>NC_092461.1:88709501-89015930 GCF_047495875.1 Pithys albifrons albifrons
ATAAAGAAAGTCAAGGACTCACATTCTGGTATGCTCATGAACTAGAGTAATGACAGAACTGATATACATGACACAAACAGGTGGAAGAATTAGCAGCCTTATGCCAGGCAAAAAAATCTTTATGTAAACAATTGCTGGAAAACACATCAAGTCATTTAGCCTCAGCTTTGCAGCCAAGTTAAAAAGGATTTTTTTTATTTCACTTCAGATTCATTATCTACAGCCAGACTGCCTCCTCCAATGTCAGCCACACATGAGTAGCATGCATCCCAATCATGAGCTATCACAAACAACATGAAGAACAGCTGCCTGCACCTACCTACTCAACCATTCTGTAGTTTTCAGTTAACTGCAATTATCAAACTGTTTTAACAGGGAAGTCCAACTTTTCTAGCAGCCCTTGACTTGTGTGTTCAAACAATAACTTTTGTTTGAAAGCCATTTAGAGAGTAGGGTCATTCCTATTTTGGTAAAATAAGAATTTAATTATTTCAAGAGCCAAGAAAACAGAGAACTTAGAAGAATTTACATGAGTGCCTTTTGCAGCAAAGATCTTCCATACTTTCTAAATTCAGTCTATCTGCTCTACTCTACGTGGTATGATACTAAATACTTCATATCCCCAAATAGGATTATCTGATTTCTTCAAACAAAAAACCTTCTTTTCATTAATTAAAAAAAAAGAAACTGAACTAAACTTATTTTCTCGTGGCAGAGATACCATATCTTCAAAATAGCAATTGGGATACTGTGTCATCATCTCATTAGAGCATTTTCAGCCAAGTGGAAACTGCCCAGAGGGAATAACAAAATTGCCTGAAAAGCTCATTTATCTAAGTTAGTAAGAAATATATATATTAATGAATTTAGTCATCAGGATTAAACATTAATCCAGTGTTTCAGTGGAGTATTAAAAAAAATACAAACAAACCAAACCTTGAGTTTGCATTTGCATCCAGCTAATATTTATCATATTTAATATAGCACTGGTTCACATTTTCTCTTCACTTCTATGAAGAAAAACACATTTACTGATAGAAATTTATTTACAGAAATTTATCCCTCTTTCTTCCTGCCCACTAGGCCAATTTACTTCCTATGAAAATCTACACATTCCAAAGTATTTCTTGTCTTATTAGAAGGTAACGCACACCTAGCAGTCACAGCAACTCCTCTTCTCCCACCAGAACCCTTGTAATTGTTTCACAGATTTCTTCCTGTCCTTCAACTGATTAAGAAAATGTGCTGACAGCACCCTACTGGGAGAAAAAAGGACACTTACCAGCCTTTGTAGAAAGAAATACTATCATTGAGAAATTAATTAACAAGCAGGAGAACAGTTCTTTATTCTCAAGAACATGTGACCATTAAAAGAAAAGACAGAGCTCCACTCCATGTTCTTAAGATATTATTGTTACCCTATTCCCTGGCCCTTGCTGCATATCAAATGACTAACCAAAACTCAGGTGACATTTCTTCCTCCATGCCCACACTCATAGCAACAATTCATAAGGCTCAAATGAAGAAGAAAGAATCGTCCCTTACCTCTATGCAATAATTCATCATTTACTCACTTAAAGAGATGAAGAGTGATGTTTAACTCCCTCTGCAGCTGACAGGAAGCACACCTTCTGTGTGAGGCAAACGATTAATGGTATTACAAAGTATTTTTCCAGCTGTTTATGGCATAGAAACCCAAATCTGTCCAGGTACAACAGGCATAATGTGAACCTGAGCTTTTGTGGACATAAACTATTATGCACAGGATATATTGTTGAGGTCCCAGAAGAACCAGAGGCAAGTAAGATCTTCACTTAGGGCAGGTCCTGGCATGAAGAGTTACAAAACAAAGGTAAACTTCCTAGAAAAAAACCTGAATCAAATCAGAGAAAGAAACTGGCCCTGACTTTTTGTCTTCAGAACTTGAGGAGAGGTGAAGGAAAGGATTATCTTATTTCTAGTTCTGCAGAATTTGAATGCCTGATCCATTTTTCATACGTAGCTGCAGAACCAGTAATATTACAGACTAAACTGATAATTTTGTAATAGGTAAAGATTTCTCAAGAGAAAGTTCATTGTAGCAAGATAGACATTGTTCATCCAGCCAGGATTAAGAGAGTTTATCATTCAAGTTTGCTGTATTTCTCCACACATGGGGTGGGGGGGAAATCTAATGCCAGAGCACTGAACACTACAGAGTTTCCCCAACCAAGAGGCCTCAGGACTTTTGAAAACTCATTTAAGAGAATATCTGACCAAGCTCATGACAGACCAGGAATTTATGTATCAGTACTTCCACTGCCAACTTCTGTTAGCAAGAGAGATGACAGAGAGTAAAAACCATCTGATTTCCTATAGCAGAAGAAAAATGGAATCAATACTTATTTCCGTGAAAGTGGAATCATTTTTATGGAGAATCCGCTGCTGGTGGCCATCAGGTGCTCACTACTGCTGTTCAGCAAACAGTTCACTACCCAGTAACAGGACAGAGAACAAAGATGTTATTCCTAATGACTTTCAATCCCGATTCTTAAACACGCACACACACATGCATCTAATGCTGCACTACCAGATTTCTCTACAGTACATTATGTTATCTTGATTAATCAAGTAAGGCATTTGGCAAACATGCAACAAAAAAAGTCTTAAGAAGCTAGCTGTTAGATTAACTTTTATTTTTGGATAAAATAGTGATTTGGTGTTCATTTACATCCTCTGTAGTCACATATAGTAGACAGAACTACACCAGTGTTAGTTCTTACAGCCTTTTTTTCACAACTATTGAACGACCAAGTGATGGTGGTAAAACAGCATAGTACTGACATCTTCTGCCACAGTTTTAAGACCATAAACCACATAACCAATTTAGTCAGGATGTCAAACTCAGTATGACAGACAATGAACAAATTAGTCCAAAAATAGGTATGTCTTCAGCTAACCACAGGAGTGGACACACAAACAATGTAACAAAGATGGAAATTTACTACCAACTTCTAAACATCACCTCAAACATAGTTATCCAGCAAATTTCATTTTTCACATTAGAGTCTGTTTTCAGTGCCATCATCGACAGAGGGCACTGCATTTGATATTCTATGATTTCCCAAGACAGACTGGCTACTGTCACCACATTAACGAGCAACGGGATCTCAGAAGAAAATGTTCTGGGTATTTTTCCAGTTGAGGAAAGAGTAATACATTTTCAACAGGTGTCATATATTTTCTGCAGGGCTTCAATGCTTCTGCACATGATAAGAAAAACATTTTTGTGCTTAAAATTAATTTCATGCACAGACGTCTGTCCAAAAGCACGGTTAGGACAGTGACCCTGTTACATGATCTAACACACATACACAAAACCCACCAAGGCCTTTGGAAAAGATGCAGAGTTCCTCAGTTACTCATCACAGTTTTTGTTTTGGAAAAGATGCACTAACATTAGTTATATTATTCAGTCAGTGACCGTGATCATATGACTCTGCACACTTAAAATTCTGCTAGCATTTGAAATTGGTTAAGGCAGTTTCCTAGTCCTAAAAAAAGAGGTGTTGGTGTCAAGTCCAGCATTAACCCATCATCTTCATCTCTGGAGATACTTCTAATTCACTGACTACCACGAGGGGTTTTTTATCCTAAGCCCCTGGTTTTGTGCTCTAGGGTGATGCTCAAGAGCTACTTGTGAAAGGCCTATGACAGATAACCATTCTGCAATATAATGTACAAACCCATGGAATAGAATTTTTACATAAATGCAAGAACAGTCCATTATTTAAACAAAAAGTAGGTGACATTTTCTGCACACCACCTAGGTCTACAGTGGTATAACACTAAAATGTATAGTTTCACTACTGAAAAAAGACATTTCCACCCATGGAAGACCACATCCACATCTGCATAATTGCTCATTTGTGTTAAGGCTGTGTTTTGCAACTTCTAAATATTTTGAACACTTTCATGCATCTGTAGCATCATCAGAATCAAATGTGACTTTCTAAATTCTCTCTAACTCTTATAATATTATTCAGAAACAACTCCATTTAAATCAGCAGATTGCTTGCAGGCCAGTGTGCTGCTGTGTTGAATAAAAGAAGCAGGTCTATGCACATATAATTGTTTAGTACCTCCTATAATAGAATAAAAACAGAATAAAGGGTCATATATGAATAATTCATCCCAACAGGAAAAACAATGCCATGACCCAAAAATGTTCAATTCCATTTCACAGAAAACACCAAAACAAAAACACTTCTTTTTTAACTTCTAAAAGCACTATGATTTCAAGGAATGTAAAATTGCTTTGCATTTATCCTATGCATGTAGAAAGATGCAGAACTGATGGACTGAATGCCAAAACCTTGAGTCACTGACCTCAAGCAAGCAATCTATAAATTCTTACGGACTCTTTAAAATAATTAATTATGTAGAAGGCTTCCTCTTCCCTCCACCCTTTGACATTACAAACAGAGGAATAACACAGAGTTTGATCTTATAGATGATGATAAGTCAAAAATCCTGAAGAATAACTGGTCAAGAAACAGCCCAAACTTCTCATTCAGTTTACAATTAACAAAGTCATACAACTGTGTTGATTCCCACACATCCCAAAAGTTGAGGAGGGAGGGAGAGAAGAAATAAAGAAGTGCATCTGCAGATCTTGCAAAAGCATTTGCAGTGTAAGGATTTACTGATGTTTCACATTCCATCAAAGCTCATCCTCTCACATATTCATTCAGTTGGGGAACTGAATGAAAACTGAGAAACTTGCTGGACAACAACAAAAATATTTGACTAAGGAAGAATTTGCTATAAATATGGTTAATAAGGGGTCAGATTTTCATGGAACAATGAAATTAGTTTGAACTTAGACCTTATCAAGCAAAATCGACAGTTCAGATGAGACACAGACAGCAAGATCTCCTATGTAAAGCAAGTACATCACAACCTATGAGCAATGTCAGTGAATGTTGCCAAAGGAGCACTCACAAGTCTATAAATTGTTCATAATCACTGCTAAATTAATTTGTTGGAATTTTCAAATTATTTTACCTACACATTTATGCCTCTCCCAAGTTAATAGATGCAGCACAGCTTCTGTAGGCTGAACAAATGAGATTCAGAGGAAGACAACAATGACCTGAAGGTTTTGTTATTTTGTTTCAAAATGACACACTGAGGGTGTAAATATATCAGTATCCCAAACAGTAATGAAAATACCTAGTCTGTCAATCTGAGTAAAAGCATTTACTTTTGTTTTGAAGCCTTGGAAAAGACTACCATTTATACAGGAACTAAGTGATAAATATTACTGTGTGTTTGGTTCTTACAAGACAGCACTAAATAAAATTACAGGTTCCAAAATACAGACAAAGTCAGAATTCCTGGATTGGCTGATTCCAATGGGATGAAGTTAAATAAGGCCAAGTGCCGGGTCCTGCACTTTCGCCACAACCACCCCATGCAGCGCTACAGGCTGGGCACAGAGTGGCTGGAGAGCAGCCAGGCAGAAAGGGACCTTGGAGTACTAATTGACAGGAAGCTCAACATGAGCCAACAGTGTGCCCAGGTGGCCAAGAAGGCCAATGGGATCCTGGCCTGTACCAAAAATAGTGTGGCCAGCAGGACCAGGGAAGTGATCCTTCCCCTGTACTCTGCGTTGGTGAGGCCACACCTTGAGTATTGTGTTCAGTTCTGGGCCCTTCAGTTCAGAAAGGATATTGAGGTGCTGGAGCAGGTCCAGAGAAGAGCAACAAGGCTGGTGAAGTGACTGGAGCACAAGTCCCACGGGGAGAGGCTGAGGGAGCTGGGGTTGTTTAGTCTGGAGAAGAGGAGGCTCAAAGGTGACCTCATCACTGTCTATAACTACCTGAAGGGAAGTTCTAGCCAGGTGGGGGTTGGTCTCTTCTCCCAGGCACTCAGCAATAGGACAAGGAAGGCGGCACGGGCTCAAGCTCTGCCAGGGGAAATTTCAGTTGGATATCAGAAAAAAATTTTTTACAGAGTAATCAGGCATTGGAATGGCCTGCCAAGAGGTGGTGGATTCACCTCGCCTGGAGGTTTTAAGCTGAGATTGGACGTGGCACTGAGTGCCATGATCTAGTAAAGGGACTGGAGTTGAACCAAGGGTTGGACTTGATGATCTCAGAGGTCTTTTCCAACCCAATTGATTCTATGATTCTATGAATTCCTGTGTCAGAAAATACCCTTTTTCAGGGACTTAAATATCACTACTGGGCCAAGAAAAGCAAAGATATGGGAAGACTTCCCCAATACCTACATGTTGCCTTTAAAAAAAGCCAAGGTTGTTTCTACTTCAGCATACGTACATAAAGTAGTTTCAGATTCCATTTGTTATATACTCTCACCTCCCAGAAATCTCTGCCCAGACACCAACATGAAGCAAGGAACTGTCTAGTCAACCAATGTAGCTGCCCTGGTTTTGGCTGGGATAGAATTCATTTTCTTCTTAGTTGCTGGTATAGTGCTGTGGTTTGGATTTAATATGAGAATAATGTTGATAATGCATTGTTTTGATTGTTGCTAACCTTAAGTCAGTGACTTTTCAATTTCCCATGCTCTGCCAGCAAGCAGGAGGAAAAGAAGCTGGGAGGGAGCACATCCAGGACAGCTCTTCAGAAAGTCAAGACTTGCAGATAATTCATCAATTCCTTTCCTAACATAAGAGATCACTGCTAACTTCCTGCAATGTCATTATAAAAGTCTGAAGTATAGTGCAGACAACAGCCAGTTGGTCTAAGATGAGGTAAAATAAACAACAGTAGCAGATTAAATTCTAGTACTGCAGTTTCCACTGCCCCTTATTTTTCCATCTGCTTTTCAACATGTATCTTCTCTTCTAGCTCTTGGGAGTTCTATAAACTGCTTAATTTAGAAAGCACTGCACCTAAGGCAGCTTTCTTCCCACCTCTGGCACCAAGCAAAAGGGAATGATGCACAGTCACTGCTAGCATCTGCCAGCTTCTTCCAGGATGCTTCAGGTAGAACAGATTAAAAGCAAACACTTGCACAATGATTTCTCAGGATCAGTTCACAGAGAACATCAATTAAAATGATTGCTTGGTGGATGAAATGGTAGTCTTAAAACTAAGAAACGCAAGTCTGAGGCATCACCCCGCTATGAAATAGTTATCTCCTGTTACACCTCAGTAAAGCTACACATCACTGAAAATGGTTCCAATAACTAATCATCCAGATTCTTGCACTTCAAAAGCAACTCACTGATCATCAAAAGACTTCACACCACCTGTCAGGCCAACTCGAGATCATCCAGCACAGTAAGATACCAGATTTCTTCCTTTTGTAGAAAGGTTAGGGACTTTCAAAAAGGAGGATTATCAGAAATTTCTCTCTGGACACTTTCCCTTCCCAGACTTTTTTTTTCCAAAAAAACTGTAACCAAAACAATAATTTGACACAATTTTCATTTTCATGCAAAGAATTCAGTTTTTCAGTCATTTCTCCCACCAAATCAAATCTAATGTAACTTTTGCATTCTGAAGTCAGCACTCTGCTCCAATTAAAAACAGTGACTCAAAAATATTGCAATGCAAAAACATTGATTTAAAACAACAAATTGTTTCAATATATTTGAAATGCTCTCATTTCCTAGCTCCATAAATCAATAAGGTCAAAACTAACTTCTCAGATAGTTGTTATGACAAATAATAGCTTAATATGTTTTATTTTCACAATGGGAAAACTGCACTCATTCTTTTTACCTCTCTGCCAGAGGCAAAAAAAAAAGAACTTCACAGTCCTGCTCTAAAAGCCAAGCTGAATTCTTTGCGAGCTCTGTATCCTTCACCAGTGAACAGCAATTCTGTCTGTTCTTTTACACCCAGAGAAAATTTAGCACTGCAAAGGGCAACATATTTAACTAACTGACAATAGCAGAAATTGAAGGGTATCTGTAAAGCCAGAGAGAACATGCTGAAAGTGCCATTTTCACTTTGCCTGTCCTACATTAATGATTAATTTTATGTCAACTGCTGTAATTGCTGCTCAGCTCCTCATATCTTCATCACAGCTGGAGAACAAATTTGGAATTAAATATTTACATGAAACAATCAAAACTTGCTTTAGATTGCTATTTCATACCTATCAGTTACTAATTCAACTGCATTTTCGTTAAAATATATACCTTGGACTAAACTTAAAGCTTTCAATCATTGCATTCATACATATATTCTCTCAATACAATCCTGCACTTTTAAAAACATGTTTATAATAATACAAAATCCACTTTGTTTCATTTCTAGAAGTTCAGCTATTAAAAACAAATTTCTTTCTTAAGTTTCTAAAACCGGGAAGTAAAGCCAATCTTGTACTTCAAAATATATACCTGTGTTTTACAAATCCTTCATTGGAAAAAAAAATGCCTCTAGTCCTAAAGACTATAGTTTCCTAGAAGTCATCTTCCTTCATTAAAAAAGGTAAATGGGCTAATCATCTTTTAACATTCTTGATTATGTTCACATTTTGTGGTAATTTGAAACATGCAAGGGTATTTGTTAAAACCATAACTCAGTACAGAAACACAGAGACTCAAACGGGGACAGGTTTAGGATCTCACATCTAATACACTATTTTATTTAACAGACTTTAATACTTCTGTGATGCATCAGCCTTCCCATACTGAAAAGAAGAGCAGTGTGCCTGCAGCAATGTACATGATTTGACCCTGGTCTCCCAATGCGCTATTAGCAGCTTAATAGCCTTTGGGAAAGTCAAACACACTGATTGAGGGCAAGTCTCTGCCTCCAAATAAACTTTTTTTAGTATTCAGAGAACTCTCAGAAAAGCACTGGTACATGAGCCAGAAGAAGTGTGGTACCTCACAGCTTTTCCAAGTCAGCCTTTGAACATGATAGTACATAATATGGAACTTTTGTATAGAAGCTAAAAAATATTGCAAAACATGAAAAAAGTGCCAGCTTAAAAAAAAAAGAAAAAGTTAATTTCTCTTAAGTTTCTGATCCCTCTTAGGTGACATGAAAAAGTATTACAGAAAGTTTCCTCCCTTGGCTTGTGGCTAGGATCACTGTTCACTGAACCCTGAACCATCCATGCTGATCACAGGCATTTATTAGGGAGTTGACCCTTCAGCTTCCTGATTAAAAACAAATAACAAGATAAGTTCTATGGGAGTAGCTAGTCAAATACAGCAATACCTGCAAACGCACAAACTGTTAAGTAACCTATACCAAAGCCATCAGCCTACTCCCACATAAGAAATACTGCATTTTACCATCCAAAGCTGGTCATCTAGAGGTCTTTATAAGCCCCAGTATGAGAGATTTCATTTCCCTCACTTGCTTTCTCAGGCAAACTGCTATCAGCTTAGCAACTGAAGATCATCTTTGCTCTGTCCAACTGTACAGGTAAAAAAAAAGAATTGATCAAATTGCTCCACATTTTGTCACAATCACAGAAGATACAAGGACATGCTTAACCTGTCAACAGTCCTAAAAAAAGGTAAAGAAACTTGTATGTCTGACACATTTAGCAAGGTACATATCCATGCTTATGTTCCGGCCAAAAACATCTTTAGCCCACTGATTAAAACATCAAGGTAGCTGAGTAATCAGAGTGAGATAGCCAACTCTTGCAAAAACACTGATTTTAGATACTGATTCAAACATTTAAACTACATTTGCGTCCAGCTTTAGCTAAGGGGGGGAAAAATCTGTTATGCATAAGACTCTTTGCACATTCAAATCAGAATAGTATACACACACATTTAAACCATAAAGACAAAATATGCTCCTAGAGTTTCAAATTCTTTTGGGGAATTAAGTTTGTAAAGCATTTTGATGACAGTTGGGTTCACTTCATTGAGTTTTCTAACAGTCTCATTACATCATCTGCTCTTTTTGTCCTCCAAAGCCTTTATGCTACACTTACTATATCCAAGTCCAAAATATTAAAGCTAAAATGATTGAATATCTGACTCTTTCATCTTCAGAGGACTCTGCACAGGGTGGAAGAAAGGAGTCCAAAACAGTTTTTCAGCCTTTTTCCCCAACGTGTTCACTGGAGATTCAGCTCTACAGCCTCCTCTATGCTCCAGTTTTTAATTACTTAGCCATATGTTGTAGCTTAATGAAGAGACTAACTCACTGATAAATCAGTGACAGTAGTGCATGTGACATTTCCTGTGCTCCAGCACAGTAGAAAGCAGAGTATCATTGCCTAGTCCCTAGGGTCCTTTTCCATAAACTAAGTATAGGATATATGGAACTGCCTATGTATGGATGGGCAGATTTCATATCAAGACCAAAAATACAAACCCAGTCTAAACTCCAAACAGATTTATAAAAGAAATTATCTGAGAACCACTATGTGAAACCCTTTGGAAACAATACTCACCTATATGTAACTCTAGACAGAGTACAGCAACAGTTACCACATATAAGGCATGATTTAGAGACAGCCACAAGGAGTGGAAAAATACAGAACAAATTCTTTCAGCAAAAGAGAAAAAAGTTAGTCAAGTTCAAGCTATATGAAAAGAAGGATGAAATATTCTGCTTCGGATTTTTCCCTAGTATCAAGTAACAAACTCTACTGTCAAGCATGCAATTAGCAACTAAAACTCTGCAAGAAGTGATCAAGGAAAAGTAATACAGCCCAAGAAAATATCCCAAGGACAATTCAAACTAGTGTGGACTTCAATGAATAGGTCATATGTTGTACTGTAGAGAATACATTAGAATATATAGCAAATTATTCACCACTGAAATTATGTGCCCTCTTTTGGAGATAATGGAATCAGCATTCTATTATACTAACTTTCCTATGAGGAAACAGATGAACCTTGATTGCATCTCCCCTGGCTCACTAGCTGCTGTACCCAAAACATCCTAGGTGGATTCATCAGTATGTGCAGAGCCCCAGCAAATTTTATTTGTAATGCATAAGGTAGGTATAAGCTGTTTCTGAAATCTTTATTCTTCTGAAAGGAGGAAAGTAATTTGAATTTATACTTGAGAAGAGCAAAAAGTATTGTGGGAGAACTGGATATCATTGAAGCAGTCTGCTATGCCCATCCTATAATCGCTTATTTTGAATGGGTTCTACAAATTGAGCTGAAACATCACAAGCTCTTAAATTAGAGCTTTAGACAGAGGCCCAAAGTCAGACTGGAAGAATCTGTCTGTATTGAAGTTTTATTTCAGATAGAACTGTCACAACTCTAATGTTAAAATGGAATTGCTTAAATAATTTATGACATTCCAAGTGTGTGAAGTGCATGATCAAGGTTCTGTTTCCAGAAGAGGAATATAAGTTTCACCTATTGAAAAATCAAAATATTTTATTTTGAACAGTAAAATCTCTGCATTTGAAGATTCAGATATTACTTGAGCCAAATGAATTCCTATATTCTACACTTATAGTTAAAAGACAAGAAAGACCAGATTTAGTAACTAAATTATAATTGCAGGGAGCAGTATGGTTCATCAGCCTTCCTGGACTTCTACAAGCATAGTCCTCCTACAATCCTCCTTCTAAAACAGAAAACTGGAATATTTCTAAGGTATTAAAAGAAGCCAACCTATCTAGTGTTTGTGAATTTGTGAACAGAAGAGACATGACTTCAGAAAGACAATATTACATTCCCTGGTAATTCTGCACATGAATAAAAAAGAAATAAAAAACAAAGTGTTCCTGATGTTATTCCTGAGATGACATTGTACATGTGATACACACAAGAAGACAGGAGGATCAGCTGGGTATACATTCATCATTCCTGATTCTCCTTAGATTATCAAGGCAGAACTGTGATGAATGGCAGCTACTCCAATTTCTACTGAGTAAAACACAACACAGTGAGTACAGCCTGCTCCATTGCTGGGCTGTCCTCATGAAAAAATATTTGTTCCTCACATGCAGTCTGAATCTCTTATTTCAGCTTCTACAAGTTGCCTCTTACATCCTGCCCATGTGTGGCTGCTTGTTCTCAGTAAACTCCCTGCAATCATGCAGGGCTGCTGCTAGGAGCACCTCAAAGCTGTCCCTGCTCCAGACTGAACCAGACCTGGCCACTCAGCCTCTCCCTACAGGGCAAGGGCTCCCACCTTGACCATCCAGGGAAGCCCAAACAAGTTCAAACAGGTTCAAAACAGAGAGACACGAACAAGGCATGAGCATACAACAGTTGCACTTGCTTTAGCCACTGAGAGTAATTATTACATAAAATAACTCAAGAGTATCAAGTAAAAAATAGACTTCTTATAAAGTTACAACAGTTCCCAAGAAATGGCAAATATATAAATGCACTTTTATCACTACAAAATGCTGACACTTGGTTCTTTCCAAAATCCTACTGAAAGGCATTTTTCATATATTGACTGTAACAGTCACCCTCTTAATTATGTTAGATACAAACTGTTACTATATATCAATGTTAATGTAATTATGTCAGTTATCAAAAGGATTTTTTTTTAACAAAAGGCTTCCTGCAGAATATTTCAAATTGGACTTGAATAAGCACTTCTCAGCAGAAAAGCACTCTCCTGAGACTTTAAAAGCAACTCTGAATTCAATTCCTCTCATAATAAACCTGATGTTCTCTGCTCCCTGACTAGCCTCAGCTCACTTGCAGACACTTTGGTTATTCTCGGTCTTGCACCTTTCTCAATCCCTACCAAAGACCATTCAAAATATCAGTATTGGGCAGAACTTGTAAAAGAAAACCTTAGCATTTTGCAGTGGCAATGCAATAAAAATAAGCTGCAGCCTTCCTTCAAAGGAGTTTATTTTCCAGGTAAATCCTTTGGTTGATAAATCTTGTTGGAGAGAATCTCCATGATGCAAAGTATAGGTTCTCTCTGAGTTGCCCTCAGCATTCACTGGGAGTATGAAAAGCTAAGCTAGGGGCCAATAAGGGTGCTCAAAGAGACTTAAGTGCTTGAATTTCTTCTCAAGTTTTTCTGCTCAAGAATGCCACGGTAAAACCAAGGCTTTGATATGAAATTATATCCTAGAAGTCTTTAAAGCCAAAACTGAATTAATCAAAATTATTTGGCGAACTTTGCTTTATGTGGCTTAAGATGAGAGACTATGAAAGCAGGGGGCCTTCTGTCACAAGCAAGCAGAATATTAAAAGGCATTTGAAGAGTCCTACCAGCAGGCTAAGGGAGGTGATCCCACCCCTCGACTCAGAGCTGACTCTTACTTCTTCAGCAAGATGGTGTAACTGATTGCTCCTGTGCTGCACACCAGAGAAAACTTTTACAGTTTCAGCATACAGTCTCAGGTATTTTTTTTGAAAATGACATTTTGAAAAGCATAAAAAGGTAGTCAGAATGTAGGAATCTCCTCTTAAATTAAAAGTATTACTTAATTCTCTTCTTAAATATTCAGTTCTGGCTGCTCTCCAACAGCAGAAAACAAGCTAGCAGTTTGCAAGAACAGGAACCCATCTGAATGACCATGCATAAATGTGATATACAGTCCAAACCAATCTATTTATTAATCAATAAATAAGAGACTAATAAATGATTCTTTCTAGAAAGTACAAATTTGGTACTACCAGAAATCACATTACTTTTTTTTCTATTATTAAGTTAATATTTACACCTGATTCCACCAAAAATACTTGTACAGTAAAAAAATGTCAATCCATTTTATTAGATATGGAAAACACCAAATTTTACACTGGATGCAGGGGCAGATGTTAGGATTTTGGAACAGTGAGTTTTGAAATATTTACACTGAAACAAAGAATAGTAGCAAGAAGCTGTGAATACATAATTAAATCAAAGTAACAGCATGCTATCCCACTAATCCAAAAAATAAATTTCCTCCCATCAAACATCAACACTCATTTAAAACATTTCCATTACATAGCATTTTCCTAATACCATTTTCCTCTGTAATCCCACTGTTTTCCTATTTTATGTCAAATTGAGTTTTTGTGGCCTTAAGAAACAAAACAATACAAGAACAAAGAAAACAAGATGAAAACCTACAAAATGTTTAGTGAGGTACCTGAAGACTTTTAATTGAAGGCTTAGCAGAGATGAGTGTCATTTTCTAGCAGCAAAAAATCTTTTAAAATTATTATTATTATGATGATGTTTAGTTGCACAAGATTTAAGGATGATACATGGTGATATAAAAAAAAAGACCACAGGAATTAATATATTTGAAAACCAAAAAAGAAAAGAAATAACATTTTCTGGTTTTTACATTTATGCACAGTAGAATAGAGTAGGAATACCTACTTTCCTTAGGAACTCCTGGAAAGGCAGTTGTCCTAGTTAGGACAGCCGGGACCACCTTATCACTGTGTGAGTGTAACCGAAACTGTGTATTCTACACCCTGTATGTAATTTCTAACAACCGGTTAACAATGGATCATTTGCAGCAGCTGCCCAGGGCACACCTGACCCCTCTGGCTATGAACTGGGTGTTAAAGAACCTTTGAGATAGGATCTTCACATCAATGACTCGGGTGTGGTAACTCCCCTCTGGGGAGGCATTAGCACCTTCACACCCAGCCTGACAGGTCATGTCTGCTAATGGGCCACCAAGGAGTACATGAACACCCCATGACTCACAGAGTAAATCACCTACTGTGAAACTCCCCACTCTGGGGGAGGTACTGGGTATTCCTATCTGAACCTAAGCATATATAATCTTGGGGTTTGGGGACTTCTGCTACCACTTGTGAATCCAGAGGAGGACCAGAACCTCAACAGGACTGTGACTGCCACTGTTGACCAGACTGCGACCATCATCCTCACCAACAAGTTTGCCTTTCCTTTTGCTTTGGACTCGGGGACCATGTGGTGCTCAGCACAGAGGCTAATGAACATCATTCATTCTGTTTGTCCCCCAGGGTGCTGTGTTATACCTCTGGTTTTGTGGGTTAAACCAATTTCTCTTTGTATCATTGCATTTATTGTAATATTTTTATTAAATTGTAACTCTGACTTATAATATCTTTTGAGTTGGGTTCACCTCTCCTGCCGGTTTACCTTTAAACCAGCACAGCTGTCAAAACAAGTAAGAAAATCGCACACATATCTAAAGATGCAGACTGCAAGTAACAGAGTCAGAAAAACTTGATCTTACAGAAACCTGAATTCCTAAAGCATTTTCCCAATTTATTAGAAAATAAAGCAAAGTGTAGGTTTATATCTATCAGTTTTAGAACCACAAAAGATAAGGACACTAATTCGATATCGGTATGCTACAGCCAAAGAAAATGAGCTCAATTTGAAGGCAATAAAAAATTCAGTTATGAACTAGATTTTCAGCTCCTTTGTGCTAACTGAGAATCTCAGTCATATACTTGTGCAACCACTGACTGCAGATGTTGCTTTACTGCCATGATAAGAGTAATAAACACCTCCACTTGAAACTCTTAATTATAGAAGACAAACTATAAATCATTTACTTGTTGCAACATCACATGGCTCAAGATGTGATCCATCATGTCAACATCCCCAAAAATAAATTCATTCTTCTGCTTTGTTTAGCAGAAGACATAGATTTATTACATTTATTTATGAGCACGATACCATTGCAAGAAACAATTAGGGGCATGCTTGTCTTGAATATTCCCTTTGTCCAGTCTTCTGCCAATGCCTGTACTGTTTTGCACTAATGCTATTTGATACCCATGCTATGTAAGCATAAAACCATGTAAGGTGTAAGGCAATGGAGAAGCAAGTACTGTATCCTAATATGCATTAAATCCTATGGGATATTTTTTCTCATTCAGAACCATTCTATTCATGAAATTCCACGAACTAAATGAAAAAATGTAAACCACAACATAACTCAGGAAAATAAATTACAAAATATTCATTGAGACCATAAACTACTTATATATGTAAGTGTGTATGTATCTGTATATATGCATAAATGTATTTTGTCCAAATGAGTAGCTACTGTAATCTAGGCAAGCAGCTCTTTAGATGCTCGGTCTGAGATATTACAAACAAGACTGAAACATACTGGAAATTTAACAGCTTCAAATGAACTTTGACAATCGCTCTTCAATGTCAATAAGAAGAAAATCAGAGTTTGACAGGTGGGGAAAATATTGACAGTTGAAATCAGTTTAAATCCTGGGACACTGAATAAGGACTTTCACAATTACTGCATTTTGCTGTTATCTGAGCTCACCCATGTTGTAACCATGATGGTAGTAAAAGGCAGGCATGCAGGCAAGAACTTTTCAATGGAAGATAAAACTGGCTGGGCTGCAGAACACTCTGTTCGGAGGAACAAACAGCACATGAACATATTAGTCTTTGGTGTGTCATAGGGTGCTACAACCATAACAGGACTAAATTACTCATCAGAAACAAACCTCCTTGACCATTATTACTATGATCCCAACTTGAAGCTATATGCTTTTACAGATGATACATAGACCCTTATAGTCCATCTGAGCAGAAAAAGCCCAAATTAGAATAAATCTATGCAAATTAAAAAGGCAATGAAAAATGCGTAGTTGTTTCTTATGAGAAATGCATTTAATATGAAGAGCATGCTTTGTTTCTCCTTTTTCAGAAGGTTTCAATTGCCAGTTATGTGCACTGTCATTCCAAATAGCACAGAGCTGTGGGTTCATGATAGGCCCAAAGCCCTATACACAGAAGTATAGTTATATTCTAGAACATTAGCATTTTGAATCTTGCTACTTGACACAAAAATCCATATGAGTATTACATATTTGAACAAAGCTATCATAGCACAAGACTACTGAGAAAACAACACACAATAACACAAAAGCTGCTTAAAACACAACCACTAGTTGTAACATGATGTATATTCTGTTCAAGAAACTTGACATTGCTGTAGGTAGCAGAGGATCTTCACTGAAAAGGATCAGTAGGATTGCACATTTTAGGAAATTAATCCTCCATAAGGTTCCAGGAAATAGATGGGGTTTCTCATACATTTTGTGCAGAAATAAACTCCTGATCATAATCACACACTAATTAAATTTTAAGGTGTAAATGGAGCTTTCCTGCAATAGATATTTCCAGTACAAGACTCAGGTCACTGCAGTCCTAAATCCAAGGCTGATGAAGAAAACAAAATCAATTACAACAGCAGTAGCACTCACCTTACCTTCTAGTCCCTCAGAGAACCAGAATCTACTGAGTAGCTCAGAATATTAATATCCACAGTGCTATATCCAGTTACAACAGACCAGTGTTCCCAGTTAAAGCTTGCCCCATCCTGTCTGAGGGTAGCAGCATACCCAATCCCTTCATTACACACACTCTGCCAGTTTTAAGATTAGTACTACAGAAGAGACAAACACCATTGTGTTGATCCTTGCAGTAAGGAAAAGGAGATTGGAATGGATACAAGGCCTAATGAAATTGCTAAAGTCATCAACAGCTTATCCACTGCATTAAACTCTATGTAAACAGACAATGTACTAAAAGCTGTTTTAACTTTCCTGAAATTCTCTGCACAATTGATCCATAATCATCTGAGTGCTCACTGAAGTTTAGCATCCTACTTTTTCCCATTGATTGCAAATAGCCTGTTTGGTTCCCTAACCTGTGTTACAGCCAACACTGTGCTCATTGGAAGAATGCTGTTGTCAGTGTCTAGCTATTCTAGAAACTGTAATACAATCACACATGGTATGCTGGTTCTGTGTCTGATTCCTCTGAGAGTACCCCTGTTGTCTTCTTTCAGCCCTTGGGGGAATATATAAATGAAGAGTTGAAATTGAGCCCATGTCACAGGTTTCCAAGCATCTATGAGACAGCAGGAGAGCTTGAAAACTCATCTGAAAAAAGATTGTGGAACTCACTGCCGTTGAATCTCCCTGTACAAGTGCCAATATCACAAAAATCATCATCAAACTTGGAAGTAACTGACAAATCAGCTGGAAAACTTGATAAAGCAGTCATGAATGGGAAGGCCAAAGAAACAACTACCTTCTCTTTCAAACAGTGGTAATGTCAGAGACAGAGGTGGGTCACTGTGGAGAAATACACAGCTACCATCACCTGCTGTGCCTGCGCTTCATTAATGAGTTTCAAATAGATTTTAAATACTTTAGCTAAATAATTTTTTTTAGAAGACAAGAAAAATGGGAGGTGTAAATTAGCAATTCATGTTCTGATGATGATCCAGGTAGAAAAAAAAATAAGTCCTTTCAATTTGTATTTAATTGCAATTAATTTGCTAGGAAAAAGCAGGGCTATGAAATCCTGCTAGTTGTGCTGGTTTAAAGGTGAACCAGCAGGGGAAATGAACTCACCACAAGAGAGATTATAAGTCAGACCTAAAATTTATTAATAATATTACAATAAATACACTGACACACAAGGGAAATTGCTTTCAACTCACAAAACCCCAGCAGTATAACCCAGTGTCCTGGGGCACAAACCCAAGGGGGTTTGTTTGCCCTTGTGCTGAGACCCCTGTGGCCCCCTCAAGTCCAGAGCAAAAGGAAATGAAAAACCTGTTGGTGCAGGTGAGGGCTGTGGTCTGGGCGAGAGCGGTGATCTCCTCCTGTTGAGGTCCTGCTGCTCCTCTGGATCCGATGAGAAGTTCCAGAGGTCTTCTTACCCACCACTTATGTACCCTCAGGGAGCACCCAGTCCCTCCCCCTGGCCGAGGACTCACACAATGGGTGATTAACTCTGGGAGCCAGGGAGTATTGAACTGTTGATGGCCCATTAGCAGTCACACCCCCCCTCAGGCTGGGTGTGAAGGTGATAATGACTCCCTGGGCAGCTGCTGCTAATGGTCCATTGTCCTTGGGGAATGAATAGAGGGGGTAGAATACACAGCTTTGATCACCCCACACACAGTGTTAACTGGTCCCTCCTGCTGAACTAGGACACTAGTGGTGATCAGGGAAATAACCAATTAAGGTAAATATCTGATCTGTCTGAACTAAAACGTTTGTCTGAAACATTTAAATCAACTGTGTTCTAAAGAGAAATACATACCTTAAAAAACTCCTATTTTTGTAAACAACAGCAACGTGTCAACATGTATTTTAATACTCCTTTCACTGACATTTCTTTCCCCATACCAGTAAGCAAGTAAGCAGCTGTGTAGCCTTTGGGGTAAGATTTTATTTGTTTTTAAAGAATCAGTAACCATCATTTCCTCTCAAATAAGAGGTTTCAGGAAAGAGGAATGTATGCCATTTTCTTTATAGATAAGCCCAAAGACTGGCTAAAATTCACTGCAATCAATGTTGTTCTTGGAACTATTTGAACTCCAACTACTTAAGTTATAATTTGCATATTACTTCAAATAAATAAACATAACATTCTAGAATGCCACTAATAATGAGAAAATCAAAAAATCATGGTCTAAAAACTAATTGATTTAGACACATTTTTGGCTGTTAGAAAGTGCATTGTTACCTCGTATCTTCCCTACCAACTGCAGTGATCTGCAGGATAATGAATCCAAGTCAAAGATGGTTCATTTATTTCTAGACTAGCAACTGAATGGTTGCCTTGAGCTCATGCAAAACAGCTTTCAAAGGAAACCCCATTGAAGTGGAAGATATATTAGTTGTTCTTACATATTTCTAGCAACACGAAATTCTAAGTTACAATGCTGGCTTTAAAATGATATATTTCTCATGCTTCCTTCCTCCATCTCTCACAGCTTGTTTTGTAAGGCTAAAATAATCCTATGCTCAGAAAAGGCAGGAAACTTGTAAATTATTGCTAACCTGTAAGTGAGGTTATCTACAACTGCTTTCAAAAGATGCTAAGTTTTCTCTTTTCCAGCTTTTTCAGGAAGATTTCCATTTTACTGTTTAACCCTAGTGATACATAGGGCCTGCCTTTGGCACTATACAGATGCCAGATTGCATCCACAATACCTTCCTGGAACCACTGAGCAGAAAGATTTAGGTTCCCATCCAGCCTTTCAGAAAATGAGTAGTGCCATTAACAGACAGCCTGTGTGCTTAGACATGGGCATGAATATGTTGTAAAATCAGACCACTAGTCTACTTCTATAATTTAAAAGTAATAAACTCCTTTTTTATTTTATGTATATAAGCATCCTCACAGGGTAAAGACAAAAAAAATCCTCAATCCACTGCAGTAGTGCATATATTAATGGCACTTATTATTTAGAGACGGTAACTTTGGAAGACTTCAATACCAAAGAAATTCAAGTATCTGTTCCCCTTCCTAAATTTAAGTATTTTTGTCATTCTTTTTTCTCCAGAAAGAGAATTAAGTTTAATAACTCAAAATGGGATTCATTCTTCTTGAAACTGCTGACATAAGGCACACCAAGTATTTCAACCTTGCTCTACTTGCATATGGCATACAATTAGATACTACGATAAAGAATGACAGAACACGAGCACCATACTGCATGCACTGCATAATTCATTGTTTCACTGTTCATTCACTGTAAAGATGTTTTTGAGGGTGTTTACTGTTATCTCTTTCTTCTCCATTCATTGGCATATGTACTGATATCATAAGACTCACAGGGGAGGCCTTAAATATCAGAGGAAATCGGGTTGGTGTCATTTTCCTCAGAGAAGACCTGAAACCAGAGGTGATGGGAAATACTGCTTGAGCAATTACTCCCAGGTTGCACTGGAGTGAGAGACTTAAAGAAATCTGCAACAGAAGGCACAATGACAGTAGATCCTCCATAGACAGTTCCCTGACAACAAAACAAGCTATTAAATGAATAGAAACCAAATTCAGCTTTAGAAGTCCTACAGTGAAAATGGTTAGCAGGTGGGAGAAGGTTCTGTCACATAACCATTCCAGGCTTGCTCTAGTCTTCTGCTCTTTCCAGAGCTCACCCTTTTAGCCACTGTTGAGGAGAAAAAAAATAGAAGAAAAAAAATAATTCTCAAAGACAGCCTGCTGAAAAAGACTTGGACTGTAGCCAGACAATTCACTCCATGACCATCACCCTAATGTCTTTAAATTCACATCTTATTATTTTCATTTTCTTATATTCAGAAATTATTACTTTTGTAATAGATGCTGAGCAGGAACACAAATTCCACCTTTGGCTGCCACATTCTAAGACATTAGACTTGTGCCTTAAATATTATGGTACAAGTTTATTAAAATGGTAACTGAGGTCAAAGAGGTTGTTATTACAATTTAACAAGTATTATAATAAAAGCTGAATAAACAAGCAACACTCGCACAGAGTACATCAGGACTGCATAGTAAAATATTGTGATGCATGTACAAGACACTAGTAATATGATCAGGAAGTCTAGATACCAGATAAATGGGGGGGTTGCATTAAGCTGTTTAAATTAAATACAAAACCCGCACTAGACTCTTTAGTTCAACTTTACATAAACTGATGGGAAAAGAAAGCAAACTCAAGAGGAAAGAAAGCAAACTGGAGATGAAAAAAAGCAAACTGAAGAAGCAGCAATGCAGTTTAGGAAGGTGTGAGAGAAATTAGCAGAAAATAATTATTTACAGGTTCTAAGTATTGTAGGCCCTAAAATAAGTATTTATGTGCTCTAAGACTCAACCAGACTCAGACTAAAGTTCAGCCAACCTTACAAGCAAGTTCTGCACTTGCACTTTTATTGGTAAGAACAGCTGAGAGTCTCATCTACAACTTTATAAATGGCAATCCTTCAGTCCTCTTCCACCACAAAGAGGTCCTACCACAGTGTCAAACAACCTTCAGTTATCTGTCTGCCTGCTTACATATTGCTTTCACTCCACTGGTTCTCCTATATTTGAATGGTGCTTGAGACTCTAAATGCAGCAGAAATGCTGTCACCACAGTGAGTACCTTCCAAGGGCTGCAGGAGGCAATGATTTAGGATATGCAAGGCCATTAACTGATTATTTTACATTTAGCTCTAGTAGGCAATTGCAGCTACATGCTGAGTCACAGTAGTCACTTTCCAAGCAAATACTTCCTTAACTGAATACCCCTATACTTTCAAAAGTAACAATTTCTGGTTTAATAATCTTTTAAAAGGAAAAGTTGTTTCTTCTTTCAAAAACTATTTCTAGCTGTGAAGATGTGACATGAATTATAAATTCACTGGTACAACTACTGCACACAAACCATCCCATTTCCATTCATGTTTGAAAATATTACCAGCTTCTCTGTAGGTGCTGTTTCCAAGTACTAAAACAAATTCACAAGGCAGGCATCTTTTGCTATGAAAAAAACTCACCTTGCTTGTAAGTCTACGTCAAGGCTTCTCTTTGTGTTTTTACAATTTCTTTTAACTTTTAAAAAGTATAATACTGCATTTCTATGATAAAAATCTTAGAATAATGTAGGCTAAGTTTTCATTAAAAAGTCCCACAAAAAACCAAAAAACCCATTCCATAAGCTATTATTTTGACTTTAATTTTTCAAATCCAGCTTTGATAATTTTGAATGTATCTCCCCCAGAAATTTCCATGACTGAGCTGTCATGAAAACCTGTGGCAAATTTGCATGTCGCAACTTTGGAATTAACAAAGGATATGAATAGTACATTTCCATCACTTCTACATCTGCAGTATCCTGGTACATCCAAGTTGTCACTCAGAATGCCACTTTTAATCCACTTTACTCTGTCACAAAGCAAGCCAAGCCAACAAAAACTCAACTGGTCAAGTTCACAGAAGAAAAATACATGCATGTCTAAGCAGCTGTCATAGTGCTGGGCATTTAGAATGTTTCTGAGTTGAGGGAGTTTCAAATAAACTCTTGTGACAGCATCTCCTGTGGGGATAGCTGCTGCTTCCACATTCTTCATTCCTGGTTTTATACTTAGTTGCTAATACAACATATTTGATCTCACTTGAACAATGAATTTCCAGTTTACAGAAGAGGTGATGAGAAATTTCACAAATAAGACTTACCTGTGATTTTTACAAAAGCTGTACAGCAAGCAGGTACTGCAATCCCATAGTACTTACAGCTTTCCCACTTAATCAGGTTCTGTAAACTACAGGGTCCAATCACAGCTGATCCTATAGAAGCTACACTTGCTTACTTCACCCTTACTAGACAAAGTTCATTAACAAAGTTGGGATGGGAAACGAACACTATGCACCCTCCAGAAAATACTGAACTTTACTCTGAGAAAAGTGGAAAGAACTTTGATCTTTATATAGAAAAATTAGCAGACCTTGGCTTTCTTACAGACTTATTGTTTTATATAAAGTTTTGATCAAAGCAATATACTATAGGTGGCATTTAACTATTTATTACTTTGATTGTAATCTCTTATACTTTATAATGAGAACATGAGAAACTTTGTCTTTTCCTTGAAAATCCTCCTTCAAGTGAGATCAAATATGTCGTATTAGCTACCAAGCATAAAGCCAAGAATGTGGAAGCAGCAGCTCTCCCCACAGGAGACACTTTGAAATCTGCTATAACTGCAGATTAGAAGTAGTAAAGCACCAAATTAGAAAGGGTAGCAATCTTCTTTTCTGTTGAAGTGTTTTAATTGGGAAGGAGGTGAGGAAGGGATATAAGAGAACAGGAATGGTTTCAACACTCAAAGTTTTAATTTAGTCTGGAGCTCAGAAATACCAGTGGTGTGAGTGGACTTAAACCTAAATGGTTTCCCTGAAATTTCAGGAGGTATTTTTGTGTAACCTCTGTGACCTACTGAATCAAAACCATGAATTAGTCTGGTCAAAAAAAGCAAATTTTCTATTTGTGCATGAGAAAGGGAAGTCTCCTTATTTTTTCCTAGGCAAGCAGGGGAATACAAGCACTAAGACCCTTGTTTCACTCACGATGTACCCCCTACCCCTTTATTATCCAACAATATGAATGACATGACATATAACAATTTTAGCATATAGTCCTCAAACTCTCAATATTTGTGAAAATGCCTCTGTAGCAGAAAAAAAGATTTGAAATCATGGTCCAAATTTTAAATTTTCCAGGTGAGATCAGAAACTACAGACAAATAAGCCTGACATCGAAACTTCTTCAGAACAGCCTTAATGGGCATGTGAATCAGCATGACCCACCACAGAAGAATTGGCACAGCTTTTGCCAAGGGCAGTCATAACTCCCAGATTTCTACATTTGAAGAAAGAATCAAGGAGCAAATGGACAAAGAAGACCCAGCTGACAACAGTCTACTAGAATTGCTGAAGACCCTTCAGAAGAATCTGTAAGGAAAACAAACAGCCATTAGATGAATCATTTACATAAAGGTGGTAATAATAAATAATCATTAAATGTTAAAAGACAAAGAGCAGCCATTTCTTTGCCTACTGTAATACCGAGGTGGAGGGAAGGACCTGGCAGTCCCATATATTCATAATTAACCTAAGAAAAAAAGGAGAGCCTAGGACAACCATACACAATTGGGATATGCTTCAGTTTTGTGAATTTTTTCCAGCTGTTTATAAATATTTGAACTCTGAATCAGAGCAAGCATAGAAAAATTTGAGGAAGATAGGATATTGTGCAGGAAGGACACACATGAGAAAAAACATCTTCCAAATGTTCAGTGAAAAAAGTGGCAGTGAAGAAAAGGACCGAAACCAGAAAAAAAAGCAGCCCTCTGATGTCCACTGAAAAAGACACCCTTCCAGTGCTGAAATAAAAACAGAGAAGAGAACTAGGAAAGAAGGATTGGAGAACCACCAAACAAGGGATAAAAATTTTGATAAGAAACTAAAGAAAAAAAAACAAAACAGCCCCTCCCCCCAAAAAAAAAACCACAACAAAAAACCCACCAAAACCCCCAACCAACCAACCAACCAACCAACCAACCAACCAACCAACCAACCAACCAACCAAACCTTCACAACTTTCTTTTAGCTCTCGCATTCCTTAACTGAAATTGCAGTAGTCCTGATGTGTTGTTACAGTAAAATCAAAAGTGAGCAATTCAGATCTATAGAAAACCCTGTGAGACTCAGCTATCAGCCAGAAGCAGCAAAGAGCTCAGCTGCTGCTGGCTGATAGGCAGGAGGTTACTCCCCAAGAATTCACATAGTAGGAATTCACAGGACTCTGCAGGGGCACGAAAACAGTCAGGATGAAATAATATAAACATGGGACTTGTGAGAGATAGGCTTTAACCAATTGAAGTACCCGTCGTGGTGGTGTGTTAACTCTTTTAGCCAATAAGCTGTAGTCCAAACCCTGTATCAGCTGTGTGCTTTGTGTAATAAAAGGTCTTCACTATAAACTTCATAAGCTTGTTGGTGAAGTCCAGTTCCTCCGCCGTTTATAAATTGTTTACTTTACTGATGCAAATCCCTTTGTATCCAAGAAAGCAACCAAGAAAGATAGGACAAGCCATTATACCTGAAATATATGAGACTGTGGGAAACTACTACCAGGAGAGAGATGTAAGGAAGGCTGAGGGAAGAGAGGGAAATCCACGAAGGAGAAGAGCAACATAATACAAGAATCATCACAGCATTTTTCTTCATTCTGTAGGTTCATGATAAACACATGCTGGCATTTTTCACAGATTGGATCTTCAGTGAGCTTCAGGCCCAGTTTAAAACCTTCAAATACTTCCAGAAGTCACTGTACAGATTGAAATAAAACACAGACAAGCAGATGTTTGAAGCCCTCATTCAAAGAATGGTGCAGATTTTAGTCAACATTTAAATCTGAAGTACAATTTAGCACATATCAGTACCTTTGTGCAGTATAGGAACTCAAGAAGACAGTGATCAAACCCTTCATTCATCTGATGCACTGAGACGTAAGATGTTTTTGCAGCCATCACCAGTATAATCTACATTGCCCCTAGGCAATGATATATCAGTGCCATCTTACATTTTTTATACAGAAATTATTATATTATTAATATAACCCAAGAATTATTGAAGGGAAAAGTCATGATGCCTGAATAATGAATCTGCTCGGAAATAAAAACTTCTCAAATTAGCGCAGCAGTTTTTGAGACTAAAATTCTGTTTTTCATAGGAAGAATTTGAGTCCCAAACTATAACAATTTTATTTTGTTTGCCTTTTTAAAGAGGTAACTTCAGGCAGAGGTTCACATCTTGCTCATACTTAACAAAAGTTTTATTTGTTAAACATCAAAGTTTCAGTAGGTCTTGGTGGTATAAACGAGAAAGAAAATGTTATTAGAAGTTGAAAGAACTGGGAAAAAAAAGCAGTCCCTACCAAAAATACCAAAGAAACCTCCATTTGCATACAAATAAGATAATGCAGGAACACTTATCAATATTGAGAACAAACTTCTAATTCTGCTGGAAGATTCTGCTGAAACAATAAGATCTGACAGAAAAGGTCAGAGTTAATGAAATAATAAGGCCTCAAGAAGGAAATAATAAATAATATACAATTTTATACATTATGCAGTTCTGTACAATATGGCACTTTGTAGGAAAATTGATTATGACACTACATGAGAAAGTCATAAACTATCAATCTGGCACAAAAATGAGAGATTATGATTTATTTTAAGAATATTCAGATGTCAGCCAGATAAGCATTCTGGGAAATGTAGTATAAAATATCCCTCAGCTAAAGTCTTAATGCTGAGTTGAAAGTCACGGAAGTCATTCTGAAATTCTAATTGGCATAAAGATGATGATCTGCACAACAACCTTTAATCTTTGCAGTTACTTCTCATTCTAAAAGCCTTTGCATAAAATACTGCACTGAAATATGTAACTTATCAATGAGCATTTCCACAAGTTCACTCTTTCTGCTCAACTATTACAACAGGATAATGACAAACAGAAGAATGAATCTGTCACCTGCCTCTGTCAATGCATCACTCCTGCAATTCAGTTCTAAAACCCACAACGTATTAATCACTACAAGAACCTATCTCCATTCAAAGCCCTGATTCCCTGCCACTGCTAAAATACTCATTTTAATTGGAGACAACTGCAGGAAATGCAAATAGAGGGTCACAAATAAAAGCAGTAAGAAAAGATTTAGTTGCATTGGTGTCATGTACATTGTACTAGATATAGATGATGTCTTTTTTTTTCCCCTCCAAGTCAGACTCCTTAGAATCTATTCATCTTACCAGAGCAGATTTTAACAGTTGAGGGTTTTGAAAGTCTTAATTAAGTTGACCTTCTTGTATCAAAGTATTTTTCTGTTCTGACCACCCACATTTTCAAAATGTCAAAAAGTACCTGCTTGACAATGGCTTTCTCTTTTTTTTTTTTTTTGGATGGGCGAGGGAGCAATTATTTCAGTCATTTGATTGTAAAGCACCTTGTAAAAACAAAAAGGCAGAGTTGAAAAATGTTAAAAGAAACTCTGTAATATAAACTTCTGTCTTAACATTTCAGAAAATGGCAAATTTTAAGAAGTGGCAACTATCACCACCAACTACTCTTTACAAAACTATCTGTTTGAAAAATTTAGGAGAACTCAGGTGTTTTCTTTGAGGACACCATAACATCTTGAAGGCATCAGCATCAGAAATGTGGTAATGCAGAAAGAGTTAGCCTTCAACAGAGCTGGCCACTTGATGCAGTGATCAGATCCGAACACTGCAGTTATCAGAACCTTGAACTACTTTCCTTCTAGAACCATGCATTACTACTTTCTTAGGAGTTAACTGCAGATCAGCTTTTATAAAATAATTTTCAGTCATCTCCAGCTTCATCATGCCTCTCAAGGAGATCCTTTCCTCCCACAGATCCCAGAACAGAGGGGACAAATGCAAGGACCAAAATCAAGAATTACCTGCATTCAGTGTGTGAGAAAACTGCACATCCACTATTATTTTAGAGGTAAACATTACTAAACACAGCTCCCTAGATAAAGAAAGCTTTCCAAAAAGTGGAAATGGGATATTATTACTCTAAAATAAGAAGGCAGTTCCTCTTTCCCTCTCTAGTTTTTGCCAGGTGGGGAAAAGACTACAAAGTACACTAAAGAAGATGCACTATGCATTCACATTCTAAAGAAACATGACAATTGCATAAGAGACTTGCATTATCAGATTAACTCTTTTGAAGCAGTAATTTTTCATCAAAGAAATGACAAATTGAGTCACCCCCTACCCCTGATGAAGTTTTTTGTTCTTTGCAAATACACGCTTTCCCAGTTGGCCAAAGAGTTTGCTTTGTGCTGCAGTTTTATCTTTATTCCCTGCAATGCCTGGCAATGGAGCTTGAGACAATATTCTTTACAATGACTCATGTAGTGCAGAAAATTATGAGTTTGCATGAGTCTGTGTTGTCCATATCTATCCATTTATTTAAATACATACCAAAACCAGTAGGGTGCACTTACAAGATCCAACTGAGCATACAAGAATGTTATTCTACCTCCCCTAGAATAAACATCTACTGCTGTGAACAATTCAGTCTTTAAATGCCATCAGCATGCAAGAAAATAGAAAATTACAAATCAATGTATAACACAGACTTAAGTGCTTTTCCAGCTGCTAAAATAAATTACTCTCATATGCACAACTGAGAACATTTGAAACAAACTGTGCCATGCAAATGCCTGATTAAAACTATCTCCATTGAGCAAAGCATACAGCATGCAGTGAGTCCCTAACACTAGAACATTGAATATGTCATTTTTTGAAGCAGTGCAGCCAAGCAACGATTATAATTTACTAATAAACAATGAAGTTTATAATCTGTTCTGCAACCAGATCATTTTCTGTAGCACCATAATGAATTATCCTCAATTATCCTTAGTAAGTTTCCATTTTATTAAAACTGTTGTTACAAGGCACATCTTGCTTCTTACTTCAGGAAAGCATTTATTTCTTGCTTTACTGCTAGAATCATCTTTCAGCTCTCACTGGCATTGCATACTACTTAAGCTTAATCTACTTACAGCAAATAACATCCAATTGCATATTACTGGACTTCAACACAAGCTGAACTATCCTTGTCCATCAGGTGTAAGAAATACTGTACAATTGTGTCACATTAGGGTTGTGTCTCGTTCCACCTCATCACATACACAATAGATTGGTTCTTGGCTACCTTCAGATACTGAAAATCAATTTCAGAATCAGTGTATCCTGTACATTTCATTTTTTTTTGTTAATTCAGGAGAAGGACATTCTGATAAATCAGAATGTTTACAGACTTTCAGTCTTAGGGCTGCCTTTCCTTTTTTTTTTTAATCAAATAATTTAACATTTTGTTGTGTGCTATGCAGAATAATTCAGAAGAATAGCTGAGCTAACACCATGGTTCTAGTTCCTGAATAGTATCAACACAGTCGTATATGAACATATTAACTCTGTGTTGCCATAGCTATATTTTTCTTTGAACATGCAGATAGTGCTACAAACCTACACTAAGGAACCACCTTACCAAAGGTTGCACTGTCAAAAACATAATATAAATTATCAGATCTTCCAAAGAATATAATAAAAATAATATGTGGGATTACTCCTTAAAAACATCGCCTTTTTGAGGCAGAACATTTCTGAATCTATCAGGCTTCATGTGGTACAGAAAACTGAGCAATTCTAAGGGAGAACTAGCCAAAATACTGTTATGATATCAAAGACAAATATATAAGTCATTTGTAGAGCAGGGGCAGTGAAGAGTTTTAAAATCTATATGAATTATTGCTTCTTGGTTCCTTGATAAAAATCTGCTGGCATAAGAAGCATTTCAAAGCAATCTCTTGCTTTGGCTTAGCTGAACAATTATGTTTCAACCATACAAATTACCTAAGAGGAAGTGAAATACAAATCACTTTCTATGCAAACCTTAGCAACAAAGTCCAACTCGGACTCCACTTACACATTTTACAGTGGAACCATCCTGACTCTTCCACTCAAAGAAAGTTACTTCATATACCCTACAGAAATTAACACAGGAGGATATAGAAACACTGGAATTGACTCAGGTGTAACAAATATAAGGAGCCTGGAACAAAATTCACCGAGGAGACAGGAGCTGCTAGTTAGGAGCTGGATTGCTACTGAACAAACAGTTGGTTAGAGCATAGTGCTGGTAACACCAAGGTTGCAGGTTTGATCCCCGTATTGGCAATTCACTTAAGAGTTGGACTTGATGATCCTTGTGAGCCCTTTCCCACTCAGAATATTCTGTAAAATCTGTGAAAACATTATTCAAGACAAAAAGTGAAGAAGCCCCAAGGTCAACAATGATGATGAACTAGAACTGCATACTCATTAAACAGCTCTTCAATGAGTGACTGTAGGGCAGTGATAACCAAGCACGTATCATTAAATGAATCCCAACCTACAAATTAAAGATTGCGCATCAGTGCGACCTCATGGGGAGACCAGTTATGTAACCACATGGGGAGAGCAGATACTTGGAAAGGACATTTGCGTGACTACTCCCAGATTTACTGCCACATTCTCAAGATACATTGGCTGGAAAGGGGAAAAAGGAAAGGACGTGAACTTCACTTTGCTCAGCTAACCCAGCAGAACTGGAGCAGCAGTTCAGCTACTTTTAGAATTCTTTTCAGCATCCATTTCCAATCACTAATCTTCACTTTTAGGGGGAAAAAAGTGTGTTTTTCAGAGACTTTACAAAATTGTCTTTCTCACACTAATCTGATTATGAAGCATTACAAGGAGATGCAATTTACCATTCATTACATTACAAGACTGCAGGTGCTTCAACACAAGATCAGTGCTTCCAATGTAATGCTAGAAAGACATAGAAAGAAATTTTGCAAAAAGCACAGGGTTACAACCTTCTCAAAATCCAACAAGGAAAATGTGAACACAAAAAGTAAATTTTGTATTTTTTGCCTAAAACTGAGGGGAAAACTGTTCAAGGCAATATTATCTGGGTAAAGCAGAGAGTAGTTCTTTACTGAAAAGCTTTTCAGGTTCACAAAGTGCCCTGCCCCCTCTGATGGCCTCATGTTTCTTCAGGTGGGATCTGTGGGTCTCCATGGCTTGCCTGGGGGAGGAAGAGGGATCCGTTCCAGCTCCATCTTCCCCCAATCTATGGATGTGCCAGCATGCAAGTGCAGACAGTACATGGGTGTACACAGCAGTATAGGGGTATTACAAATTTATGACTACTTAATTACAATAACTAAAGGTTACATCCAATCCAAGACCCCCTCACCCATCATACTGCTCTAGTACCATGCCCAGAACTGCCCTGGTGAAGCACCTCTATGGTGCCTGGGTCCTCTATCTTGACTACTATATGTATTGCTATTCTAGTCCTGGTACATATGTCCCAAACAAGATGTTCTAGTTGCTACCTGACCCTCAACACAGAAATTCACAGGAATGTAGCACAGTGACAGAAACTGTTAGCTACTACCTCAAATGTGAGAAGCTATACAGCTATATAAAAACCTACAAATATATAAAATCCTAAGGCATCATATTGACTGAACATGCAAATTGCAAATGTATGCTCACATGTTTAATTATGCTTAGCACTTAAGTCCTGTTGGGATTAAACCCTTTTCTGCAGATATGCTTCTGTCAATATTCTCACTGAAAGAGAATCTGGGACTATGGGAGAAGCAGTGGTGATTTTATTCACAAAAACTCAAATTAGATGTATGTATAGATACTCAATGAGAGATTTTGTAGAAAGTACCTTTCAAGTCACTGGTTAAAATTCAGTCAAAGAAATTCAACATAGCTTTCTTTCTTTATCAGATAAGATATGCTACCTTATAGACTTCAAGGCAGCAGGATAAGATCAGCCACGTAACTGAAAAGCAGGCAACACAGACAGAAACTCCTTGCATGTCAAAACATATTTCTCCCTGTATTTAACTGAAGAAATGTGAAAGTAAGGAAATTGTAGGTTTATGCTGCTGCAGGGTGGAATTTCTGGATGATGCTGATGCTAACTTGCTGCATCATCCTTAGTATCTCTAGAGGAAGCAAAGCTGAAAGGACATGACTGCAGAGCTACTTGCCTGTGTCTGGAGGTGACATTCCCAGGGTAAAGTTGCTGATGCACCCTGCACCATTCTTGATCTACTTAGAGTATCTCTGCCTAAAGGAAGTACTTTCCACAGTCTTAAATTCATTTAAAATGCAAACTAGGAAAAGCATCACCTATAATATCAACAGGAGTTTTCTAAACCCAATGCATAAGATTACCCAATTTCAGTGCAAATTACAAAAGTCCTTTCAGTTTAAACTAACTCATTAAACTCACTTATGTGCTTTCATTAAATTCCCCTTTGTGCTAACATTCTTCAGTGGCACAAACACATACACACACACACACACACACACACACACAGATACACAGAGGTCCAGAGAAGTTCTGGACCATCAACATGCATGACCATAAGCCCCAACCCAGCCAGGTTGTACACGGCATCCTGCCCAAAAACCCCCTTGACTGTGGTTTTCCTGGGAGCAGTGGTCTGTGAGGGAAAGGTCTTCCCTTGAACCTGGGATGCCAGGCAAGTACAATTCCTGGGACTGAGTGCCCTCAACTCTCCTCCTGAGGGAGTGGCTATTTTTCTACTGGACACCCTTGAGTGATCCTTTCACTCTGTGGGTGAAGAAAACTGATCTGTGTTCCCCTGAATGGCAGTTGGTAGTTGGGGTGGATGTAGTTGTTCTTGTATTTATAATCAGTAAGCTGCCAAAGAAGTTAAACTGAACATGTTCACAAAAGGACCCTCTCTTTCTCCCCCTCCCTGTTTTACACCCTGAAAGTTCTGCTAGCTGAGACAAATCTCAAATGCCTCTGTGACTTATCTCACTGCCTCTCATAAAGTTATGGGAGTGTAATGTGAAAATGAGCATTAGTGAAACTGGCAGGGGAAAAGTGCTGGTTTATGATTTATGTCCTTTAGAGAATAGATGAGTAAAAAGTTCACTAAATCCCTGTTGCCAGATTGTAGCTACGATACATATTAAATTAATGCTGCAGTTCACATTTTTCTTACAAATGGCTGAAACTTTTCAGTTCTATAACCTGTCCAGTTTTGCCAGTAATAAGCAGATGCTACCCAAGAGACATACTTTACTGTTTTACAAGTGTATATTATACTGCAATCTTCTCTCAGTTGCTGTAATGTACTGGGCAGCTACTGTCGTTTTCATCTAGAACATCAGGATTTGCCCCACAACTGTGTAAGACAGTCAGCTCCATATTTGTGGGAAGAGATGAAACAAGATTTGTGGTAGTCACTATATGGCAAGACAATTTGCCTGACACTGATGAGGGCTGAAAAAGCTAAGCCAGCTCCCTGCAGCAAACCTGCCAAATACTCAGCAGATAAATTAATCCCTCTACGATCCCCTCTATGAATACACCTTGGATTATAAGAGAAGGGCTGCATCTGATGTAAAGCATGGGAAAAAAAGTTAAAGAGGCAAAAGCAACAGAACAAAGTAAGAAAAAGAGGTAGAGGTTGAAGCCTGAAGCATAAAATTTTTTTCCACCTTCAGCTGCAACCCTTGTATGGGCTGTTAACGCACAGCGACCTGTTATCTTGTGGTCTCCTTCTGCAGTTTCCAAGATGTCAAGAGCACCGTTTTTTGGCTACATTTGTTGTACCAAATGTACACTGCATTTTCTGAACCCTCGACAGTGGTCCACAGCACAGGAGACTGGTATCATAAGTAACACAACTACACAACAGAAGGGCTACTCCAAAAAATCCAGTAAATTATTGTTCAGTTAACTGCTCATGGGTACACTTTGCATTCAAAGAGATATCCTGGAAATAAATGAAATTCACCTCTCCATAAGAATTACAACAAATCAGTGGGTTCCATGGGTAATCCAAAATTACTTTCTGCTTCCACCTGAACTCCATTGCTCTTTCGGGACTTGTCTCTATAAGCTCTTTATCTTAGTCCAAGAAAATCCAAGACTAGAGCTCGAAGACTTTAGATTTATCTCACCTGCTTCTATGCACCTTAGCAAGTTCCTGAGGGTAGGAATCCTGTTACTACAGTCACTTGCTACCTTCATGTGAAAGGAATAGGTACATGAAGGAAGCCAAGGAGGAGGAAGCTCCAAGAGAGCAGAACACTGGAACTTGAACTCTTCAGTTCAAGTCTTAGCCTGCCACATGGAAAACACTGGTAGCAACCTGTGCCTAAAAGTTAGCAGTTGTTGCCTACCCTACACTCCCTTAGTAATAAATTTCTTTGCTTTCTCATACAAACACCTTCACATGAAATAAATATAGCAGGGAATGAAAGGAGAGAGCAGGCAAGCATCTGCAAGACAAAAACATTCAATGAAAACAGATTACAAGGATGGCCACACCACCAACTATTTTGTTGTCTTGAGAAGAAGCACCAGTGGTACAAAAAATGAATGCTTAACTGCAGGTGACCTTGCAGATGCCACCTTTTGCCCGTGTCAGACCCAGAGTGAACTGTCATGGGCCATTCGCTATGAGCAAGACTTTAGATGCAAGTTAGTGTATGTTATATATCACATTGTAACAAGATAAAGGAAATTAAAGAAATGAAATTGCTCTACATGGGAGCTGCCTGGAATGTCAAATGCCTGGTACTTCCACATGATGAGGAAAAAAATCATCAATGGAGCAAAATGAGAATTTGCTGCAATGATGTGACAGAGGCCTCTAGAGATAAAAGAAGAAAAAAAGAAAGGTAGGGCTAGGGAGGAGACAGACATCTAGGGGCTTAAAATCACATCTGTATTTTGAACAAAACTTCCAAAAAATCAATCCTTAGAAACAGATTCAATTGCAGATGTAAAGGAGACAGCAAATTATTCACAGGTAGAAAAAATTTACGATGACCTGCTAAGTAAGTTTTCACACACAGATAGATGCATACGCTCTATTTAGATGTCTATATTACAAGTAAATGTAACAAAAGCTTGGCAAAAATATTATATATTTATTAATTAGGGGTACATCAGCTTCTGCTGTTCTTAACTGTAAAAGGGAGTAAATTATTTTTTCAAATAAGAATCTCAGAAGGAGCTACAGTAGCTGCTGCAACAGCTGAATAGTGTGCAATATTTTCAGTTGACTAAGCAGTCATAAATTTGGCGCAGTCTGATAACATCTGAGAATTAGTTTCTATATAAATTCTAGCAAAAAACCCTGCAAGAATCAGAACTAGTTTTATGCAACTACTAAAGCATTAGTTGAAAACAGGTCATTTGCTTAAATTGGACTTTTAATAGTCAAGACAAAACCATCAACACAAATCAGAAAATATAAAGCTTTTTCCTCTTACTGAATGTAATTCTGTCCAGTTTCACTACTAGATAATTTAGTTCAGCTCTCACAGAGATATGAGATTATAAAGAACATCTACACTGCAAATCCTTACTGAATTAGGAATAAACATAAAAGAGCTGAGCTAAAACACCAACCCAAACTCCAGGTAAAATAAATCCTGGAATAAATGTCCCATGTAACACAAATATGGATATGTATCTGACTTGCAGATAGAACTGTCTTTGGACTCCAAAACTTTTAGGCATTTTCCTCTTTGCACTGCAATATTACAGTACACAATTTGCACAAAATTACTGCAGGTGAAAAATGAGAGACCAAGGCACAGCAGAAGAAATAAAAGAGTGCTCTGTGAGAGTAAATTAAAATTCCACATATAAATGCATTGAGTAGCTTAAATGGAAGGCCCCATGTACACTAGAGATTACAGTGTACTTTCAAACAGTGATTGTGGCGAGATGCCAGAAAAAAGCTCTGTCTCTCAAAAGTGATAAACTTTGTAGGAGATTTTTTTCCAGTTTTGTTTGCTGGCTAATGAGAATGAGGCAATGTATAAGTGCACTCATTGGTGCATTCATGTTTTTGATAAAGACCACCCTGCAGGTTGGCTTTTAATAAAATAGAGATGCATAAAACGATGTCAACTTTTTCATGTGACTCTTGGGGATGGTCCTGTGCAGGGCCAGGAGTTGGACTTGATGACCGCTCTGGGTCCCTTCCAACCCAGCATATTCTGTGATATACAGCTCAGCAACAACCTAGTTAATTTGCACTTCAATTCAAAAGAGTACCCTAAACCAACCCACATGTAGAGGTCTCCAGCTGCATGAAACTAGAGTCCCAATCCTTGCCTTTTGATCCTTCAGGAATACTGAGTAAAATGGGCAAGAAACCCTGTGCTCCACGAATTGCTAGAGTTACAAAAATCAGGGGAAATTAAAGGCTGTCAATTACTTCCACTAAGTCCTAAAGACTGTATTTCAAATTCAGTCTTTACCATATGTTCTATGATATGTGAAAGCAGAAGCAAAACCTGAAATTAAAAAATTACTAAGTAACCGCATTATTCCATTAAATGTTCATTAAATGTCTTTTCAGGAGAGCAGAACACTCATGATACAAAGTTCTGTCCTTCCTACCACACAAATATTCTGCCGAATACTCTACAACAGAATTAAAACTGTAATTTTAAGACCCTTATTTGTGTATATCATTAGAACAAAAAAATGGTGGACATATGCCAGTTACTATGGTGAGGTTTTTTCTCAAAAACATTCTTTTACCTAACATCTCATACAGGTAGCAAATCTAGAATAAAATTATTTTGTTTCAGAGTACTTTGACTCTCTTTCAAGGTTTCTGTTAAATGTTTTTACTCTTTGGACATTTCTATCAGAAAAGTGGAAGTTGTAAATCAAGGTGTTAAAAAACAAAAATTAACAAAGAACTACAGATGATCACAAATAAGAATACTTACTTTATTCATTATTTTCAGATTTTTCCAAGCATGGAAAGCTTCCAGTAAATTTTCTAAGGGTTTGGTTTTGGTTTTGTCTTTAAACATTATTTCCAGATTCTTCTGGATATCAACAGGGGTTTTTTTGCTCTATTTGTAAAAATGTGGTTTGTATCTTTGGTACAGAAGACAGACATGATACTGAACTCTGATATGCTAAAAAGCATTTGTGTTAGCTTGAGGGGTTTGGTGGTGGTATTTTTGTTTAATAGTTAAATACAATAACTGCAGATTAAACAGATTTATAGTATTTCAGGGAATAAATAAGACATTACCTAGCTATTACATTGTTCCCTACCTTGCATTTTTTCACATAAGTTTTCATCAAAACAGCTGAATTTAACTATATGCATAACAGATTCAGGAGGGAAATAATCGTTAACACGTATTCTAAGTGGTCTTTATGCTGAACAAAAGTTATTCCATCTACCAAGAGATAATGTCTGACTCATAAGTGCATTTCCCTTCAAAAAGTTCATCTCTCTTCAAAAGAAGATGAACAACTTAAATAAACCCCGACAAAGTAACCTCGGTTTTAGTTTTTGGTGTGTTTAAAAGCCCTACAGTTTTCAACTTCATTATAAATACTTCTACAACTGAAGCAGCGTTAATACTAAATAGTATTATGTCTTTTTCACAAACATTTTAAAAGAGGCACAGCATGAAAAAGTCTCCTAAATAGTTTATAATTTGAAGAAAGAACAGAATATGTAATGCTTTGATAAACTGCTCAGCACACTCAACTCATGAGTTATCCTTGTTCCCACCATTTCCCCTTCTGATTTATAGTGGATGCAAGAGACAGAAAACAAGGACAGGACTTAACTTTTCATATTAATGTCCCTAGAACTCACTACACACAAGCAGAGATTAAAATCCATTGCTTGTTCTCATTTTAACTTCTTGAAACACTGTTTTACCTGTGCAGTTTCAAATACAGCTATGTTTGAGCTCAGATTCAGTTATCAGTTAGACCATGTGTATCAGCTGAGCTGTACTAACTGCCAGAAAGGTAGAAGAGCAAATGGTTTTACCTAAATCTCCTTCTAATCGTTTGAATGTGTTAGATCGTCTCATAAATACAAGGTGGGCTATTACATGGCTATTGCTGGACAGGCATTCATTAAGATATAAAACTTAATCACTTCTCTAGGTTCTTAACATGAAACAGTATTAAACCATTTCAGCTCATGCTGTCCTTATACCATACATATATTTTTGCTAAGTACTCAATCACTAGCATCAAATAGCCATGTAGCTGAATAAAAAAGAAAAAAAATTAAGAAAGACAGTCCTTGATTAAAAAAGCAAGCATATGACAGTGAGACCAGTTTCAACCAAATCAAGACCATACCTAAATATCTAATGGATGAATGCAAATCAAAACATACCTGCTAACAGAGAGAGAGAGAGGCCAGGCAAGGAAAAAAAATCTGTGATGAGACTACACACCACACAACTGCTTTCTGTATTAAACCATATGTACCAAAACCACACCAGAACAGAAATGCATTGTGAAAACAAAGATAGTTCTCTAATAGAAATTGCAAAAAGTGAAGAAGAAACAAAACATCTGAAAGGCCAATTTGAAGAAAAATACTGTGATTACTCGCCTACACGACAAAGACTCCAGAAATATATAGCTGCTATTAGCTCCCCACTAAAGTAAGCTAACTGCAGTAAAGAGCAATGATTCCTGAGTGGCAGTGTTAAAATTAAAGACAATTGTTCAGATGACAGAAACCAATGCAGTTCTCGCTTGTATCAACGGAAGATCACATTACATGCCCAAAAATATTAATTGATTTCTGACTGAAGACATTTTCTCTTCTGAAACATCTCTTAAAAAAACATATAAAAATCAGGAACACAGAATATGGAAGCATTTAGGCACACAGCAGGCATCCGGCAAAACTAGGATAAGTGACAGGACTAATATTTACATGTAGTTCCTTTAGAAAGACAACTCCTCCACTGTTGGAATAATCTCATAAATACCATTTCATTAAATCACTTTTTCATACTGATTCCTTTCCAATGCAATTTAAACTCATTATGTTGCATGAGCACTATATATTTGCAATAAAATATACGTAAGTACTCTTTTTATGCTTGCCGACCGGGTAAATCACCCTTTAGAAAATATTACAGTTCTGTCTGCTGCAGACTACTTAAATATACACATTTAGAAGTTGTTAGGGGCTGCTCTCCTTTTAACTGGAGCATTGCTACCTGAAGCACACAAATACAAGTAAAACCTTTAACTTCTATTTTTTTCCAATTCCTCTCACTAAGGCATTAAAGGGAAAACGTGCTTTAAGGCTTAGTGTCACAACCAGCTGTGTATTTTGAAGATCAGATTTCAAGTAGTGCCTCCATTTTTCCTGTTTGTTCTAATTGTCTTTTATACAGCTAAAATCCTTTATTGCAGAATGGAAGATGTAATTCATCTTACTGCCTTTTGCAACATTCATATAAAAGGGGACTTAGAAGATTCTATGAAGATATTATCAAAACATGTAGCCTTTTGAAACAGATATCTTCTTTCATGGAATGGGCCAGCGCAGTTACCTAATGTAATCCCTTTTCTTTCTGAAAGTTCAGTGTATCTCCTTTCTTATACAAAGAATGCAAGATGTTGAAGAAATGCAAGTTTGAGTGAAGGCACATATAACTTTCCAGGTTTGATCATGCAGGTAGTCACTACTGAGTTTATTTCTGCTGTGCAAATTGAAAGCAACTGTCAGCTGAAATCAAAGAAGTGTTCATGTGACACAAATACTAAAGCAGGTTTAGGTCTGTCTAAGGCCTATCCCAAGACATAAACAGGGATTATTAACCTTCGTATCTTCAGAAAGGACATGACTACGGTCCTTTCCTTCAGCAAAGATGCAGGAGAACAGATCTGCAACAGTTGGGTCCATTTTCCGAGATCTTCAATCAGTTCAAAGGACCCCAGGCACCATCAACACTCAGAAAGAAAGGAGATAAAATGCAGCTGATCATGCTTGTTAGACTGAGTAACAACCAAACACAAACACATTTCTTCTTCAGGCAAACCAGAACTGTATCAGCTTCAGCTATAATTTTGGAAAGTTACATTAAGAAACAACTCCATGGTCATGGTATACATTCCTGCTGTCTCTGCAGCATAGAACACAAGTGCTTACATAAGAACATGGCTTGTACCAAGCAATTAATGCATGTAAGCAAATAAAGAGAGACTTTATTATTAAGGAAATCACTACTGTAATAAAGTCACAGCAGTCAATAATATAATTGTCCTTTTTTCTTAACAGAATATTGTGAAACTGCACAAATTTGCTGTGGTTTGTAACATGATGGGAAATGACAGTGAAGTACCAATATCATGTAATAATTTTTTTTAATAAAGCAAGTAAAACATTTGGTCCTAAAGTTACTTCAAGGAACCTGAAAGATCAGGCACACACATTTGATTTTCATACAAATATGTATTGTTAGACGAACAGTATCAGATATGCATTGTTTCCAAAGAACTGCATATGTTTACATACATATTACATACATTCAGTAACAGCAGATATCAGCACAGCTGGGCTGATAACTGGGACACATTCATAAGCCAATATGTGAGGCAAGTATCTAGGCTCAAATCAGACAGAAGGTTAGAACAAGGGAAAACAGAACAAACAGGAATTTAAAGAAATGTCAGAACAGATATTAAAAGTGATTTTCTTGACAAATGTCTTGACTGCCATATTGTTCAGATCTGTGACTTCCTATCTACCTTTTCAATCCTTTACTAGAATATATTTAAGCATTTTCTGGGGGAAAAAAAAAAGGAAGTATTACTGCATTAAACAAAACTTGTCATTTACCAATAACACTCCAACGAACCTGAAGGCAACAGCACACATGCTGTTTTATTACTATGCATAAAAGTCAATGTTCTCAAAAACTGCAGTTTACATCATGTAAGGTATCTTTTAAGTGTGGCTCTCAAAAGAAGAAATTCCTTAACCATAGTAACAAGTATCTACAAAATGCATAAAAATAATTTCAATATATCCAGTATCAGAAACAGACTAACAGAAAAACTCTTGAGTTATATCAATATGTACCTTTGATCTCTCCAATGCCAATTAAAAATGATGTAGTTTCACTTGTTACTGAAAAACTTGCAGGAACAGTTTTGCTCATTGGTGTCAATCTTAAGCATCAAAGGTTTAGTGTGGGTTTGTTTGGGGTTTTTTTGGTTTTTTTTTTTTGGGGGGGGGGGGGCGTGTTTCTTTGGTTTGGTTTTTGAAGCAAGAAAATTAGTGACCTAATTAAGTCAGTAATTTGTTCTATACCAGTTATTTACCTTTTCAATGCTCACATAAAGCACCAAACTGACTATAACATACTTCTTGGTTTCTTCCAGCCATACCAACTCAACACAAACTTTACCCTCTGAATCTGCGTATTCTGTGGTATAGATATGACCTATGTAATCATAAAGGCCAGATGTCTTAGAAGACAGTTCCATGTAGACTGGGGCACTGAAACACCAGAAGGGCTTTCCAAATTCTTCCAAGAGAGTAAGATCCATCACACAGCAGTCCTACAAACACAAGCAGAAGAGAACATTTCCCTGTGCTGTGGCACAGTAAGTAGACCTGTCCCTGATTTTAGCAGAAGTATCAAGGGTTCAGAGAGTATTTTGTATGAAAGCTAAAAATTCAAGATGAAATTGATAGTGTTCTGCTGATTGCTGCAAAGCAACGAGCACTTATTTAGATGTTTTCTGTAGAAATCACGATGGCAACCTACAGACATCAAAAACTGTGCTACCAAAGGTAACAGCCAATCCAAATCAGACATTATTTCTTGAACATTCTTAAGCCTTTAATATCTGCATTTCTCAATTATTAGTTACCTTACCATGCAATCAATGACAGCCCTTTCAATATCAGAAAGCAACTTAAGATTAAACTCAGGCAGCAACGTTTGCAAAGATACTCAGAGACAACCCCAAGTGTACACACACACAATTACCCTTAACATCTCAGCTCTAAAAAGTATATAGCACTTTTTGAATGGCTCCAAGATTTGGTTCCCAAAATGGTGATACTACTATGTCTTTCTACTCTCCATATAATTCCTCCTTTTACAAATCATTGAAAATGTTTCCTTAAAATATTACACAATTAGATCATTTTATAATACTGATGTCAGGAAGTTAATTCCTAGGCACTTGCAAACTCATAATTACACATGTCACTCAAAACCATAGGAGTTGTGTGTCACTGTTAGTATCAGCTGTTACTTATTGTCATAAGTTGTAAATCACTAAAGTAATCAAATTATCTTAATTATGTTGTATACATGCACTACTTCCAGGAGTAATGCTCCAAAAGAATAAACAAACCAGCATCCCATATTCCATGCCAAAAAAATTATTTGGAATGCTTTATTTCTCTGTACTACATAGTTGTGCTTCTGTTGCTTTAACACTGTTTTCAATATTACTTTATTTCAATCAAACAATACAGAGCAGATGGCACTAACATCAGGCAATACGATACATACACTTTTCCTAAGCTACTGTAGACTATGCAGAAAATACAAAATTCAAACCAAAACTAATGATGATATAATAAACTTACATGACCTATAAAATCACTTGAAACAAGAGAGAATTACTATTTTCTGGTCTGACAACTTGCATATATGGAAGGTCAATTATGAAAAGTAAAGTGGGGTGGTGTTAAGTGTTGAGATGGTGGGGTTCTTCCCATGTATTTCTGTCCTGGTTCCACCCCGGACAGGGTTACTTTTTGCAGTAGGCAGGAGAAGGCACAGCCTGGACCCAGAGGGTATTCTGTACCACCTCATGTCATTGCTGGAGCAGAGGAAGGACTTGCTTCCAGGTCAGCGTAGCTTGGCACAGTCAGGTCGGGTTCCACAGTGAGCATTTCCATGTGAGTCACTCGCCTCTCTCTTGTACACTTTTGTTATCAATATTGTTGCTGTTACTGTTCCTTTTCTTATGTCATTGCTGTTTCCAGTAAATTGTTCTTCTCTCAACCCGTGATCTTTACCTTTTGTGTCTCCAATTCTCCTCTCCAGCCACCACAGGGGAGGGGCAGGAGGACAGAGGAGCAACAAGCAGGGTGTGGTTAGGAGTGGTTTCTGCTGGAACACTAAATTATAGGATACCATTCCTAAACCATGACAATTTCTGTCTGTACTTCCACAATTAATTTTTTATAAAAAATGCCTAGAAGTTCCAAAAACAAGCCTTTGGGTTTTTCTGTTTTTGTTAGAGAATTGAACAAAAATTCAAATAAATTCAAAGCAGTGACATATCCTTCTCCTGTGTTTGATATTATTTGGCTTTCACATGTCTTAAGAATTTTACAGATTTATGTTAAAAAACACACTGAATTCTACCCACAGCTTTATGCTGACCTGTTCAATCTCTCACCACAAAATAAGGGGTTTTAAAAAAAATTATATTCTCTATTTTTTCCTAGAAACAAATATTCAGTGTAACTTATGCTGTAAGCACATAGGATAGAAACTAAAACTACAAACCTAAAGACTACAGTCAGAGCTCTCTCTTTCCTCTGACAGTTAAATTCCCAAATTCTTTTGTGCTACTCATGATTATTTTCATGGAAAAAAAAAAATCTGACAAGCAGGTGTTAATATCAGAAAATAGTTTGAGTTGGAAAGTACCTTCAAGGACCATCTAATTCCAATGCACCTACCATTGGTAGGGACACCTTCCACTAGACCAGGTTGCTCCCAGTCCCATCCAGCCTGCCCTTAAACATCACCAGGAATGGGGCATACACAGCTTCCCTGGGCAACCTGATCCTGTGTCTCATCACCTTCAGTGTAAAAAAAAGTTCTTTCTGATGTCCAGATAAAACTAAGCTCTCTCAGTTTAAAAATGTTGTCTCTTGTTCTATCACTACAGACCTTGGTAAAAAAGTATCCCTCAACCATGTTATCAAAGATTACTCCATTCGGCATTTAACCAGGATTAGCAGGAATCATAGTTTTATTAATTCTTAGGTTTTTTTCAAAACAAGTGTCAAAATTGAAACCAAGTGCTGAACTAGATAATTTTTCAGTAGTGCTTAAATTACATTTAGCAGAAATTTGTAGCTTCTGAAACATTTATGTAGCTGAAATACATTTAAAAATACATGCCTCTGTCACTACTGCAAAATCTACAGAACTACTCTCAAACTTCCTTTGAAATAATTCTTTTAGGAATTTTACCCAGTGGAATGAGTGAGCATTTCCCTAAAATACAAAGAATTAATCGACCTGACCAATATATATGACTCACTGTGGTAGGTTTGGCTTTAGTTTTAGCTAGGCCTGTTTAGTAGGCGCTGAAAATGCTACGTAGATTAGAGGAGAAAAGCATCACCTGACTTAACAACCAAAGAGATATTTCATATCATCTGACATCAGAGCAAGCACAAAAACAGGTGTAAGAGGGGCTTCGGACAGTCACCTTCATGGCAGACACTGAGTGAACATGTTATCACCATGCCAGTAGCGCTTGCCTTGCCACCACTTCACAGCTGTTTAGTTCAGGAAGTGCACTTTTTTTTTGTCATTGGTTTTTCTCCTCTCTTGCCAGGTGTCCTTTGTGGGGAGTCTGTTGGGGTGTTTTAGTGGGTGGAGGTGGTGGAGATCTGTGTTGTTTGGGTGGGCAACTTGGTGGTTGCTGCTGCAGTTTTTTTTACATTTGAATATATATGTGTTATATCATATTGTTTTTAATTGTCTCTCTTTTGTATAAAAATAAGAACCTTGCCGGGTTGGGCTGGGAGGGGGGGAGAGCATTCCCCCCTTCGTTTTTTTCCCTCCCTCCTTTTCCCTTACTGGGGGGTGGATTCTCTCTCTGTGTTGGACAATTGGCATTTTGCCAGCTCAACGTAGGATACTCCAGCTAGGTGCTGTCTGTGTGAGCAGAGACTGCAGTTTCTGCCTCTGTCCACTGGCATTTTAACATTCTCCAGCAGTTCCAAACTTTCACTGCATAGACATACTAGCGCAGAACTCCAGAGTATTTCCTCAGGGGTTCAAGGCTTATTGCTTGCAAAAAACCCATAAACAAACAAACAAATAAAAATTCCCACACCAAACCAAACAAACCCACAAAAAGTACATCTCCATTACGGTATTTTTGTCCAGCATTTCCAAGCAGGGCTGGTCAGTCACAGCACCTTGCTAAAGGGAAAGCAAATATGCAAATGGGTCTATCATGCAATCAAGACTCCAAGAGACAAAGGATAAAACTTTTTTCTTCAAATTTCACATCTTTTTTTGCAATATCTGAATAGAGCGTTTTTTCCACTTAAAGACACCTTTTACATTTCCAGGAACAATAAATATTTCTGACCTTTACATTGCCTTTAAAGACATCTGTTTCCCAGGATAGGCCAAGCGTTCCAGTAAGAGGCAAGTGCTTCCTATTATCCTTTAAGCTTACAACTGTGAGCCTCAAGTATCCATTTGCAATATCACCTGAAAATACAAACAATATAAAACATTATACCAGTACAAATCAAGTTCACTGTAATGTTCTCTTATCTTCACTCCATGTCTTTATTTTCTTCCCATTCACCAATAAGGAACCCTGACATACTCCAACAGCTACATATCAAACACATTACAGAGAAATTAAGTTGCAGTTCAGGGCATCAATTCTGTGATCCACAGTAGAAGCAGCAACTAAAAAGTCTTTTGTACTTTTTTAGTATAAAAATATGAATGCCAGCCAAAGAACTTACAGAAGGACGCCATATTTCATTTTCATGCCACCAGTGCCTCCATCACTGCCCACTTCCCAAAAGTCAAGCTCAACACATAACATGTGAAATAAATTATGAGATACCTTCCCCGCCCTTTTAAAAAAATTATTTAAATCTCTCAGCTCTGACTGGTAACTCATGCAACACAATGCAACAGGGTATAAGGATAATTATCAATCTGCCTTGGAAAGGATATTGCATCATTTAAATTGACATGCAGTATGCTTTGTTTTGAATCAAGTTTTTAAATTACGGATTTTTTTTTAAATAGCTTTTCAAAGGCACACCTTTTTTTTTTGACAGAATTATTATGAGAAGTAATTTTGTTATTACTACATATAACCACATTTCTTTGGTATCTCTTCCTCTCATCTCAGAGGAGATGGACTTCTTATAATTGTTCTTTTTCCCTTGCTATCAGAGAAGGAAAGTTAACCAGGGAGTCCAATGGTCTAATTATAACTTGGGGTACATCATAGTGAACATGATCACTGACTACAAAAAAAGAAAAAATAGAAGCACTACATTATGATAAAAGCAAATTTCTTAGTAGGACATCTCATTTTTAAATTAGTTTCCTTGAACAAGAGACATTATCTAAAAAAAGCAAACAAAAGCACTAGAGACCTCAATACAAAAAAAGGAAGTATCTAACACTTGCAGAAGACAGACAGAAAGGGAGAAAAGAAATTCCCAGAAACATATTGCTTGTCAGGATCCAGAAGCAGGATGGTAAGATAAAGACGGAAGGGGCTTGTAGAGGTTTAAGATACAAGCAATGAAAGTGACAAAGGAGAAGCATTTTGCCTATGATTCTCCTTCAAACAAGCTCAAGTAGCAGCACGAGGCTGCAGACAGAAGAAGAAACATCAGAAAGGCTGGCTTGAGTTACTGTAGTCTGTGCGTAGTGGCAGTAAAACCTTTGCTTGGTGGCTGCTTTAAGCAGATAGCTGACAGCAGTGATGGAGAAAGCAAGCCTACAGTTTACCACAGAAGCCAGAAACAACTCTGAATTGGTACTGTGGGGTCAAGCAACCCAAGAGATGCCTGGCCACAAATCAGTGCTGGAAAGGCATCACTCCCAAGCAGGGAGTCCAAAGCATACTTACTCTGGGGGAAGGCCACCCAGAATGACAGAGGACAGAAGCTGCAGGTTTTTCAGCATAGACACTGTCAGGAATAGGAGCATGAATACAGTAAACCCAGCATGACTATGTTGAGGAAATATTTTGTATGGTTGAAGGAATAGGCAATGCTTCAGACAGTGATACCCACTGGCCTTGCAGTGAAGTGAGAATTCAGTGAGGAAAATGTAAGCAGAATTCATTTCCAAGATCTAGCTCAAAGCCCCAAAAGGTTATTAGGCTGATACCTGCCCAAATGGTTGAGTTCCAAAGCTCAGTAAACCAAATCCAATTACAAGATTTCATTCAAGGTAAAAATATTTTAGATAAATAATCCACTGAGTGAACACTAAAAGTCCACATTTAAAGTTGACCTTTTTTACAATGGACTTGAAAACATTGGTCAACAAGCATTTTTTTCAAAGGACTATTCAGTTATCTGCAATTCTGATTTGAATAGAAGCAGCTATTTCTCTCACTCATTCAAAACAAATGAAAATCTGAATGGAATAAAACAGACTGAAAAAAACCATACTGCTAATAAATTAACAAAGCCCAGGACATCACTACTGTAGCATGGCATTAATGCAGCATTGTTAGATGGGTCACTTGGTTAAGGTTATAAACTCCCTATTGCAGTTACTTCTTAACTTTAGCCAGAGCAGATATAGGCAACAGATCAGGAATCTGATGGCTAATTATTCATTTTTTAAATATAAATGCTCCGTTGCAGTCCTCATATCCACAAGAAAAGCCTGTCTAGAAATGAATAAGAAGCTGAAGGCTAAGTACTGAAGTCTTCCCTTTCTCACACCAGTCAGAAGAGAAAAGGAAATTAGGGGCAGAACAAGCTATGTTAAACATACAAGAGAAACAAAGAAGAAACAAATTGGACTGGGCTTTCTTCAGCTTGATCTAGACTTTGTTTCATTGCCCCCTCCTTGTAATATCTACAATCCAGGGTTTATGCAAGACACATAAGGCAGCAAAGCAGCAGAATAAGTTATAGGAAACAAATATTTCCAAATAAAGGTAATACCAATAAAGGGAATATGTATCATGTAGACAAACATCAAGGGAAAGAAATAGCCCAATAGTTCCAAGGCACTTATTTTAGTTAAAAGCCAAGGAAGTTTGTTTTGTTAACCAAGCCCTTGTTGCAATTTGTAATTTGATTGGTATTTTCAGAGGAAAGGTTGTGCTTAACACTTCTTTGAGTGCCAACAACAAGCCTTTCCATGCTGCAATGGCCGTTTAAACTTGCAAATCAATCTTCAAGGTCAAGCAAAACATTTGAAATACATGATATGAAATTTTACAAACAAATCTTAACAGCTTTTAAAACAAAAATCACCCCTTATATTTTGCAAGCACAACACATCAATTTACATCAACCAGAAATAACATTGAAAAACCAAAGCTTAAACTACCAAGTGCCTACAAAGCTGTGCTTAAAGGTTGAAAACTTAGGCAAATACATTCTTGAAATATTTATTAAGAAGCTATATTCATGGCCCATTGTATGAAAAGCCTGTAATAGCTTCCTGAAAACAAGGTAAGTTTTCTACATATTTTCAATTTAACATGAAAGTATTTAGCATATTCACACTACAGTATCTGTTAACAAGACCATATTACCAATGCTGCTTACATAAAATAAAATGCTAAAACCTAACCAAAACAGAGTGACAAAGTAGCTAGTTACTGCAGTGTAAGGATTAATAACAAAAAAAAAATCTGAAGTCATATACACTCCATCCACTTTGTTCAGTGAAGTGTGATAGAACTTTTTTAATTTAATAGTAAGAATTCTGCAAAAAAAAACCTGCAAATAGAAAGAAAAATGAAGTACAACATCAGTAAGCTCTAAAAAAGAGCAGACAAAAATAAAACTAAACTTGAACAAATAAAACAGTTATTCTGCAGAATAGGAATCGATATTCTCTGGTAAACTAGCAACGTACAGATTCCTAAAGGAAGCCAATAAATAAGTAAAATAGTGTTATAACTGACATTTGATCTGTGTCTTATGTTGTGGAAAATGCCAATGGCATGTCACATCCATAACTTAAAATAAATCTGGATTGAGTAGAGAATTTTATGGAATAGCAAGACTTCTCAGTATGTCAGACCTCCCTCCATGCTTCATAGTGCTCCCAGACACTGAGACAGAGTATTACTAGAATGGAGCCTAAAAACAAAGCACAAAACATCAAACACAACCAGCTTGGACAAACCTACACTGTCAGCCACATTCAGAAACACATCATTTACCAGAAAGAGGAAAACCAAAACCAAATTATAAGGAACATATGTGAAAGCAGAAATCTATAAGCTGCCTCACTAAACCATTTTTAGAGAAAGTCAAGCATTTTCCAAGAGTAACTATTGTGCAAGCACATGGAAAGGACCAGATGACAAACAAGCTTATAGTCTGCAGAACCACAGCTTCATCTGTTTTGATGTGAGACCAGAATCTAGTGGCTGCCACACTGCTGAAGGTCACAAAACCAAAACAATTCAGAAAACACTAGTGATCATAAAACAGATTCCATAACATGCAAAATGAGATGATGCCACAACTGTAGCTCATGGAAATCTGCTACAATTGGCAAAAACATCAGCATAAACTTTCATGGAAGTATCTTCTAAGCGGCAAAAATGTGATACCAAGAAAGTAAATGTGCCACATGCCGCTTTTTCTCATGCAACTGAATTGCTAGAAGCATAAAATTTTAATTTTAGAAAACAAAACATGATATTCACCAACAAAGAAAACCCAGAAATTAAACACAAATCCAAAATCCCAACCACTTGGCCAATTTAGAATTATTTTTTGAGAGGATAATGACGACTCCTGTATTGCACAACAGTTCAGGTGAGATTTCTTGCTACATGGATAGACTTTCACCGAAGTTTTAGCCTTAGAAGTATTCCATTATTTCAAACTTGAAACTTCTGGAATTTGTAAAGATGTATATTTCAGATTCAAGGACTACAACACTCTACAGTGTGCAAAAGGCTGTCGTTTAAATGACAGTTCTTGGAGTCACCAAATACAAGTAAAATGAAAAAAAAAAAAAAAAACAACAAAAATCACAAGGAAATTTGTAACCTTCGTAAATGCACTCGAGCCTGACAATATCGCCCTCTACTGTCTCCAAATCCAGTATTTTCTGAAATCCAGAAGGCTCAGTAGTGCCATTATCACAAAAACACTGCGGAGCAACAACTAATTCACAGTAATAAATTCTAATTGTTCAATTTTAATATTTTAATCTGCATCTGCTGACAGAAAGACAGTCATGTAGCTGTAGAAAGGGTTGTGTTCAAGTTACATCAGAAGAGAGATCACCCACATATTTTGCAAAACCCTTATGCAATTATTGAGCTGGGCTGTATAAGAACACAGATGGTAAATCATGTCGCAGAAAAGAAAAAAACACTGAGAACCAAGAGAAGCAGCACAGTTAAAAACAATTACTAAAACTGTTTACTACAAAATGAAAAGCTGTCAGAATAGGCAGCCATAGGCTGACTGAAATAAAAATTCTAAATCTTAAAGTTCACAGTAACTTCTTCAAACACATTTAAATATTTAATCTGTCAATGCATCTAAAGTATACTTGTGGGGAATTCTATAGAAATAGGCCTCCAAAACACATGAGGACAAACTGTCTCTCCTGTATAGTATACAAGTGCAAGGAACATCAAACTGTACCAAAACTGTGCCACTGCATTACTAACACATCACTGAACCAAAGGAAAACACCTGGACAATCTGCAGAACTTGTGTCTCAGGCCTGACACCATGTCAATGTAACAGCAGGCAGAGTTCACCCCGAGCAGGCTTACGATGCCACACAACGCCCCATGCAGATACAAAGAATTCACACAATGAACAGAAAGATAGCTTACTCTCAGAGATCCATTTCAGTTTCTTCCCTTAAACAGAGACACTGGATACAAGAAGGAAAGACATAACTAGCAGGGATCATTAAAAAACAGACATTACTGTTTTGTCAGCTATACCTTTTCTGCAGAACAGGTTCTTGAAGCTTTCACACAGGTAGGTGCAGTTTCTACCGTGCATGTCGAGATGCAGACTGTAGTCATGCAGTCCATATTCTGGGTCAATATCATCCAATATAGGTTTATTAGGTGGAGGAGAATATTGACTTTAAAAAATAATAACACAATTAAGCAAGGGGAAATTATTTAACAGAAAGAGATATAATACACAACCCTACACTTGGATTATCATCTCCAGAGAGTTTTGAAATCAAACACCTCTAGTTCATCATACTTGTTTTAAACTATCTAATGCAGTGTCTAATACTTCTAATCAGCTATTCAGACTAGCCAAAGGCAGAAAATAATGGCACTCAACTTTAAAAGGTACATCTGTTAAACCTCAAAATATGGCCTTGTCTACAAAAAAGCATCAGCGTAAATTCAAATCTAAAAGCCCACTAACTAGAGACTTCTTTGAAATAGCAATTATTGGAATAATTTTGTCTGTACCTAACCAAAAGAAAACCTACTGCACACAAATGACCTGAAGAGACCAAATGACAGAGGCAACTGAGCAGCTTCTGCTTAGAATCCTATTTGGTACTACAGGAGATGGTGTTAAATCTTACCTTTTGTATTAAAAAGAGACACACTAAGTTTGAGCGGGCACACAAGACCACCAGTAGATACAGCAGTATCTGAGCAGAAATCCGAGGGGAAAATTAATTCCCCAAATAATATTCTAAAGCTAAAAAACTCCATCCTTTTAAACAGTTTACAGTGTATAAACAAATACTTCATAGAAAATACAGGTAGTTTCTCAATACGACTGAAAGATAAATGCAGGCCCTTTACCAGTTTATCAGAACAGCTAAAGATTACTTTCCTACTTCCTAAAATGTCTCTCTCTCTTCTATGTCTTTCAGATTGGAAGAGGGAATAGAGAGATGCTTGTGAAAAGGCAGAGAGTACTGGCAGTGTATTTCTAACCTTCTCAATACAGTAAGTACTAGTACACTTATTTTATCTCCTTAATAGCATAACAATTGCAAGATTTGAGTATGAAAATGCTTCTACAGTCTTGTATATAGTTGGCGAATTGTTGTTTATATTAAACAAGTATAGTGAACTACTGCCTAAATATAAACCTCTTACTGGCAGCCAATTTTAACTGTAAAACTCACATCTTTATTCAAAAGGTTATCTTTATTACCCACAAAGGGGAAACCAAACTTACACAGTAGCAGAACCCAAAATGCTTCTCTCAAGAAGTTGATGATAATGAAGACTCACCATAACAAAGGCAATTTCATTTTTCTCCTGAAAAGTTAATTAAAGTAGATGTATTTTCATCTTGAAATGCTTTTTTTCACAAAGCCTTTCTAAGCATTAAAATTCATAGATAAATGCTGCTGCTTATTACTCTGCCCATTACTGTAATAATGTTAATAATGGCTTCCTTTAACAGTTGGACTCCTACAACTGCTACTATCTTTTCACAAGAGCAAAGAATGTATGTAAATGATTACGGCATTTCTAGGGGGAAAAGATGGAAACTAGCTATGTTAGGGCAAAAGTTATCAGAGAAATCCATTAATTGTACTTCTCTAGCCTCTACTTACCACTTTAAAACAGGTACCTAAAGAGAATCAAACAGGACTTACTCTCAACTACTGAATACCTAAGCACCAAGTTTATTTTCATATGTAAGGAACCATTCGTAAAGTGGGCTAACATCAGTGAAGAATACTGAACTATTCAATAGAAATGGTGACTTTCAAAGTAAAGCTTCACAGGTCTTCCCCAGCTTACATACTCATGGGAAAACATTAAGACATGACCTTCTATAATGCCCAATAGAGCTCAAAGAAAACATCACAAGTCAATGTGAAAACTAAATATAGAAAAAGGTATCTATTTACTTGAAGAATATAGAATGCTAGGATTTCAACTTTTTTTTTTTTTAATGCATTTTTTGAGTCCCACATTTGCAAACACTTAAGTCAATAGCAAAACTATTCACAGCCAGCAGCCTATTACTGTTCTGAAATGTAGGCAACTATGATTTTTATTTCTCTGGGCTACCAGAAAATGACATTCTCTGTTCGAACTTTTGGGTTCCTAACTACTCCTGTACTTTCACAGTGCAAGACCACAGCACTAAAAGATATAATAACAGAGATTTATGAATCACATAATCTCTCACTCTTCCTTTATCCAAATACCAGAAGGACCATAACCTGTTCTTAGTTGCCAGAACTACCAGCACCAACAGTTTCTGCTATGCAGCTAAGCTATGTGTAAAACACTAAGGTGTAGCATTTGCAACTACTACACCCATCCACAGTTCACTACCTAACATTACTTTGCCTACACAGAGAATAAGAACTGCTTTTCAGAAAAGCTTCTAGAGTGAGGCACTTGATGCTAAACAACTATGTGGAATTAGTCATGATTGAACCATTTCCAGGTGCTGAAAGAGTTCTTTTTCCAAGAATGGGAGGGGGCAATGCACCAGCAAGACCATAGGGCCAACAACACAGGGACACAACCTATTAAACTTCTGAAGACACAAAAGAAATTGCTGTTAATTTACTGGAGCTTTTCACAGACTGAGGTAACACATAATAGGCTTATGCAGGTCAGACAGTTTCAACTTTTCTAGGAAATGGACTTCCACTCTTATCTTTAAGTAAAAGAAATACTCCTTCTGTCATTTTAAACAATGCCTCTGGTGACTGTGCACATTTGAGGTAGCACATTTCCAGATGGAAATTAGAGACACCTTTGAGAAACTGTTCACAGGCTCCCGGAGGGAAGTTCTTGCCAGTGCAAAATAACATAAGCCTACGTGAATAACATGGCTGAGGGAGGAAGAAAGGACTGCCACCTCTGAATTCATACCAACGGCAGAACCCCTGAGACAGACTTCCATAGCACCAGCCTACGTAACTTCAGGCAGACACTGAGGTCCCAGTGTATTCTCTTCAAAAATACAGATTCCTTTTGTGTAGAAGTCTACTTCAGATGTTCTGCACTGCTCTGAAAGATATTCATCTCTACACACTTCCTACAGAGACTAACTGCTGAACTTAGACACTTAATGCTAAGAATTTAACACCCCCAAAAGGCCACGATTTACAGCATTCCTACTGCTGGAGCAGGATACAGCCACCTGGTGATGTAGATTAAAGCTAAGTTGCCTTGTGGGGACTCATCACTTTGAGCAATGTGGACAGGGCATGGCATGAATCAGGACAAGAAGCACATCTCTCCTCAAACCATTTTATTTAAAATGACTCTGGGATATCAAACTTTGCCATGAGAAGACTGCAAACTAAATAAAACTGAACATGGCATCTAATATAGTATGATACATAATTGTTTTTTAATTAGAGGTGGATTTTTTTTGAAAAGTACCAATATTCCTGTGACAGCCCTTTAGAATACAATGCATCATCAACTAGCTATCCCTACCTGCATTTTGTTGTTATTAGTGTAGACAAGATCTTTCAAAACACAAAGGAAAAAAAGGAAGATTAAAAAACTTGAAACCTTCCCAAATCCCAAGCTACAAGGCAAAAAGATCTGTTCCTTCAAGTCGTAATAAAATACTGAAACAAAATGTTATCTTACCTTCCAAATTCCTACTAAGAGTCCTGGATTAAGACTGAAGAGCTGGACAAGCTTATCAGCACCAACTGCTATGCTGCTTTCAGTCAGGTTAGCAAGATGGTATTCAGCAATCAAAGAACGTTGATGAGGTCTTTGGAAAGAATATAAAGAATGTAGCAAAAAGGCTATGTCTCCTTACTTATGACAAAGTTCAGCCTAATTTCATTTTTAACTCTGAAATCTGACCAAAAGCATGCAAGGGAAATGGTTTTGGCATGCACAGCCTTAAACTATATTTTCAAACAACTACAGTGTACTAGCAGGATCTCAACCCCTCACCAGAAAAGAAACAAAAACCACCATAAGATGCCCTAATATGTTCCTAAAATAAAGAACAAGAACGTATGTGCTTGCTCAGGTTTTCAAAATAGCAACAAAATTACTTCAAAATTTAGTTTTAATGCTATGTTGGTACTAGATGGAATCACTGAACTTTTGTCAGTCTGAAGCCAGCTAATTATGCAAATTCTTCCCCACAGAAGCAAAATACAAAGGAAAGGATCAAACTGTACATATAATAAATTAAAAGCTTCTGTTAGAATTTTTCTACATTTTGCCTGAAATTAAAGATATTTTATATATCTTTATATGCCTTTATTTTATATAAAGATATCCATGACACCTTTTAACTAAAGTTCAGGCTTCACAGACATTCTTATTAACTAAAGATGCACTAAAAAATAAAGAGCAAAAAGCAGAGTCTTGTTATCTATTCAAAATGGAGAAAGAAGCCTTTCTAAAACCTTTTGCAGACTTGGGCTCTTACTACATTCAAAACAGGTCCTAGACTTCCCAATAGTATCACTGTAGTGTCACCTACCACAGACTGCTAGGAAGGCAGCAACCAACAGGAACTTCATCACATTACCTCGAACTGTAAGATTTGGGGAAGTGATGGGACATCAAAGAATCACAGATAGAATGCTAAGGGTTGGAATGGTCCTTAAAGATCATCTGGTCTCAACCCACTTTGCCATGGGCAGGGACACCTCCCACTAGACCAGGTTGTTCAAGGCCTTATCAAACCTGGCTTTGAACACTGCCAGAGCTGGGGCATCCACAACCTCCCTGGGAAACCTGTTCCAGTGTCTCACCATCCTCACAGTAAAGAATTTCTTCCTAATCAACATCCACCCTTTCCATCTTTAAGTCAATCAGGCTTGTATCAACACAGGAACATTCCCCAAGTCCCCACACTAGCTCCATATGGTCTTACCATTGACATTCTGATATTGGTGAAACCATTACCTTCATGTATATTCCAAAGCTCTGAAAACTTATTCTGTGAAATAAATACACCAACTGTCTGCAAGTTTTCTTTTAATATTTTCTACATATGAATCATCGCCTTGGTAAAGCAACTACAGTTCACACACAATTTTCCAGCAGACTTTTCAGCTGACTTTATACAAAAGGCTTCTCTTGATTTCTTTCTTTTTTAAGCAAATATTTCACTTCTGCTCGAGGTACCAGGATTTTTGTAGGTGAACAATTCTTTGCAGAGCTCATATGGTGAGGGGCTTTGTTTAAGCATGCAGCTGATACTGCACATACTATACACATTGACACAGATGTCCTTGACAGCAACCAAATACCTCAAAAGACATTTTTCATTTAAATATCTTTTCTTAGAACATAATGCCAGAAAAACACTGCACACACTTAAGTTACAAAACAACAGACATGTTGTGGACTGCTTTTTAAACGTGCGTACTTAGATTGCACTCGCGGTTACACACCAAGTTCCCTACATGTGCATACACACTTATCAGATAGCAAATAAATGTTAACAACAAAGATTACCTGATTGCAGCCATATAAATACTGATGAACTGTTCCAAGCTAAATGTCTCACATTAAATTCTCCTAGATTTACATGCTTCTTTCACACTTATTTGTACCCATGCCTTAGATTCAGCTTTCCAGGGCAGAACCTATCAGTCTGTATATCACATGCCAGTAGCTATATTAACCTACATGTCATAGCTTGTTGGATTGTACTATTTCTTTCTAAAAAGCTCTACCAATGAAGAGAAGAACATGGGATTTGGAAGAAATACTACAGAGAGACTGACTAAGAATTAACTTGTTGAGTTAAACCAACATCAGATAGCTTCTACAGACACATTATCAACCAGATACATCCAAAAAGGCCTAAAAAATCCTATGTTAAAACTCACCCATAGTTGTTGGGAGGTTTGCTTAGGTCAGGAATCAACGGCATAACTCCAAATAGTTTTAGGGTTGACACAACGTCTAAGCCTGGCCAGTTTGTACAACACCAAAGTATGGTAACAGATGTGTCCTTAAGTGACAGGTTTGCCTTCTCTATTACATATTCTTTTCCATTTTTGTCCTTTAGAACAATTATCCAACTCAAGCCAGAGACTCTGTTATTTAGGAATTGAGAAGGGAGAGGGACATTAAAAAAAATACCCAAAATTTAAACTATGGTTTCAATAGAATTTTAAAATTTCTATTAGCTGCTACTTACATTTCTCAGGCTCAGTCATCTATAGGCTATCATACCCATTATGACACACACTTTACAGCTCTATTTCCATACCCCATCCCCAGCTTTTCCAAAGCCATTATTAATATTCTGTACATTGTTCTCAAGTAAACCTCTTCTGTGACAAGGCATTGCTTACTTCATAGCTTCTTTGATTTTAAATGGAAGACCTGTATAAGGATCTAGAGGTTTAACAAGTCCCATTACTCTAGTTTTGACAGCAGCTGTTTGTTTCAAGATGTATTCTTTCTTCCAGTACCCAGGCTTTTTATCATGTAGAGCAGCACAGCCCAAGGGAACAGCTTCTGTTTGTTCAGACTTCATTTTCCAAATTGTCCTTTTTGCCTGCAAACAACTGGAACAGATTTTCAGCCAAATTCCACTGAAAATAAAATTAGAATAAAGAGGAAAACTACATAAATTTCAAGAATAGTCACAATATTTTATATGCATATCTCAGCCACCCTTGAGTATAATGTTAGTGGAAAAATATAAAGTCCTAGATTATCAGAAAACTGTATTTGATCTAAGTTTCTAGAAGAGCAGAAACTGGAGCCTCCTTGCTAAAAGTGAAGAAAATACAAAAGCACAGTTGTACACTTTTCCCCATGTTGACCTTTCAAAAACTCATATGAGGTCAGTTTCTCTGGTGCAAACATGAAGGCTCAGGAACCCAAGGATGTTAGATGTCACCATTTCTCATGGGCTTATTAGGTTATCAGAAAGACTGTGGAATCTCTGAACACATCTCTTGTTCTGGATTATACATACCAAATAAAATCCACTTATGACTTTCTGCTCTACCACAGGGGGGAAAAAAAGAAAACGTTTTTCAGTTAATTCTTACATTACTTCAGTAAGATTTATAAACATCTCAACTACATACACAGAAAATGTTTGACTAGCGCTCTAAAAAGTAGGCTAATCGGATATAGAGAACTTCCCACTGTTTTACAGCTCTCAATAGCACATTAGAGTAAGTGGTTTTTAAAAAACCTTCCCCTTATGCTGCTATTTCCTTCATAGATACTCCCAGAGCAGATTTAAAAATAAAAAACTTAAAAACCCAAACAATAACAAAACAAACAGATCTGAGAGAAAGCTATCACGGGGAAACTAAGAAAAGGTAGGTCTTGTCTGTCTTCCCGAAAATATGGGATTTAGGATGAAGCTCAGAGACAGCATTTAATAACTGAAGTGAAAACTGATAAGGGTTAAGGAGTTACTTTTGAAAGTTCCACCCCAAAACAATGATGCATCCTCCTCACACAAAATCAGCTAGTGGATAAAGTGTTTTAATACCTCTTACTCAACAAGGATAATCTGTACCCTTCAAATTGTTCACACAGCTGCAGGTGTGGCGGAGAAGGAGAATCAAAGTCACCTATGGCAGTACCAGTGTCACATCAATTCCTTCTGCCCTCTCTTTGGAAAATCTCAGAGAAGACATGCCCTTCTGAAGACAAAGAAATATGTGACAGGAACAATGGGTTCATCTCTTTGATGTCAGGAAAACTATGAGATCACATTTCCTCCCCCCATGCCCCACTATCCCTAGGACAGTTTATGGAATATTGAGTACAAGAAGTTACAAGATTTCAAACAACAATCTGTGAATAAAGGTTTCCAATCATTTTCTAATTTTAAAGTGCTAGCCACACAGCCTACATAACTGCACTAAAGAAAATTAATAGCAAGAGTAACAAATTCTCAAGAGACACTTTCTACCATTTATCAGCAAGATTACCAATCCTCACTTAACCCCAGGCAAACTTCCACTACCATGTTTTGTAATGCATTTTCCCTCCCCTTAAGGTATTAAAGCATTCAAGGACTGAATCCATCCCACACTGACTCCTACCCATCAAAACCATTCTCAATTCATCACCTGCTAAGAATAAAGTCCCTGTATGCTGAGAGCCAGGCTCTGGTTATTGATGCAAACATACTAAGGAATTTTGCAACCTTCCAGCCTGCTGCTGTGCAGGTATATACAGAATGCCCTGATGCCATTTTTTGAGACAAAGCTGTTTAAAACACACATACCAATAAGCTTCCAGGACTGGTAAAGGTGGATTCACAGTCAACATGAGCTTCTGACTTTCCTTTCACCAAAACTGGGGCAGAGAGGGGAGCATGAAGAACAATCCCATAAGTAAAACAAAGACTTAAGATACTTCTATTTTAAGACCAGAAAAGGCAACCAGGTTATTAGATAGTATAAAACACTTCTGACAGAGGGAGAAAATTCTTATTTAACTCCAAAGCAGTACAAAATTGTAGGGTAATGAAAACAGAGGAGAGATGTCCTTGACATATCATCATCAGAGGAAACAGCTGTGTATCATCCAACTGGTCTTAATAAGCCTAAATAGTCCAGTAAGATATTCTCTTACAGTCTCCTGTTAACCAGAAACCACTTCCCAAAAGAGACATTCTTTCTTCCATGGGGAGAGAACCTCTGCATCTGACTACATGATGCTGAAAAGACAGGGCTTAGCAGTAGGCATTTCCTGCATTTTGAAGGTTTAGTCTCAGGCAATATAAGTTGACTGAAGACAGACTTGCCACCATCCTTGTCCTCACTCTCAGCTACATACTGCTTCTTCTTTTTCCAAAAAAGCATGGTGCAAGCAGATGAGAAATCAGTCCAAGAAGCTCAAAAACTCAGTTTGGGGAGAGAGGCAGACAAGAAAAAGGAGGACTTGGAATCACAAGTGTTTAGGAAGACATCACTGCCCCTTCATCCTCAACTTCTGAAGAAGTCAGGGCAGATGAATGAAAAAGGCATCCAGCAGGAAAGCACATGTTCATCTCTTTCACAGCAGAATACATGCACTTTTTGCCACAAAGTATTGAGTACAATATTAATCTCAAGCCCTCTTATTAGATGTTACTACAAGCCAAACAAAGCCCTTACTGCTAACTCATACGCCAGAATCAGACACACATCATCATCATCAATCATCACCTGATCTCAAAGGCAAAGGATCTTCCCCCTGTACTCTGACTTCTCACCTCCCCTTATGCAAGCACATTCTGTGGGTGGCCACAATTCTCAGGCTTTCAGACAGACCATCTGTGTGAGCTTCCCACAAGGCATGACAGGAAGGCTGGAACAATACCACATGGGCCAAGGAGGGTGCAGAAAGAGGGCTCAGAACATTTCCTTGTTTTCAGTAGTTATGTTGAAAACATCAGTGCCAAGGAACTGTTCAAGCACAGACATTATCTGAAGAGTCCAAAGACTCAGCACTGCATTAGGCAGCACAGACACACCATAATAAAAGAAGGATGGTCCTGTTGCACCAACAACAGCACCCTGTATATCCAGGACATCAGAAATATTCTAAAAAAAGATATTCTGCTTTAAAAAAAAATCAGATTTGTCAGAGAAATATGCAAGAACTTCAATTAAAACTTCTGTTAATTCATCACAAGATCTGGGGTCTCAAGAAGGTCCATGGAAGTCCATCAGGAGGAAATGACCTGGTCTCACTGAACCAGTCAATCTCCCAGTTAAGGGGAAGTATCTCTTCCCTGAATCCCATTTGTGCACATACAGTAATCTCTGTCGAGACTAGAAAATGAAAAGAGACACTGTTGAGATGGAGACAGATCAATCATCTTTCCCTGTACAGCCACAGTGATTTTATCTTATCTTACTAACCTGAAGTGGAAAACACAAACTAAGACACGTAATTTTGTCAACTATGCAATTTTTATCTATGCTTACCTGCTGACACCTGAAAACATGAATCTGGATTACAGTCTTCCCTCTAAATTAATCAGTTCTAAAGGTGCCAGTGACAATGTAAACCAATTCACCGTACAAGTTTTGGCAAATAAGGGAGAAATGGATTCATACCAGATGCAGCAACTTTCTATACCAGAAGACATTTTCTCATTGAAACAACACTAATGCAGCAGAATTGAAATTAAAAAAGAATACCCAGACATCCTAGTTATCCCCCCAGGTATCTCCTCTTTATCCTTTCACAAAATTATCATGATACTGGTAGGAGCAATTGTGTAAGCCTCTGCATAAGCAATGACTTACAAAAAATGTGTCAGTATTTAACTTCAACTCTTTTGTTTTCATTTAGAAGTCATGAAAATTTGACAGAAAGGGGAACAGATAAAATCCACTAGTAAATCATTTGATTAAATCAATCCCTTTGCAAAAACATGATGAAAGACCTAATAAGTGGGACTTCAAAATTATAAAAGCTATGACAATTCCACAAAACCACTGGCTACACACCACTAAGGACTGTCCGATCCAAAAAGCTTGTGCAGGTGCATGTGAATACAAACAAATATATGTAAATTTTACAACACAAAAAATGCAAATAGCAACATTCAAAGCACTACATTTAGTTTTTGCCTCATAACTCTCATTAAACAACAGGGTTTGCACAGCAGAATTCCATACAACACAGTGTACTGTGGACTATGCTGTACATTTTCAGCAGAGTAATTGCCCACAGGTTCATGCATCAGTTCTCTGGCATCAGAGAAACTAAATTAGAAAGACTTATAACTGAGGTAAACTCAACAGCTGACTGACTGAGACCAGCACTTATACCTTTCCTCTTCCTTACTTGTTATTAGCCAGATCATAGAAGAGTTTATTCACACAACCAACAGACAACAGGGACCCAGCATCCAAATATGAAAATATCTTCAGCAACACTTCTGATGGCATGCTGGAAAACAGGAGAAAGAGGAACACTGTTAGAGTTGCAAACTCCAGAAATTACAAGGGGAAAGGATTTTAAATTCAAACCAGAGCAAAACAAAGGAGATGGAAACTATCAGCTTGTAAAAACACAAATTAAAAGTCACCTGAAGAGTCAAATTGCAAAGTTTGGGTTCTGATTTCACTCTCTGATATACAGCATTTGCATAAAGCAATTCATCACAACTTTTTCAAATGGCACAGCACAATTACATGAAAAGTTATGGGTTTGCAATTTCACTAACTGCTTGTACCAGGATTTTAACCTTTAGTCCGTAATCACCAGTATCTGCCAAAACTGCAGATTTCTTTTCTCCTGGCTGTGGCATCAGATCTCAGGATACACCAGGACAGAAATGTCCTAGTCAAACAGTAAGATCATGCTCTATTTCACCATAATCTTCAACCTTTAAGTTCTCAGGGGTCTTCTGCAGTTTTCAACAGAAAGACATGCACTCCAAATTAAGAACCAAGTAGCATCTTGAGATCATTAAGGTTTCTGTGCATCTGGAAGACTGCCTGAAATGCAGGTGCCTGTCTAAGCATGATAAGCCCAAGACACCTGGAGATGAGCCACCGTGATTTTATTAACATACAGAAACCTCATACCCTTTGAGTAGTGCCTCTTAACTGCACAGAGTTTAAAAGAGATGCATTTTATACTCCAATTTTTTGGAGCATAGGGTATGGTCACATCAAAATCACCACTAAAAATACAAAGTGATGTGAAAGTCAATGCCCCAGCTGTGCCTCATCCTTTTACTACTGTGTCATTTACAACAGTTGCTGTTTTATAATACTTTATTCCAAGAGCACAGAGCTGTCAAGGGTGGCATGATAACACCATTACTCCAGTGTTTGTATTAAAACTCAGAATCTTAGCTGCACTAACATAGATGCAACAGGCCAAAACTTACATGGTTATTATGCAAAATTAGTCATAAACTGAAACCCCAAAGTAGTTAGTGCATTTACTGCAGAGAGAATTCGGAAGTGATCCCTTAAAAGGCTGCAAATTAAATAACACACTTGATCCAGAATTCTCAACAGCAGTTTTTGCAACTGTATTATTTTTTCTTTGAAGGAAGATGAAAGGATTTTTTTTTCCTTTTTTCTGTCATCTTTCACACCAGACTAACAGCCAGCATAAAGGTATGGAACTGACCATCCAATGCAAAACAGAGAAATCATTACACAGGAAACTATCAAATGAATAAAACAAGGAAAATTAATTGATCTTTTGGGTAACATAGTCTTAGGTTTGTTGTTGTTTTTTTAAAAATGCAACTAATTCTCAAAAAGAAAACTCACGATTATATTGAAGTACCCATTGTCTGGAAGGGAAACATTTACCTTGCAGCAAATATGTAGCACCCACTTATTCCTCCCCCCTCATCCCACTCCACCATCCCCAGACTCTGTATACAAAGTAACAACGAACAATCAAGAGAAAAATGCAAGTTTAATTCTGAACTGCCTTTTACTGAAGTAACATAGTAACAATTTTTATTCTCAAGGAACAACACTGCCCATGATGCGGAAAGGAGTTGCTGAAGGCTTCATACAACTTGGAAAAGCTACATCCTTTATATGAACTTAGAAAAGGAGGCAAAGGAGAACCACGCCAGCAAACATTAGAAGGTGAATACAGGACCACAGAGCAGGCCAGGAAAGCAAATATTTTCAACTCAGAACATCTGACATAGAAATCTCCAAAATATAAACATAATTACTGTAAGCAGTCAAAAGATGGCTTAAAGTCTGCAAGGGGTCTTCTAAACTGAAGACGTACTCACCTCTCAATGCATACATTTGGTTTCGGTTTTACAGTAGGTGTCAAATACAGACTTTTAATTCCAGCATTCACAGTTTCAGAATATTTACCAGGCCTGGCAGCAAAAGTCCTTAGCCTATTTTCAAACAAAGAAAAGCTGTCAGGAGTCACATCTTCAAAAAAGGAAAAAAATAGACATATTGCACACACCTGGGCACAATATTTTAACCAAGGTAGGATTCAGGGAGTACATCACAGGGCAACTCGTTATTATCTGTTCACAGATTTGAACAAGTATCACCAAATTAAAATACCTGACATCAGGAAGATGTTAGATTTAAACTCATGGCTGTGATTAATCTCTCACAGTAGTCAGAAGGGAATAGTGTCACTCCACCAAACCAGTCTGAGTCCAGCAGAGATCTATTAGGGTTATTCAGCTGCCCCACTGTGGCCACCACAATCAAACCCCTGCAGTGAGTAAAACTCACTGATTAATCTTCTGGTTTGCAACATTACTCCAGAGACATTTTTGAGCCATCCAACTTTGCCAAAGCTATTAGAAGATACCAAATAAAACAATACCTTGAAACTTTCCCAAAAACTTTTGAGGTTCAAAAATAATTTCCTTGAACATACAACAGAATCATATTTGAAACAAAGTTAGTCTCATTTCAGATTTTCTCCTGCTAAAATATTCACAAATCAGAGAGATAAGTGGTAGTTCAACAGGCAAGTTGGGTATCAGTGTTTTCATAGCTCATTAGCACAACATACTGGACAGAAATTACTTTCTTTTATTAAAAAAACAACTCTGCTTATTTCTAACATAAATAAATCATTAAAATCCAACTGGACACATATTTTTCCAAGTCTTCTGATAGCAAGGACTTTGTAATACTAATACAAATTTGTAATACAAATACTATCATTAAACCACATAGATATATTTAGAGTTTCAAGGTTAACCAAATCCTTACACTTCATACCCATGTATGCCACCAAGCAGGCAGAGCTCCCCATTCACTGCATTAGTGATGCTTTAAATTCTCAGCTGAGTTTCCAACATGTCATCAAACCACTTCTGGGTTTCTAGGCAACCAAGCAATATTGGGGGGGGGGAATACCTAATTTTGAAGTACATGGGTACCATGTACATTTAACACATGCTGTTTTTGACTTAGGATTGGTTTATGCTCAAAGGAAAATAAAAATAGAAAGAAAAGAATTGTTCTGCTCTATATTGACAACTGGGTTATATATGTAAAAAGAAAAGGTCCAAGATGTTTTACTGAGAATTGCTAAAAAGACATGCACGTTTTACCTTGGGTTCCAATCCCTGGTACACCAACTAAATTAAAACTTCAAAGAAGTTAATGATGTAACAAAAAACAAACTGGAGGTCAGGCATATGTTTTACTCATGCATTAGCATCAAGAAGTACACTTAGATGATAAGGTACTAAGCCACTGCATTCCTCAAAAGCCATTAAGGGGATTTAGGGACACAAGCCGTGTTCAACAGCAGCAGAGCTACCACTTCTGTACATTCCAGGGCAGCACAGCGCAGGCTATTCCACCCTGAATCCATGCTGAAATCACAGAGAAAACTAGTTTGAGCACAGTCTACAGGGACATAACTTCACAGACTCCAAGTATACATGAGTAATTCAGATAAGAAGCTGGGTCCTGCATCTTCAAACACACTTTACTTTGTACAAGCATAACCTGTATTGCCTATACTCAGTCCTTCCTGCTCTTTTTAACCACTCCTTGCATCCCCCTCTTCTTCACCCTAGGAAGGAATATCTGAAGTAAGAGAAATGTTGCCTACATATGCCTTGAAAACTTCAATGTAATAGATACTCCTTTTGTAAGTGTCAATTCAGAAAAAAAGTGCTGAATTTTTGCATCTTCAAAAAAAATACTTGTAAGCTGTGAACAACAGTAAACCCAATCCATAAACTATTTTTCAAGTACTGTGTATGCTGAGATTTTAAATTAGTATTGACCAAATACTTATACACCACACTGAGAAAGCTTGGGCAGGTTAGCCTAAGGTAAAAGACAACAATAGCTGTTACGTCCCCTTTTTAGACGCTTCCAGAACAGAGATACTTTTACTTAGAGGCACAATAACTTCAATTGCTTTTTCATTAGCTTTGAACTTGTGGGATTCAGTTTTGTACTTCCATACCCCATGGTATTTGCAATGTGACTTGGTTGTACAAATGGGTAGCAAAAAAAAATCTGCTTTCTCAACTTTGTTTCTAAAACTGACATTTTAAATTCCTGGAGGCTGAACCTGTGCTATAAGACTTAGGCTCATCACACCTTTCACGGTGAAAATCTCCCATTTATTACAAAGGCCTAACTACCCTGAACATACATTAGCCACTAAGATAACTAGTAGTTTGCCATGTATGAATGCATATATGGCTCTGCTTCGCGAATGAAGGTTTGGGCAGGGCTCTCCCCACGTGGGTGAGCCCTTCCAGCCTGCGCAGTGGATTTTTTAGGTGAGGCTCAGCGTGCGCAGAACTGGCCCCACCGTTTAACTCCTCAGGTTCATCTGCCACAGCCGAGCGAGCTTGGACGGTGACAGTGAAGTCTTCAGCACTAGAACCTACAACCCCCGGTACTCCCAGGAGGTCTCCCATCCAAATACTATGCAGGGCTGACCCTGCTTGACTTCGGCGATCTGACGGGATGGGATGTCAGGGAAGCATTTAATTGCTTTAGTAGTTTGTAATAGGCCACTGATGACAGTACCGCCTCCAAGCTCAGGGGCACACCCAAATGGAAGCCCCGTTCCCAGGCAGAGAGAGCGCTAACTCCAGCCTCCCGGGTACTGCCGGCCCTGCGTTTTCCCAGCGCAAGGAGTGCCGCCCCCACAGCGCCGGGGCAAGGAGCGGAGAGCAGCACGGCCGTGAGGAGGAGGGCGCAAATGGACACGGCCCTCGCCGGCACGAGTTCTGAGCTGGAAGCCAGAGCCGTGGGCAGGTGGATGAGGTTTCCCACAAGAGCAGCGAGAGTGGCGGGAGAAATAACAAACCACTCCCGCTGGGCAGGGTGAAGAAGGCCAAGGAGGCAGGCCCGGGCCGGCACAGCCCCGTTACCTGCCGCGCTCCGTCGCCATGGCAGCTCCGCGTGGTGCGGCGGCGGGGAGGGGAGGGGAAGGGAGAGGAGGGGCCGCCCCAGGCAGGCGGAGCCCGGGAGCGAACGCGGGGTGGCAGTGCTGGGGTCCCGGCAGGGCCGAGTGGGGCACACGGGAACTGGGAACGCCGCCGGAAACGGCGGCTCCCAGTCCCCACAGTGAGCGCCTCCGCGCCGGACCCGGGGGCGCGGTGTGCTGGGTCTCAGAGTGACGGAACCAATCAGTTCAGCCTGTGACCGAACACCACCGTGTGAACTAGACCTTGGCACTAAATGCCACATCCAGTCTTTACTTGAACGGCTCCGGGGACGGTGATGCCACCACCTCCCTGGTCCGCACATTCCAGTGTCTAATCACCCTTTCTGTGACGAACTTCCTGATGTCCAAGCTAAACCTTCCCTTGCACAGCTTGAGACTGTGCCCTCTTGTCCTATCGCGAGTTGCCTGGGGAGAAGAAACCAACCCCATCTGTCTACACCCTCCTTTCAGGTAGTTGTAGAGAGTGATGAGGTCTCCCCTGAGCCTCCTTTTCTCCAGTCTAAACAACCCCAGCTCTCTCAGCTGCTCCTCGTAGGACTTGTGCTCCAGCACCCTTCACCAGCCCTGCTGCCCTTCTCTGGACCCGCTCCAGCACCTCAATGTCCTTCCTGAATAGAGGGGCCCAGAACTGGACACAGCACTCAAGGTGTGGCCTCACCAGTGCTGAGTACAGAGGGAAAATAATCTCCCTGGTCCTGCTGGCCACACTATTTCTGATTCAACCTGGGACACCACTGGCCTTCTTGGCCACCTGGCACACAGCTGGCTCATGTTCAGTAGCCTGCTGACCAGCAATCCCAGATCCTTTTCCTCCGGGCCGTTTTCCAGCCACTCTGCCTCTAGCCCTGCATGGGGTTAGTGTGGCTGAAGCGCAGGACCCGTCACTTGCTCTTGTTGAACCTCATAACGTTGGTCTCTCCTCATCTCCATTCGTGGAAATGTCAACCGCAGCGCTTTCACACACCTAAGCGTGCAAAACCAAGAAAACCATAAATAAAAGAACAGCTCTAAAAGGGTGACGCGCAGGCGCACGGCGCTACGAGCAGAGCCCCGTGGTGCTCAGAGAAGACGGCAGGTGCCCGGCCCCGGGAGCGGGCTGAGCTGGGGCCGGGGCTGTCCCTGCGCCCGTGCCTGTCCCTGCGCCCGTGCCTGTCCCTGTGCCCGTGTCTGTGCCCGTGCCTGTCCCTGTGCCCGTGCCTGTCCCTCTGCCCGTGCCTGTCCCTGTGCCCGTGCCTGTCCCTGTGCCCATGTCTGTGCCCGTGCCTGTCCCTGTGCCCCTGCCCGTCCGTGCTTGTGGCCGCGGCGGCGCGGGCGCTGTAGTGACCTCGCTGGGAGCCGCTCCCGGCGGCGGGCGGGAGAGGGAGCTCGCTCAAACTAACGCTCCCAGGTCTCGCCGCTGCTGCTGCCGTCCCAAACATTTCCGCCGGGGCAATGGCGAGCGGCGCCGGTCGGCGGTGAGGGGTCGGTGCGGCTCCTGACCTAACACACGGGCCGCCCGGGGCCGGAGGCTGCCCTGGCCCTTCCCCGAGCGTCCCCCGGGAGCGCGGTGGCGAGCGGCAGGGACTCTTCTCTGGGCTCGGCTGCCCGCCCCGCACCGCCGTGAGGTGTGCGGGATGCTGCCCGCAGCGCTCGGGCGGGGCTGCCTGCGGGGCTGGCTGCTCGTCCCGAGCGGGCGGGCGCGGCTCGGTTCGGGCCGCGCTCCCTGCCTGCACTGGGGGCACCAACCCCCGCTGCTGCTCCGCGCCGCCCGGCACAGCATCGGGACCCGGGCGGGAGGGCTGAGAACCGAGAAGCCTGGCGATAATAGCAAAGATGTGTCCGTGCAAAGGGCGCACAACGAGGAGACAATGTTGTCGGCTGCTCAGAAAGGTAAGGCGGGCGGCAGGTACAACGAGGGGGATGCTGTGTGCTGCTCAGAGCCTGTCGCGGAGACAGTTCAAACTGCAGCTCAGTTTTGTAGTCCCAAAAGACAAATATTTTAAGAACCCACAACACACCAAATTTCTGAAAATTACCAAGCCGGTTTCTTTTAACTTTGCACTGTTTGCAGCAGTTGATACATTTCAGTGTACCTATTGTGCAAGCAGAACAAACTATGTGGCGTCTTCCAAACAGCCTGTTTGATTCAGTGTTTAAGTCACATCAGGGACAAGGTGTAGTAGCCTCTCATTCTCCTTTTCAGAAGGCAAACCTGTCACATGGAGTCCATCGGCTGTTGAAACACGTTCACTCCAGCAAAACTATGGAAGCTGGAGGTGATAATAGTTTCTTTATGGGATGGCTGCCACTTTGGGTGGTCTCATTCACTTCAGTGAAAAGTGGTTACTACACAATTAGCCACAGAAATTCTAAGAGCTATGACATGGTTTATGAAAAACACCTTCGACTGATTAGGAGACTGCAGGAGAAATAGCTATTAAAGTTCCCTCAGTAAGTTGTACTTCACTCAAAGGCACATTTATTGTTTTGAAAGATAGTCTCTTTCCAAGTTCTCAAAAAGTATTTTGAAACAGAGAATCTTATATGACTTTTGGAGTGTATACTGACACTTGTACTTCAGATCAAACTTGATAGATAAAAACTAATCAGATAAACAGCAGTTAATGATGTTAGTAAAGAAAACCTGGTTTGGTCTAATATTCGTCCTTTTTATTGTTCTCTTGATTGGTAATTCATAAAATCAGTGTGCAATCTGTAAGCATTTTTGTTTTTACTTCTCCCTTTCTGTGCATAAGGATTGCAATAACTGTGTGTTTAGGAGGTAGCTTGAATACTGCAGTGCTAAATACCTCATTAGGTCTTAAAAAATCTATCTCTCAGGTACCCAAAAAGTAGCAGTAAGTGCTGTTTTGGATCTTGAAATCATCTAGTAGGGAAACAGAAAATAATGAGGCCTAACACAGAGGTAGGAACATGCCCTGTACAATACAAGAGATGTTCCATGGTCTCTTTCTTGTAGTGATGAGGCATTATGGAAACTGTTACTGAAGTTTTTTCTTCTGCCAAAATGTTATTTAAACTGCAGACTAATAGAAGCACATTTGTATAAGAAAGCCATGCACGTCATCTTATCCAAGGTTGTAACTTCTATGTTGTTTTCTGTCTTATTTCAGTGAAAGAAGCTGGAAGAGACTTTACCTATTTTATTGTGGTGCTTGTTGGAATTGGTGTCACAGGTTATTTTTTAAATTACATTCTTTATTAGAAGACATTTTTCATTAATTCCATCTGGTTTTATAAGTTTTCACTCCGTTTGCTGTTGTTTCTGTTACAGGTGGTTTGTTCTATGTGATTTTTAAAGAGCTATTCTCTTCTTCTAGTCCAAATAAGGTCTATGGAGATGCCTTGGAGAAATGCAGATCTCACCCTGAGGTTGGTTTTTGGACTTTAGTGATAAGTTTAAGTTTCACAGTAGTTACTGTCTCTCTTCAAGTCAAAAGTTCACACAAGGAATCTCACAAGCCAAGGTACAGGAAGACCCATGTGGTGCTTAGCAGATGTGCCAGTACTGTCAGCTGGCTAGAGGTGGGTCCGCTCCAGATTGGAGTCTGTATTACGATAAGTCAGTGCAAGCATTGAGCCAATGTGAATTACCCTGCTGGAAATCCAATGAGTGTGCCACAGCACAAAATTGATGCAAAATACAGTCTGCCCTTCCGAGCATGTTCTTGTGTCAACAGTAGAGAGTCTTATGGGCCTACAGGAGTGCCTGCTAAATGTAGTACTTAAGGAGTTCTGCAGGTCAGAAAGACAACTAGTCCCCCTTAAGTTCTGTAGATCTAACCTGTTGCCTTTTCAACACATCCTTATGGTTTTGTCATTCTGTGAAGCACTGCACAGATATCCAGGAATTTAAACTTGTCATTCGCAACACATTCTTCCTGTGGCTAACAGGAAAAGAGATGCAGAATAGTTATGGGATCATAGAGTCATCATAGGTGCGTGTAAACAAAAATCAATCTAAACTCAGATTCTAAAAACCACTACTTCAGGTAAAATAAGAAATTCATGGAATAGCTTTCAAACAAAGCTGCCACAGATGCCATTGTGGATAACCTAGAAATGAAGGGACAAGCTGTCACTAGAAAAAATTGACAACTGCTTTGCAGCAAGTTTATAGAATTAAAACTTCTCTCCAGTATTTGCACAGTAAAACTTAGCCTCCCTTTCTTCTAACCAGCTTTAAAGTCAATTTAAAGCCGTGTTAATCTGCTCTGGCTTTATAGTTGTGAAAAGAAGTACTGAATTTCTTCAATGGTAGTGTTTTTTAGATAATGTGAAGGGGAATGCATTCGCATTTTAAACTTTGAAATGTTCTCTTGGAGGAGATGTGAGCAAATGTTTCATCATTTTTTTTCCTCTTTACACAAAATATTGGTTCACACATCCTCATCTCTGAGGACAGTACAAGTTCAGTTCAGTTGCTTAGAGCATGGTGGTGATAACACCAAGTTCATGGGTTCAATACCCATATGGGCCATTCACTTCAGAGTTGGACTTGATGATCCGTGTGAGTCCCTTTCAACTCAGAATATTCTGTGAAAGGGAAGCTATTAGTAGGATTTATTTTAAATGTTTAATATTTGACTGTAAAGAAAAGGAATATAGAGGAATTTTCCTTACTTTTCTTTCATATGCTCTTCTATTCTTGGCACATTAGACTCACAGGGGACATTTTGTTAAAATGCATTCACAGCAGGGATGTGAACTGAATATATGTATGTGATACCTTCTGCCAATGCTAGCTGCCTCTTTTGTAGGTAATTGGTGCTTTTGGTGACTCCATTAAAGGTTATGGGGAGGCAACAAGAAGAGGAAGACGACAGCATGTCAGGTACCCTTTGGTGTTTGCCCCATAGAGACAGCAGTTTTTGCACAGCAAAGACATTTTAGGTCACACATTGGATCTAGATTGATGAACTGTATGTGACATGAGTGAACATACAAAGTTTGCAGTACCTCTTATGTGGCATATACCACTAATGCCAATTCTGAGTACTTCAAAAGATTCAATGGTCATCATGGCAAACATAGAGCTGGTCTCTCCCAAAAACAGGATAAGTCTGAAGAGAGTAGTACAGAGGTCTAGACATGCATATGTGGAGCAGGAATCTGACTGAAGTTTACAGTCTGAAACTGTTCTGAGGTGATAGTCAGAACAACTGGCTGCCCATTTCTTATATTGCTTTTTTGTACTTGAGGCCACATCTCTATTGTGTATTTAACAGAACATCTCTTACCTAAACCCTTCATGATGTCTGTTTATTACTCTCCTTCTGAGAGAAAAAACAGAACTATTTCTTGCAAAACTTAAATCCTCTGTGTTTTGCCTTTATTGGGTTCCTTGACTGAAATATGTTCAGTGATGTTTCATATAGGATGAGACTCATAAACCCAGATACACAACTTGAACCATGAAACTGAAATTATTTTTTTTTTCCAGAGGAAAGTGACTTTTACTGGTCAAAGTTTAATCTCTTCACCAGACTCTGTGAAAGAGTGTTTAAAATGGAGCTGCTAAATGAAATGGATATGCGCACACATTTTAAGCTCCTCTCTGTAAAACAAACTATGTAGATAAGTAAATGTATTATCAATCAGCTTTCCTAGTAGTTCATTTCCATAATTTTGAATGTCTAGTATTTTAAATAAATTTTTGAGCTGAGAACTGTGTAATAAAGTAAACAAACTTTCGCGGAGAGAAAGGACTTCACCAACAAGCTTATAAAGTTTATAGTGAAGACCTCTTATTACACAAAGCACACAGTTGATATAGGGTTTGGAGGCTAAAAGAGTTAACACACCACCACACCAGATACTTCAGTTGGTTAAAGCCTATCTCTCACAAGTCCCATGTTTATATTATTTCATCCTGGCTGTTTTCGTGCACCTGCAGAGTCCTGTGAATTCCTACTGTGTGAATTCTTGGGGAGTAACCTCCTGCCTATCAGCCAGCAGCAGCTGAGCTCTTTGCTGCTTCTGGCTGATACCTGAGTCTCACAGGGTTTTCTATAGATCTGAATTGCTCACTTTTGATTTTACTGTAACAACAGTGTAAGATTGTAGAGTTTGCATCTGCAGTGTAAGGATGACCTTAAATGTCTCAAAAATGTATAGGTTTTTTGTGTATGAACATCTTGAATGTGAATTTACCGCAGTAAGACTCTTCATTCATCTTTGTTCTCTCTAACCCATCATGTCACCATAAACTGTAGCAGAAGCTTAATTCACAGTGTATACCTGGGCATGACTGATGGAAATAAGAGCTTGGTGTTAATGTAGCAGTTAGTGATTTCAGTGGTAAACATAATCTCATTTGATCATTAGTTTATGAAAGTGGTCACTTTGAAAGTGATGTGACCTTTCCATTTATCTGATACCTGTGCATAAACCAACTCCAATCTAAATATCAGCATTTAAGTTGGAGATCTGTTATCAGTGCCAAAGTTACATAACTTCAGCAGAACAAAATTATTGCCAGAGTAAGTAAAGCACATTGCAAACTGTATGCTTTGATGTGATTTAACCAACCTGATAATTAAGTTGACAAAACTTGCTTTGTGTGTTTTGACTTGGTAAATTAGTTTAAGTGCATTGAAAAAAAACTGGTACTCTTGGTGATATGGGTGTCACTTTCTAGATGTCAAGCTCCAAATCTTGTGGTGCTTTAGTATAAATACAGGGAATTTACAGAGGGTTCAGGTACTGGATTGCTTTTGAGCTTTGAGGGCAGGACTGGGGTGATGATGTTTAAGCATTTCATCTCTTAATCCTCAGTAGCTAATTAGCTCTTCTGACTCCGCTAGTCCTTAGGCATTCACAGTAGAGCTTGAGAAGAGCAGTAGAGAAGGAACCCATGGTAGCATAAGGACTGCATTGGAATACACTTTCTTACAAAATGAGGAAGCAACTCCTCTAAGTAAGTTTAAATTTGAAGTCTTAACTAGCATATAATGTGTATCCTTGTTGGGTGGTTAGGTTTTTGTTTTGTTTTCCTGTTTTTAGTCATATTGAATACATAAAGGACGGAATGAAACATATGCGTTTGAAGTTCTATATTGAGGGCACTGAATCAGGGAAACAGGGAACAGTCCATGTGGAAGTCAAAGAGGTATGTGCAATTGCTTGATCTAGCTCACAAGCTTAATCTTGAAATTAAACTACCAAAGAGAAAAAAACAGCCTGAATTTGTTTTTCTTACAGAATCCTGAAACAGGAAAATATGAGGTCCGCTACATATTTGTGGACATTGATACCTATCCAAGAAGAACCATTGTCATAGAAGACAACAGATAGCCAATGATCAAAGCTGCTGCCTTATCTAATTGAGTATTGGATAATACTGATGTAGCCAGTCAACGCATGAATTGTTTGGTGTTCTCAATTGTGTCTCCCAACTTTGGGGTTGTGGTACAGCAAGTACCACAGGGCTTCTATTAAGGACTTTTGATAATAACAGATATGGGATTTAAAGTGAAACCAATGAAATAGTTTCACTGTATTTCAGTATCTGCTGTAACTGTATTCAGATACAGCAGATACTCTTGACATAGGAAAGTAATGGCTCATAATAAACAGTTTAATGCTGGATAATACTTCTGCACACCCAAAAACTGAGTCTTCCAAGTTTTTAGATTTGGATGGGGAGTTTTTGTCTTCCTTTGCTTGGATTTCCCACCATGAATTCAATAAAGAAAGTGGTATTTTAACTGTAGACAAACTCTACTGTTTTCATTCTAGATGCTTCTGTAGGAAAGAAGGTAAAATAAGAATGTTAGTGATGCATAACAGATCTAGCCCAAAGGCATGTAAGCATATGGACAGTGGAGGCACAGACCCATGACAAACAACTGAAAATAAAGACTTAGTATTTGTGTCGTCTAAATAAATTAACAGCATTCAGAATGTCAGCACCATCTGCTCCTTCCAGTGTTTGCCATGCTTCTCCACATGGTTGTAGCAAGGTGGGGGTTGGCCTCTTCTCCCAGGAAACTAATGACAGAGGAAGAGGAAATGGCCTCAAGCTATATATACCAAGGGAGGTTTGAGGTGGACATCAGGAAGAATTTCGTCACTGAAAGGGTTATCAGGCATTGAAACAGACTCCCCAGGGAAATCGTGTAGTCACCATCCCTGGAAGTGTTCAAGAAACAACTGGACATGGCACTTAGTGCTGTGGTTTAGTTGACATAGTGGCATTTGATCAAATGTGTGACTTAAAGATCTTGGAGGTCCTTTCCATCTTAATGATTCTGTGAGTCAATGAATATAGCAAGTCAATCAGTTTACCCCCTGGTGGGAAGGGGTGCAAGTGCTTTCAGGGTGCCTTCAGTCATCCTCTTTGCTGAAGTTGAATTACACGCCATGCTATGGATAGGTCTAAAAGTCAGTCATAGACAAAGGGAGCTGGAGTCCTTGACAGTCACGTTTCCTCTTGGCCACCTCCCTCAAGATCATTACCCACCCAACGAAAAGAGAGAAAGACCCCAGTATCTATAACTGACTTCTGATGTTCACATACTTAAAAGTGGTGACACGGGCCATGCCCCTGGATGAATTGTGTAACACAGGTGGTTTTTTTACTATGCGGTGCTAGTTACTCTCCTGTTGGCAAAAAGTCACATTTATGGAGGAGATTTTTATCTCTAAAAGTGTTCTGTAGTTTTAAGCGAACATTTGGTATTTGCTTTAAAGCTGCCTTTTCTGTAGAATATCTAAAGTGTCCAGGAAGTAGTGTACTTCACTGTATTTTGTTTTCAAGCCCTGACACCCAAATGCTAGCTGAATGCAACAATAAGAGAGAGGGGCATACACATGTAAAATGTTCGTGAAGCTAAATGGTAGTTAAGGTGTTCACTGGTGTCTCTTTAAGAAAACTATTGAACTCTAGATATCGTTACCTTCCAAATGTTTTGAAAAGCAAAACATTCCATTTAAACTTCTCTCTTCCCCCCCTTGTCTACGTCTAGAAGTCTTATTTATGAGGGTGTGTCCTTCATCAGTAAGGTGCTCCTCGTTTTCTTTTACTGCCTGCATCACCTTGCTAGCTAAGCAGATACACAAGGTTGCTTTTCTTCATTTCTTGAATTGGGGACATGACTAAAGCATGTCACTTCTCCAGCATTGTGAAAAAGCTGACAATATACTTGATAAAATGGAGACAAAAGAAAAAATCACCTTTACCCAAGCTTATATATATCAGTGGTCTTAATTTGGACAAATGGCAAATACAAGGCTTAAATGCTATCCAGTCTCAGTGGAGGAAAGCTTTTGGTAATTCTTTTTCTAGGAACATCTCTTCAATGAAGGAAAAAAAAAAAGAACTTCACAGCTTGATTTATCATTCTCCTCCTAGCTAGATACCTATCACCAGCAAGATTATTTAAGTCTCATGAGATTTCAAGGGTATTAAAGTTTTATATGTATGTAGTTTGGCTGCAGAAAAAAAGTTAAATGGTTTTTGCTAACAGAAGTCTTGTAGGAACTAGTTATTTCTTTCCATATTCCTTCTGAGGCTGAAGTTCTGTTGGTCCTTATGGACCAGGCTGGCACTTATGCTTAAAAATTTTTCTTAAATCCTTTTTCATGCAAGCCAATTCCTTGAGACACCATAATCAAAATAAGGTGAAAATTTGTCTAGCAAGATACCTGGAATAGAGAACATTGATCTCTTCTCAGTACCACTCTATCTGGTAGTAGTTTGCACTAGAGGGAAACAGATGCATTCACTGAGTTTAAACATAATGTTTTAGAACACCCCTGTCCTAGTTCTGGAGACTGTTATCCTCAAGTATTCCTTATAAAGCTGGCCCTGCTTCAGTGGATTTTTGTGCTACCAGTAAGCCATGAAGAGATCCTTCTGCATGGCAAGCAGGTCAGTGTTCCATCTTCTCACTGGATGATGCTTGGCTTGGGAGACAGCAAAGTAACTGGAAGGTTCACCTTCACTTGTTAGTAGACACAAACAGTAACCATTTCAGTGTTTCTTTTTTAAAGGTCTTTCTTCTTTTTCTCTGGAAAAACAAAATTACAGCATTTGCTAGTTACTTTCTGATATAAAAGTGTCATGTTATTGTTACTAAGGAAGTAGAAAAAAAAATCACTGCCAGCAAGTCAGAGCAAAAACAATGACATTTTCATGGAAATGAATTACATTTACAAGAGCTTAGTTTTGATGGTTGCAGATTAAAAAAAATTATATATGCTGAAAACCCCCTTTCACCTTTAGGGCATGAAAATATGTCATTTACCAGTGTAATGTTTTTCCAGAAACACCGTGTGGCAGACTACCCAAAATGTATTTAAGGCAGGTGTACAACTTGGTCTTAACTTTCCTGTCTCTGCATTCAGCCAAAACTTGTGGGTATTGCATAGGCAGCCAACATCCTCTGAGCTGGTTTGTCGGAATAGTAATATTACTGTGTCATCTCTGTGACCTCTGTTCGAGTCCCGAGTATACTTGCTGTATAGTGACAAAAGGAAATACCTCTTCAGGAAATTAATTTAGTGAAAACTTTAAAATAAAAAAAAATGATTACTCTTTTATTAAGCTTCAGTAAGCAGAAGATCTTGCAAAGGAAATGTAACTTTAGACTGGGAAGGAAAACTGTTGTGCATGATTGAATTTAAAAATTACCTGGATACCTAAATATTTCCAGCATGGAAATGTTTCTGATTTAGGCAATAGAGTCATGATCTTGGAAATGGTTGCAAATAAATGCATGTCTGATAAAAGCAACTTCAACAAACTCAGTTAACAAGCAGGGAAGACAGGAATGCTAGTAAGACAATTATTGTATCACATTCCAACAGCAGAAATAAAAACCCAGAGAAGACGTACTGGGTGTTTGCACAATTAATTTCAATTCACTTTGCTCTGTCTCATTCACTATCACAAGGGATGATATCCATGCTAATATTCGTGGGATTATTCCAATATGTAAATTATCAGCAACTTAACCTGTTAACAGATTATGTCTAAAAACATTGAGGACACATTTTGAGTCAAACCCCACTTTTAGGATCCATTGGGACATGTAAGATGGTGGAAATACACAGGGTAAGCACAGAGATTGGGGGAAAATTTAAAGGCAAAAAAGTTTGAAGGAGCAAGCTTAGAGATGACAGTAAGGGCACATAACTGGCCTCTGTATATGGGTTTGTAAAGTCTGCTTGGAGATCTGAAATACAGTTGACCCTGAGATTAGCTCAGTTGGTTGGTTGTAATAATGCCAAGGTCATGGGTTCAATCCCCTGTATGGGCCATTGACTTGAGTTGGACTCAATGATCCTTGTGGGTCCCTTCCAACTCAGAATAGTCTGTGATTCTGAAAATAAAAATTTGAAAGCCAAAAATTCTTCCCCCCCTTTTTTTTTTGGATGGAGGAAAAAAAATTTATTCTCTAGAGAGATGTTCACTTGCTCAGAATGGAGAATAATAGATCAGCAGTAGAAATTCTCCTTAGGCAGCTCAGAATGTATATCATTATGATATACAGTGATTCCAAACCGTATTATAAATAATTGAACAGCAGACATATTTGATAGTTTTTCTTAGTAAGTTCTCAGGGTTTTTTCATTCTGTGTGTGCTATGTAAAATAATCTGTAGGAATTACAGAAAAATGTGAATACCATCCTGTAATCAAATTCAGTATATTTGTGTTTTCTTAATAATTGTATATAGTTCAAAGTTGAAAATGTAGCAAAACCATTTTGCAATTAAAAGAAAAGAAAGGAAAAGCTTTTATGTAAGCCTTGTGGTTGTCCTAAGAAGAATAAATATGATCACTTCATCTTCTATATATTATTGTGGAACATTTGTTACTCAGCAAATAAAAATACTAAGCACAAAAACAATTCAGTGTGGAAAGCTTCTATTTGCCCTTTATTGTTTAGCATCAAAATACTGCATTTCATTGTAATAACTATGTAGAAAAAATTATATCACTTACAGAAAAAGCATAGTAAGTAAACTTTTAATTATCTACATAAAGGACAGGGCACAATACACTTGAAGGAAAGTATTAAGGATTTTAAACTAATGGGAAATCTCAGTTTTAGATGTCATATATGGCAACTACAACCTGTCTATATAAAAGTTTGCTCTATGTACTTTGGCACAGGCTTGTGCAAGAGGTGGCAGTGTGGGGAGAGCACACACAGCCCTTTCTGTGTGACCGGAGGGATGCCCTCCACTGCGCCAGCCCAAATCCATCCTGTGCTTGGCCAGCACCCAGAGCTGCTCCCTGCTCAGCAGTATGGGGATGGAAATGGGGAAAAGCAGGACCAAGAATTCTTCAGGTTTGTGATGAAGACAGGGCAATCACTTGCCGTTTACAATCACAGGTGGAATAAACTTCATCATTAACTCAAATCATTACCTCTTGCTGTCATTGTTGCCCGTGTTGCCACCCAGTACAGTAGCATAGGCAGTGTGCCGCAGTGGTGGAGCACCCAGTGATGTGTCTCTACTTCCAGATCACGTACAGGCGTCTGCCTCCGCATCTTAAAACCTCCTGGTACTGTGCTGGGAAACCTTTTCAGGATAATCGTGTTTATCCAACCTCTATTTAATTACAATTCCCCTTTATCAGAATCACAATTATGTTCTCTAGCATGAGTTGCTGTCTTGTATTACTCCCCACAATTAACTCTATTAACCTTTTAACCAAGCACATTTTCACTCTATAGGAACAGGGTTGTTTTTCAATTTCAATCCTAATTCTTTTTTTCCATTAAAAACATAACAATCTCAGCCATTAACAACCTTTTATTATAGTTATATACATACTAAATCATGGCTATATATCCCTGAGATGTGATTTGCTTCATTAGTGCTACAACCTTCCTAGAGGAGGTGGAAATGAATTGCTATATTGTACTCTGTCTGAGGCTATGCATTATCCTGTGTTTTAATAACATGAAACCACATCCCAGTGTTGGAGTGCAGATTTGCAGAATGCCACCAGTTGCTTTTTGGTGTGATACCTGGCGAGCTCTAGATGCCCTCTCCTCTGGCTGCAAAGCTGCCATATTCAGTGGTCTGATACTGATTAGCATAGTAGTGGTGGAGGAAAATAGTCAAGACATCTCAAGATTTAAAACAAGATTTCTATCTACTGCCTTGAGCATAAAAGCTTCATAATAAGTCACAACTATTTTTCCCTGAAAAGGTCCATGAAAAGGGTCCTGCTATCCTAATTTTGTGTATGCATGACACTTATTTTCCCCTGAATTTCTCTCCTAAAACCTTTTTTGGGGGGAATGCTTCTAGTCTCTGCATGTATTTCTCTTTTCCTTCAAAATACTAGGTCTAACTTTCATGTCTGTATGTCTCTTCTTTACCGATATTTAATTTTGCAGAATAAAGCTAAACTCCCACAACCACTCATCAGGCATGTTTTCTAGACCCTTCACCAGCTTCATTACCCTTATACATATATATGCCTCTGCATAAAAACACTATAAAATATATAATGTAGAGCATATATATATTATAACATGGTTTATGTATACATAATACTACCTATCTGCGTACTTCACCTTGAAAACTTTACATGTAACATCAAAATAAACCAGATGTTGGGGCCATTTGAAAGCAGACACCTACCATTACTGACAAGGTCATGTTGCAGAGATGGTCTCCGGTGATGTTCCTGAGATCCCTGTAATCTATGCCAGCCATGTGGAACTACCGAGTGTTGAATTCTGGATGGTGAGTCTGATTGATACCTTCATTTTTAACTGATATTCGGTGCCCCATCCAAACCTTCAATGACTGATATGTGCAAAAGCCCCAGACATCTCTCAGTGGCAAATACTTGAAGGTGAATTAAAAAGAAGAAATCAGATAAGCAAAAAGATGTGGCTTGTGCAAAGATTAGAGCCAGTCAACTCTAATCTTGTCTGTATTGAGTAATTGTGATGGCAGTTTCTTCTTGATAATCCATGGCTCCATTCTGCATTGTAATGGTAAAGGCCATTTGCTGGTAGTTGTCAGCCTTTGGCATGGATTTAAAAGTGGAAGTATATGGACATGGGTTTTGTGGTTTTGTAAAAACATGCATTTTTCATGTTGAAAGTATTAATTCTGGACCAACTGCTGATGACAGGTTCAGCCCTGTTTACTGACAGGCTGGCCATCATCACACTGTACCACCCACATGAGGGATGTGACAGAGGGATTCCTGGCTCTTTGCTTCCTAAGCGAAGAGTTTCTACATGACGTCTCCAAAATAATTATCGTCTGCAACATAAATATCAACACATACAAACACAAAACCAAAGAAAAACTAATACTCTAAAAGTGAAACCATCATATCAAAAAAATGAGCATGTCTTCCATGGGCTGAAGTCAATGTTTTTAGATTAAGCACACTTCTATAAACATTTTCAGGTAACCAGTAAGCAATCTTGCTGTGTAAGAGTATCAAATTCATTAAATTCTTTTGCTCTGCATCCAGTTGAATGGGGTTACAGGGCTGTACCTTGTGCTAGAGTTCAGGAGCAACCAGCACATACATATCGATGTTCAGGTCATTGTAATGACTTATAAAGGGTTCTGCTGCTGTGCCCACTGGTGTTGTACTCATGGGAGGGAGTCTCTACTTTTCAAATGGCAGACATCTGATGGCTTTCTAAAAATACATTCTACTCAGTGTAGGATCATTCATCTCTTCCCTGGTAACAAAAGGTCATTTGCTGGAGGCCAGTTGCAGGCAGGTCTTTTAGACCTCTGCATACCACACATGTTCCTCAGGCCATGCTTTCTGCAGCAACTCCATGCAGATCTCACTGGAATTTTAAAGACAAGAAATAATGTGGTTATGTTTGAAACTGCCTATGCTTCACTGCCACATTGTACAGGGTTACATGAAAAGCACACTTTCACACTGAAATAATACTTAGTAGAAATAAGGACATGTTAGTAATGATACAGATATTTTTGTCATCACATAAATAGGTAATGAGCATGGGGCTGGAACTCAGGAAATACTCATAGTATGATAAATTCTATCACCCTTCTCAGAACCTGGAGTGAGTATTTTGGTCTTTGTCTCTGCTGTAATAATCACCTGCCCCAAGTGAGTGATGTGAGAATCAGGTAAGGAACTGAAGCTGCAGACAGCCTGGGCAGGTAGGCAGGAGCCCTCAGAATAAAACTGAATTTGAGGAACTCACAGGGCTGGGATCTCATCAACTCTTGAGCACATTTCCTAAACACATTTAAAATCAGTCCTCAAAAGCATATTTCCAGGCAAAAGATCTTATCACTTCTGTCTATTAACTGATGAGTAAAAAAATTACTATATAATACATCATGATATTAAAGAAACAAATGCTAACATTTCTCTCAGGTCATTCCTCAAAAAATCCATGATTATACAGGAAGTTTCATGGGAAAGTAATAATATCAGCCTTGATAAAGAAGGGTCAAAGTGTCCAGTAGCCCAAGCCTGGTATTCCTAGATGTCCCACATGTCTACACTGCAATTAATTTCTGGTTTCAGTGAAAAGCTCTTCAGACTTGAATCTGACAAGAAGCAGAAGCTCAGTTTTAAGCTCAGATTAAAAAGCAGCAAACCAGAGTTTTATACATAACAGAACAAAACCCATTGCTTGAGGACAGCATGAAATTCTTTATGTATATGAAGAATAAAATACGTTTCTCTGGGCTGGATGCAGGTTTTTATAATGCAAACAGCAGCCATAGCAGTATGTGAACACACACCTCTCCACTATAAAATGGGCTGTGTGGCTAAAAGCCACAAAGTTTAGAGCAGATCTTGATTCTCCTAATAAGATAAAAGTAAGAGACGCTGCAGAAGGGATTTAGCTTTTCTAACTCTGAACTGGGAATTTTTTCAGGAGATCATAAATAATATTATCCTAAACCTATTCACCTACTTTTTTGACTCCTACAGCATTACTTCTAAAATCTTTGTGGATTTTAAGAAAGGATAACAACTGTTAGCAAGTTCTTTCACTGCAGCGAATATACACTCCCACAGCTTTTGCCATAATTTGTAGTTTAGCACCACCTTCCTAGACACCAAAGAATAGCAGCTTTGCACTGCCAGAACGTTTGGCTTGACAGGCTTCTAACAAAAGGAAAACTGCAAAGAAAGGTGGTTATTTCCCTTTCTGTTTTAATTACTAGACATTTTTAATAACAAGATGGCATTCTCTGTCCTCAGAAATTTTTGCCTCTCATCAGTTTTTAGAAACTATTCCATAGACTAGTGCTCTCTGTAGCACTTCAGTCTTGGCTTGTAGCTGTGGATCTGTGCTGTCACAGTTTCAGGGCCCATTTCTTCAGTTTCCAAATAATGAAAACTGAAGTTTCTAATGTAAACTGTATTTTATGCTGAATATAGTGCATTTTAGTATTTCAAAAGGAGCTTGTGAATGCCTGATATGAACATGATATTTTCACTCAACATTTGTAGGCAACAAATTTCAACCTATTTTCTGTACTTCACCTTAAGAGTTTCAATGCCTCATTGAAAAACAAACAGAATTGGCAATGGTAGCTCATAGCCTCAGAGTCCAAAATATAAATATATTCTTCCATAATCCAAGGAGTTAGTAAGAAAAATAGCACAGGTGACGGACATGTGGATAACTGACCTGCATTAGCATCAAAGACAAACTCATACCTCAAAAAAATTCAAGAAAAGTATGTAGATTTTTTTAATTCAGTTTTTACCCTCTGCTTGTTTCCCAGCATGCCCTCACTTGCATGGGGCCTGCCTGTCCAGGGTCAGCTACCCAAGAAGAAGGTTAATCACAAAATTACCTTACAGTCACCCTCTGCATAACCTCCTTCTAGGCTGAGCTCCTTAACTTGTGACCCAGAAGCTGCAAATATCCCCTATGATATGACCTGTTTTACAAAATTCTCATATAGTGATACCTGAAAAAAACAAAGAGGTCTGTGTACTTGGTGCTTGGCTTGGTGCTTCCCATTAGTACTGTACAAGGTAGGAGATGCTTCCTGAAATGTGGTCACAAAATTCTGGGTGGCACATGGCCATCCTGCCTGTGGTTCTCATGACAGTCAGGTGGCTAAGCCGCTCACTGCCATGCTGGATGCTGAAGCTGCATCCCCTATTAAGTCTTTGCTTCCTTCTTTGTAAAATTATTCTCCAGAATAGAAAACACTTTGAATATGGTGGGAAACCATCTAGGCCTTTTGTTCCTTAGTTCCTTTCCCTATGCAATAATTCAAGTGTAATCTGACTGAAAATATAAAACAATCCCTCATTTTTGTCTCTTTGGTGGAAGAAAAAAAGCCCAAACGTGATACTGCATATTAAGCAACCATTATATTTTCCCTGCTAGGTATCCATCCTTCTATCACATCCTTAATTTCCCAAAATCAGTACCTCCGTGGCAAATAATGGCAGTTTTAGTTATGGCAGTGAGTTGCAGAATGGACACACATTTACATCTGCTGACTCTGGGGAGCAACACAGAGTGAAAATAAGATGATAAATAAGAAGAAAGGAGCTATAGGTGTCAGCCTTTGAAATCCTACCTGACCTCCACATGTGAATTAGGCAGGGTTTCTGCAGGCAGACTCAAGAAAAGGCATGTAAATTAGTTTTTTAAGGTGTATGTTTAATTTCTTTACACTTTTGTCTGGATAGTCTCATTCAGAATTAAAAGAAACTAAAGTTGCCTTTGTTTAATTTATTTAATTTCCAAGAAGAACTAAAGCAGGTTGAATTAAGGACACTGACATTCTGGCTAAGAGGGTCTGCATAATACTCCTTAATGCAGTTTAATTCTTGCCTTTTCAATTCACATCTTGTTTGTTGAGGCTGCATTTCCAGTGTGACCTTGGGAAGGCAAACACCAAAAGCATTATTGTCTGAAGAATGTCATGATATTGTGCAATGCTCAAAAAATACATTTTATTTTCTGGTCCCAGTTAATGGATCATGCACATATTTCCATAGACATTGCTACTCAGTAGAGATAACTGCAAAAACACATGCAACTGTGTGCTCATGTTTCACATAATTTTGATGCTTTCGTTAAAATTTCGATTTTACTATAATTGCACCTGGAATTTGCATAGAAAATCCATTATAGCACAGCATTCTTTTAATTGTATATGCTATTTCCCTTTGTAGGAATTACTGGGTTTCATGCAAACATGCCCAATGTAAACAGAGTAGCTCCTATTTAGCAGGCAAACTATTTTTAGATGTCTGTACTTCCTTGGCTCTCCAGACCTTCTCAGACACCAACTGCTAAAATCTCTGTGAGATTGCCCAGTATCAGATCTGGACCAGTCACAGTGTAGGACAGGTAGCCTAGTCAGAAAAGCCATGGGGAGGACTCAAACACCATGGCTTTTTCTAGTCATAGTGTTTATATCCCCAGTGCATTACATTGATTTCTCTTTGGAAAGCATCAGCCCTGTGAGTAAGCCAGCAGGTAACCTCAGAGGTGTTAGTACTGGATTACAAGCCCTTTACAACTGTGGTCCATCAAAAGTCACAGTCCTGGAAATCACAGCCAGCCAAGCAGCCAGCAGCCCTGGGCTGGCCATACTTCCGTGTCTTCATCCCCATCACCCATGGCATTGTTGGCAGTGGCAGAGGCCACACAACAGCAGTACCTGGGGACCTTGGGGCATTATGAAAGAGGAGCCTGGAGAAGGGTCTGTGTGTTGCCTACCAGTAGGAGTTACAAACTCCAGTGACTTTGATTTAGTGCTTTTCTGCAGCGTAATCCATCCTCCCTCTTGAATGACAGATGAGTAAGTCAAAGTATTGTGGGCAGTAATATATTTCTACCTCAAATGTACTGGCCTGGAAAAGAAGTTTGTCTGACAAGCAGTTTTCCATCTTTAAGATAAGTGAACTTTGCAATTAGTTCCCAAGCATGGTATTTACATGAAAATCATTTCATTAACGACACTCTCTTTGTCTCCAGATGCTGCACTTCAAATTCGATGGCGTTGCTGTGTTGTTAGAAATTTGAACAGAATTAAGAGCACACAGAGAGAACAGAAGGCACACAGAATTAGCAATTATTGTTTGATGAATATAAAGTGATAGCACTAACTATAAAAGCTGAAAAAGTTCTGCTTACTGTTCTTTAACAACTTGGAATTAAATTTTACAAGATGAACATCTGTTATCAGTTGCTTTTCCCCCACAGTCCTTAACCAGAAGCTTCAGTCAAGATAATTTGCCCATTTCTGTGGTCAAGGCAGAACAAAAAATGTGTCACCACTTCTTGTCTACTTCATGCAAAGTACCAAGACCTTCTTGTGTCTGTTTTAGCAATCTCCTATTTGAAGCAGGGATTTTGAATTTTCCTGGAGACAGTTTGTGTGGCAGAAATTTGGACTTTTATTTCCATGAAAATCCAGACAAAATTTGTCAATAAACAAAAAAGTGATAATTGCACTTGTCTGCTTTGCACAGACCAAGGCCAATGCCCTCTGCCTGCAGTTACTCCCCCAGCAACTGGGACAGGACAGCCATCGAATGCCTTTGGATGCCCAAGCCCAGGCACCCCAGGGTGACCATGCCCCATGCAGCCATGTCTGCTGGGTCATATCCATGTGGACACTCCACTGGACAGCTGGAGATCCCCTGGGACCTTGCAAATAGCCTCTTCCCGGCATCTCACCCTTTCCTACAGCATTTAGTGCAAGCAACAGGGAACAGCTTTCTTGTGAAACTTTTCATCATGTTTTTAAAAGCTAACATCTTACTTATTGTGCGCCCAAGGCATGGCCCCTGATTAAGCAGAGCTGTGAGATTCTGTGAGTAGGGAATAACACCAATAACTAAAAGAACCCACAAAACCTTATTTAGAAAATTAATCTGACATGGATTTGTTCTTTTGATCTTCCTGTATATCAAGGGCACTTGCCACTTACTCTCCATATTTGCAGCAGCCCCAGCAGATGTCCTTGACAGGGGTGGGGACTGACAGATCTGGTTTAAGTAGCACATCCCACCTCACTCTGGGGGCCAGTGGCTCCTTTAGCCACCACATTTCAGTTCCATCTGGTCATCTCCTTAAGTCCTTAAGTTTTTCTTATTGCCATAGGAAAGATGATAAGCAGAGATGGAGCAGAGGTCTGTAGAAATGGAAGAGGATGTTTTTCCCAAGGCAGTTAGCAACAGGTCACATTGAATCTTTGCAAGCAACCATGCACCACTGGTTGAATAAGTTATCAAATTGTTCTACGTCACCTTTATAAACTGTTTAACTTTGACAAACTTCACTCTGTTGGTATGCTGCCGAGGACACTGCCAGTAGACAGCAGTGAGGTCCCACTGGGATCCATCATCTCTTCCCTTGATACACATAGGTCAGGAAAGGATTTATTTCCACAGGCTACTGACTGAAACTCCTACTTTTTAAGCCCAGCTAAGACTTATTAAATCCACTCTTGATGCCTCTAACAAGTCTCTCTTTACACTTCAGAGTTTCTAATGTGGTAGCTGGATTATTCCATGTTTACACAGAGCTTTGTGATAGAAAGGCTTGGTAAAATGTGTTCTGTAGATTTAGTGATTTTCAGACTATGGATTCAAAAATATTCAGTGCAAAGCCATTTAAGGGTCCTTCTTCAGCAAAATACTTGAAAGCTTGTTTAAAGCAAAGTATTTGGGTTAAGAACTCCACTAACTTCAAGCCTAATTTTCTTAACTTCTTACACAAAATGAGGAGTTTTCCATGTCGGCATGAATGCCAGATTTCAATAAGGTTATATTTAAAGGTGTTAGGAAATTACATTTTTGTCAGACATCTGTAAATCCTACTGAAAATTTATCTAGTTATTTTTCATGAATAATTTACAAGTGTATATTGAGAGATTTTAAGTGTTTGGAGACAGATGCCTCTTCTACATACCTGAAGAAAAAAATGAGAATAAAAGTTTCTTCAACTGCTTAGAACAGATTGTAGGGCAGTAAAAGTGCTGAACAGCTATAAAGCAAGCATCAAATTATTACATACATCAGAGAGGAGCTGTTAGCAGTAAGATGCTGAAGACAGGCTCTTTGTCTCTCCTGGTCTGTCACAAAGTGTGGCTTTGCTGTAAAAAAGGATCATAGGCATCTTCTGACGTGTGGTGAGTGGTGGCAGAAAGAAGGGTTATACTGTGTCTGCTTTGGACTATGTATTCATTCCAGAGTTGTTCTAGGGACAGAATTCAGATGCCATAGTATTTTAGGATACCTGAGTAAACCTGATTCTTGCCTTAGTGTCAGCTTTAACTCAATGACGTTCTGTGTCCACAGCAATTACAGATGACATGCTCATAACTGTGAGATGCACAATATCCCATTCCCCAAAGTGGGGCTAACTAAAGAAGAAAAGAACCCAAAGGAATGCTGTGTCTTTTTGGATGCAGAGGACCCCAGAGCACCTATAGTAATTCACCTTAGTGAATTCCTTTAAGGAATTCAAGGAGTCAGGTAAGCTCAGTCTCCAGAACTACATACTGTGCTTTCCCCCAGTATGTTTCCACTGATAGCAGGCAGAAGAGCAATTTCCCTACTCCTAATGGTCACTCTCCACTTGCAAAGGATGAAGGATATAGTCTGAGGCAGCTTGTTGCCACTTAGTGTTGGAAAGCATTGTCTAGAGTGGATGGATCTCTGGTTTTGGGGAACAAAAGAGACCACCCCCTGGAAAACACCAGAATGTTTTTGGAAGGCAAGCTCACCACAGCACTCTTCTTGCCCTCCATTGTTTCACTGAAAACTCTGAAAAGGAAGATTCTGCACAAGGAATAAATGTTATGTTTCAAAGGACAGTTCCAGGTTTTGCAACCCCAGAATTTAAGACTTGGAAAAATATTACACTTTTAAGAAAATGGAGCTTTATCAACCATAGTTTTTATGAAGTGGTTGTTTTGATTTGTCATAACCAAACACCACCTATTCACAAATCAAGCATCCTGAAAAATGTTTTTTATCCTTTTTTTTTTCCTTATTCATCTCCGCAGGGTTTGAATTACATTTCAATATGCTTTGATTTTCATCACACTCACAGAGCCTACAAACCCGTAACTGAGAATCTTGGATAAATCAGTTGACTCCAATAATGGGAGATTTATGCTCATCTGTCAAAAAAGAGTAACACTGCAAGTAAAAGCCTACAAACTAAAGGAAAGAAAGGTTCAGGGCATAGACAAGAAAATAGAGTAGAAAAAGTAGATTAGATGCTTTAAGACTTTCTTTTTGCTCTAAGAACTCTTAATAGACAAGATGGGGATTATTTTTAACTGAAAGTATAATTTAATTGTTTAATCTTTATTGTTGTTCAGCTAAGAGTGCTTAATCACATGTTGGCCATGGAACGGGGGGGTTTGAGGATGCACAGGGCAATGAAACTTGCATGGCAATTCCTAAAGAAGTGGCGGGAGACTTCTTATAAAAGAGCACTTCTAAGCTCACTTCTCTAGAAATGAAAAAAATCTCTTCCCTCTAAGGTTTCTTTAGAATTTATGACATGTGGAAGAGGGCTTGATGTTTATTGACAGTAGGAGGGATCACATCAGCTCTAAACATTGAGGTCTGCTGTCTCAGATCTGCTGATGCTCCATTTTTGGGGAGATTGATCACCACATAAAAATCAGACCTATGAATTATGTCTTTGCTTCAAAACTGTTTTGTGGTTATCTAATGTTTCCCACTACATTGCAGTGTTGCAATGACAGGCATTTTATCCTGGATCAAAAATAGATGAAAGGTATTTGGAAATGCAGTTTCTTTGTCGTTGGTTTTTTTTTCTTTCTCAAATAGACCTGAATTTTTTCTCTACTCATAACCTAACTTGTTCAGCTGACCTTTATAAAGAGTAGGTATGGGATTTTATAGCGCTTTTGTCCACATCATGCATTGGCACTTTTTACATAGCTACAATGGCATACTATAAAATACGAAAACAGCTTCCAAACAATGCTGACAAGTTTACAAACTTTTCTTGATAACTAGCTGACTCGGTTAGACTTTTAGTGATTTTCTTTTTTTGCTGTATGTCAACAAACTATGTCTCATACCAAATTCATGTAGCCTCTATAAGAGGATATGCAGTGATCCATTTTTTAGACTATTAAATACCTGATTAAAGCTAGAGTATTTTCACCAACACAATTCTATTTCTCACCCACAGCTTTTACTGTTATTATTTTTCACAATGAAGCCATGCAACCAGCAGTCCCTTGCCTCTACCTGTGAGGCTGTATACCTTTGCATGGCAGTAGGAAGAGGGAGTTTGCATGTAGGCAAGTGAAGTGTTTGGTCTTCTGCTACTGTTTATACTGCCCCCGGCACTGGCATCATTGGAGGCCACCAAGCTGGGTGCAGAGCTCCACATTCCTCCTTCTTTCAAAAAGAAGAGCAAAGGAAAATTATTAAATTCAAATTCCTTTTGTCCTTTTAGTCTTTAGACAGACATTGTATAAATACACAAAGATTGAAGGTTATTAGATGGCAACCTTATAAAAAAGAGTATTGTAATGAGGGTTCATTACTAAGGGGCTCACTCAGATTAACATTTTGACCTCAACTGCTGTCTGGCAGTCATAATAAATGAAAGTTCTATACTACCACTTGCTGAACAGCCATCTGATGACTTTTATACCATAAAGTTCAATATTTTATTTGCATATGCTATGCCTATTTTCCAAAGCAGTAGCTGGGAATATCCCACCTCTTTATAATTAAACAGCAGTAAGAATTTGCTACTAGAACACAGAAGCAAAGTGTTTGGCAAATGTAAATTTAAGTTTCATTGAAACTTGTTTGTGCAGAAAGTTGCAACAAGCAAGTACTGAGAACATTCAGCCCCACTTCTGTACATCTGAATGGGTTTAGAAAGAACACAAGATTCATATATGCTGAAGGCATATACCTCCAGGAGTATTGTGGCAGCCTGGAAAACTAAGGATGTATCCTCAATGCACAACTGAGTACTGAGGGGGTATCTGCAATAGCTGAGGCAGCTGAAGCAGTGTGTTAGGATCATGTTGATTCATACTGTGGCTCAGGCCATGTAACATGCTCTGTCAGCCCACAAACATTCAGTACTGTGTAGACAAAACCTCTGACAAAATCAAAATTTATTTCAGTTTAAGAAGTCACCAGCACCCACATAGTACCCACAGATACTGCTGAGCAGCTTTTCTCCATCTTTGGCCAAAAGTCCATGCTGACCTTGTGTGTGACCTGTGGCTTTTACATGGGGCAGGGAGGACATTTGGCAATGTTTTTTGAATCCACAGGGCAGATGGACCGAATGTCCGATTCAAATCCTCACAGCTACAATCTGTGTTTGTTTTCTCCTTTTACTGAAATCTGTTGTTCATACTGCTTAGATCCCCCTTAGATCCCCCTTACTGCTTAGATCCCCATTTGCCAAACTCATAGGTAAAGTACCCACAGGACAGCACAAGGTCAGCGCAATAGAATTGTGTCAGCAAAACATACACAAAACTACCCAACACATCTTCACACTCAGTGGGATGTGTAGCCCCACAACAAAATCTGAAAATGCATGGCACCTGCCCACACCCATCAGGTTATCATACACTGCTTGGTGCCCTGCGAGGGTAACAATGATGCTCTTGCCCCTCTTCCCTCATTAAGGTTTCCCCTGTGCTTTGCAGGCACAATAATTACTCAGTCTCTTCTGAGCAGCTGTTCTCAGTGCATGTTTTTTTCACAAGTCACCAAGACCTTAAAATTCAGAGACCTTTTGCTGTACTTGCACAACAAAGTTTCTGTTGTGGAAAGCCTGTGCATGCACCCCCACCCTTTCAACTTCAACTGTGCCCTGATATTGCAGACTGTGCTTTTGGACCTGAGAAGTCACGGAAGAGACAGACTGTTATGAAAGTAATCTGAAGTGAACAGATCCCACACCCACAATCAGCATTGCCAATACTGAACAAATGGTAAATGGCAATAAATGAAAGGGAAATGTGCTGTAACTGAAATATTTGCAGTATGTTTGTAAACTACAGCCAGGGATTTTCCAAAAATGCAAAACAGGATCATCTTTTTCCTGAAGAAACTAATAAACAAGGGCAGAGAAGGGCTATGGGATTCACATACTTAAGATACAGTAGAAAGTCACTAGAAGTTATTTAATTTGAAATTAAATAAAAATTAATTTTTACGAGCTGAAAGTCCTTAAACAACCTCTGAGTACAAGTGAATTATCTTTCATCCAAAGTTACCCTTACAAAATTTTTCATCACATACCATAACTTTGAATAAATGACTGAACAGTACAGTCACAAAAAAAAAAGAAAAAAAACAAAATCCCACAAACATAACAACAACAACAACAAAAAAACAAAAAACAAAAAAATCTCACCTCCAAAAAAACCCCTAAACAAACACAAAAACCCCCACCAAAACTCATTTGGGATCACAGTATAATTCCCACTGGACAAGAGCTCAGGGCTCCCCAGTAGAATCTTCTGCTCACAGCAGGACCAGTTTTGAGGTCAAACTTGGTTGCTCAGGGCTTTGTCCACTTCATCTGCTTGTTACCACCATGGATTTTTCTCCTTCAAAGGAAGGGAAAAAGAAAAACAAGAAGCTGTACTGATTCAAATGGAGGAACCATCTAGGCCAGGATCCTGTCTCCAGCAGTGCTCCACCAGCTGCAGCATCAAGAGCTGCCTTCATTGATGTCCTTCATGCAGGGCACCAGGAATCTTCACCTGATGCCCCAGTGCTATACTGGGAGGGGGAGTGGTCAGTCCCTCTATAGCCTAGTCCTACCAACCATGGTTTTATACCACTGAGGTGCTGCAACACCAGAATTTTCTTCTTTCCTGGATTATTCCAATCCTTCACTTGATTATTAAAAAAAGATGCAGTACTGAGCTTATAGTTCAATGGTACCTATGTCTGATTTTTCTATTTCAAATATGACAAAAAGATCATATTCAAACATGACTGGGTAAGGAGCAGATACATCATTGCCTAACAGATAATAACATAGGCCTCACAAAATACAGGTTCTTGTCTGACCTTCTGAGAGAGAATTTTGCATGAAAGGATCACATAAAATAATTATATTTTTCCCAAAAATAAGATTTTAGGAATGAATTCATACAACACATTCATGCAACAGAAACTTTACATGACATTACAATAAATTTGGTCCTCCAGAAAAACATTTAACTGCCATGTTTAACAGGGAAGGAAGAATTTCTAGCTTTAAAGTGCTACTCATTTAAAGTGAATCAGTAGATCATCAGCTGCAGAAGCAAAGGCCCCAGCAATGTTGTAAAATAAATATTTTCCAAGGCTGCAAGAGATATTTCCTGCAGAAACCTGAAGGGAACTTCACAACGGTGCTGTTCAGTACCTTCTCTAGGACATACACAATGTGGAACAGACATCAGAATCTCTCTTGTGCAAATGTCAGCAACTTCACTGCTTGCCTTGGTTTTATGGAGAATATCAACTTCTCATGTGGTAAAAATGTTTGCAAAAACACCAATTATTTATGAAAATTAGGTCCAAGTATTGAGGGCAACTCATTCTGGCTGCAAAAAACATGTGGTTTTATTGCTGTTAGCTTAATTTTTTTCATCTGCAGCTACAAACTGTTTTCCCCTGTGTCTGAGAAAAAACACTCTCAAAATCACCATTAACTCATATTGATCAGCAGCTTATAGATGGGTCACTTGCGTGACTGAACTGCTGCCATATCTGCTGCCATATTGAAAAGGAAGTTTGATAGCATTTTTCTCGTCCATGACCTTGGGAGGTGATGGGTTGTCCTGGTTCACTCTGAACTCCTGCCAAATCCTGGGATGGCAGTCTGCTGCCTGCAAATAAAGCAAGAGAATAAATCTCAAAGATAAAGAATTGCTGGCCTCTTTTTGTGTGTGATTGATTTGATAGTTGGGAGCATAGAAACATATTATTCCTTTGTACATTACTAGAAGAAAATTAATAGCCCATTTCTTTTGCCACAAGAGTGGTAGCTGCTTGCCTTGTGGATTCTGTCCCCCTTTCCAACTCATGTATCAGAAATGCATTTAGATGAGGATCCTAAAGTTTAGCTAAATAGATCATGATTAATGCTTTTGGGACATTTCAGCATGGTTGTGGTTTATACTCTTCTCCAAAACATGCAATATGTTCACCCCTCTCCAAAACATCTTTGATTCTGTGATATGTAGTGACATTCCACTCATCTCTGGGAGCTGCTTATTTTTACTGTTTTGTACACTTTGCTTTATTGTACTCTGACACAGGAATGCATTGACAGCTTTTTTCTCTATATATTTATCTAAAGCTTTTGTGGTCTGTTCTTGTTCCCTGACACAGGAGTTAATCAACATGCCAAGCAAAGCTGCTTTGGCATCTTGCTGCTAAAATGTAAAGCTGGAAAGCACTTAGGAGCTGATCCGGCTTTCCTGGTTTAAGGAAGGCTGTTGCCTGCCTAAAGTCAAGATGGTTATAAGAGAACAATTCTTACCTTAAAAAAACAGAAATCATGCAACGTTGCATAGGTGTAGTTAAAGAAGGGTACTGACACAAAATAGGTATTTTGGCTACCATTCTGTAAAAAAATTAATTTGGCCAAATACTAGTTTATTTTTTTAATGCAGGTTTATATTTACTTGAAGGTATCAGTTTGTTTTGTACAGACAGGCTTTAAGCAAGTGTGAGAATGAGGCTTGGTACCTACCCTGTCTCTAATGCATTTTGAATCTGCTGAGTTTACAAGGTCAAACAGTTCTTACAGAGCCAACTCTGCAAAGCTTGCCAAAGAGCTGTCAAATTAGGTTTTTTCTTGATTTTTTTTGTTCATCTTCATTAATTACGCTTTCACAGGACAGAAGGATTCCATGTTGCAGCAGCAACAATTGTATCCTACTCTTTATTAAGCTATTTAAACTATACTTAAAACTGTGAAGTGACTTGAGAGTTTTTGCCTAGCTTGCTGATTGCACATAACAAGTATTGCCCCAAGTGCACTTGCAGGAGAAAAATTATTTGTTGTGGGAACTTAGTTTACAGGTCTTGCCTATGTTAGGAATTTTTTAAGCAAAAATCCCCAGTGGCTGCAAGTAAAGCTGGGAAGATATACAGTTAATGTCCTGCTGAAAAAAAAATATGCAGTGCCCTTAAGTTTTGTATGGTAATATATCAAAAATTAACATTTGGAGATGTGATCACATTAGAGGGAATGTAAAAGATCTAATTATGGATGAGGTTTTTTTCATCAGTATTCTGATGCTAACAACTCTAAAACACTGAAATAATTTATTTTAACTTCTAAAATATGCATAATTGACCACATATATCCTAGATGCAAATTTACTGGCACAGAAGACACCATTTTTGTTGGTGTGTGCAAAAGAAGAATTGGTTAATTAAATATAATTAAAATTCTCAGAGAAACTAGCTCAAAAATGTTCCACATCTCACGTCAGTTTAGCACTTTCCATCAAGTCTTTCCCATAGAACTAAGGATAATATACAAGAAAGTGTTTTTTTACCAGGATACAAACAATTTATGCAAATCAGGCTGCCTATCCAGCATTTCAACATTTAGTAACTTGAGACTGACTTAAGGTTTAACTGATTAAAAATTTTGGTACTTCATCATTTGATCACCCACTTCCCTGCATTTGTCAAATTAACCAGGAACAGAGGGGCCACATTTTCTTATGCTTCATTTTTGATTGACTCTTTACCGGAAAACTCTGGGACCGCAATGCCAACACTTCATCTTCAGGCAGCAAACTCTGTGATTTAACCACAGGAAATATTCAAGTAGCCATAAGGCAGTAAAAGAACAAAAGAGGTTTAGTGAGTCTAGATCCTCCTTCAAGGACAGGGAAAATTACACTTAAAAATAAACTGAAGACCTTTGGCTGTTGCAGCTCCCCAACCACACATGCAGCCTTTTCCACTCTTTCCTATCCTGGGGATGTTACTGCAGCAGTGTTGGACCTGCAGTCCCCAAATGTTCTCTGATCCTTTCCTGTGCCGTCACAGTGCTCAGTGACTCCTGCCCACCTATACCACCTTTCTTTAATCACTGTGACAGAAGTCATGCCTATCCCAAATTTCTCAATATTTTTCTATTCTAACCCAGCTCCCCTCTGTCCACACTTTCTTGTAACCAAGAAAATCCACACAGGAGGCACCTGGAGCTGTAAATTACCTGCTCTCTAATCTGACATGAGACACTAGTGAAGGTGTGGCTGGGTTCTCTCCATGTCAGCCTCCCACAGGTATTCTGTGTCCACGCAGACTGCTCCTACACTGTTGTCATTAAGAACATACATTAAGGACCTTTCCTTTGTAACTATCTGTTTGGTTTGTTGCTTTTTGTTTTTTTTTAAATAAGTATTTTCAAACTTAATATCTCCAAAACTTTCTTCCCACTGCCAAATTTGTTTGACAATAGCCAATGATTTCAAAATTATTCAGGGGAAATAATACACACTTCTGATGCCAAAAGGGACAGCTCTCTAGAAAAAGCACAAAAAAAGAGGAAAAGATTGGTTAAGTTTGTTCCCACATTAATTAATTTCTTCATTAGATGAATCCACACCTGAGTCTAGTGGTTTCAGCCCTGGAGCACCTATTTCTGCTGTAATTTTAAAACCCTGTCAGCTCTTAAAATAGTGTCTTAGGCTTGAAGAATATGTTTTCTAAACACTAAGAAAATAACTGATAAAAGAATTACTTGTTCCACCAGAAAATACATTATGATACTCATCTTGATTTGAGGTAGTGGTTTTCCACTCATAATAACAAACCAAATATGGAGGTGTATTTAGTGAAAAACTTTGTTTCTCATTTTGAAAAGTTTCTTTGGCGGGGTTTGGTGGTGTGGGATTTTTTGGTGATGTGGGGGTTTTTGTTTGGGGATTTTTTTATGTTTGGGGGGTTTTTTTGTTTTGTTTGGGGTTTTTTGTTTGTTTAGTTGGTTGGGGGTTTTTTGCTTGATTATTTGGTTTGGTTTTGGTTTGGTTGATTGTTTTATGGGGTATTTTTCATGGTAGAAAGTGCTTTTATTTGTACTTAGACTTCCTAGTATTCCAGACACAATAAACTTCTGATTCTCTTTTCTTCCCCTCTCAAAGTGGCTGTTTGAAAGGAAGGGAGAAGCAACTGCTCTTGCTGTGCCAGTACTTTAGATATGTAGAATAATCTGTAGTTTACGTATTTCATCACTAGAGGGAAATCCATTACAGTGCTCTCTCAGTAATGCTGGTAGGCACAATGTTCTCTAGAGCTGCAAAATGAGCAACAGTTTTGAGTTTGGATGCAAAAGCCAGCACCTTCTCCTGACCCAGCTCCAGCCCTCACATCCCTGAAGGTGATCTACATCACTAAGAGAGAGAAAGAAATGAAAGAGAAATGCTAGATAGGAGCAAACCTGATTTTCAGTACTGGCTGTCAGGGATTTTACAATACAGTTTATCTTTGACCTCATTTGGTAGGAGTCAAGGCAAGTCAGTGAAAGAATAGAAAAGAATTGCATAAGCCACTTTTGCGTGACAGTCTGTCCATTTCTAGTTTAAACTTTCCATTTCAAGATAATAATTTGAGCTTGTCTTCAGAAACATCATTTAATGCTGTTTTTAAAGTTACCTTCTGAAGTGAACCACTACAGAAATAGGTAATGCATGTATATCTGGCATTAATTATGCTTTAATCAAAAACTCATTTTTAATGAAAGAGAGTTGCCACAAGTCAATTCTTATAACATTTTTTTCCTTTGTAAATAGTGTTATCTTCCTTACCCTTCAAATATTTCATCTAAATATTGGCACATTTTCAAACCTGAACTTCATGCTATGAATGAAAAAATACTGAAGAAATTTCTGAGTGATTTCTTGATAGACAAATCCTCACTTTTCCATCCATGCTTTCTGAGTTTTTGTTTTGTTTTCCTCTCCATTGCAGTACTACATAGTAATAACTGCTTTGCTGCTCTGGTGTCCTACTCACAGGTGCTGAAAGATACAGGAAATCTTACAGAGGGTTATGTTCACATATACCAGGAACATCCTAAGCTCTGAACAAGCTCCTATATAATTTCCCAATCATATTGTTCCTTTAACCCCTTTCAAAGTGATTTTCATCTTCTTGCACAACTTTCTTTGAATGGAGTCGAGCATTAGATTATGAAATTTTCAGGCTTCACAGATGACTGCCTGAACCCAAGCCTCATAAAACCCTCAGAGATCAGACTGAAGAAACACTTGCTGTAGCTCTAGTTTCAAACAACTGTCAAAATCCATCTAACATTCAGAATTTCTTATTCTGTTCCAAAGATTGGAGTAGCTCTGTGTTTGCCTATTGAAAAACCAACACACAGTAATACATCATGTGTCCTAGGAGGAATTTTTTCCCTAACAGTATTTCATCTCCTATGCATAAATATTTTAATGCACATATTATGGCCATTTAAAAAGGACTTAGATGAGGTTTAAGTGCTATTCCTAGATAACATCAGCTAGCAGAGAAAAGAAGATGAAGGAGAGCAGGAATAAAGGAATGAAAAGCAAAAACTAGGAAAATTGCAGACAGGTTATCAGAAAAGATTGATCAAGTCATGCTGGTGGAGACACCAACAACCTGTTTCCACACTTAGGCCACCACCTCTGCCCTGTTGCTGCAGGTCACTTTCTGCTGTCCAGGCAGGCAGGACTTCTAGATTTGCCTGTTTTGAACAGAGAAATGCCAAAACACCAAAAATGTGGGACTGTTCAGAATTGTTTTCCCTTCAAGAAACAAATCTGAAGGGAAAAAGAAATTTAACTTTCAGAAATCTATAAATAGTGGTCCCTTACTCACATAGACTGGCTGCTCTGTAGCTGATTTTCTGTATTCAAATGCTTTAGAATAGCAAGATAAATGACAATCATTTTCTTTACTCACTGATTTAGCCAAAATGTCCTATGAAAAATTTAATACTGATGCCTGGAGCCAAGGAGTAACCTCTTTCACAGATGTACACATATACAAACTCGCAGAAAAACCTCAGTTGGAAGGATCCTCCTGAGCTCATCTAGTCTGATCCCTGCTCAAAGCAGGACCAGCCTTGAAGTTAGAGGCAATGTTAAAATTAGATCGGATTGCTCAGGGTCATGTCTAGTCAAGTTCTGATTATCTCCAAGGATGGAGATATATGCTCTTTTCATAATAAACAAGTGGCTTAGATCTAGAGGACAGGCAGCTCAAGGACTTGACCTTTTGGGGTTTATCTGCAAAATAAATTAAGAATACTAATGGAAAGGATCATGTAAAAGCAAAGATACTTTGTTCCATTCACTAGACCGAGATCTGGGTTTGGATTATAACCTACTGTTCTGTGATTAATTTTGCTTTTCTAATTCCAGTGTTTTACTCTCACCTTAATATCACAAAAATTATGGGTATTTTTCCCCTTAGGAAGAAAAATTAATTACATTATATACAGGTAGGCAATTCAAGGGTTAAAATTAAAATTGTATCCAGATATTTCCTCTTAGGTTCTCTCTCACCTACAGACTCTGAAAAACTTCTTTTACTGATTAATAGACTTCTGGCAATCAAATAGTCCAAAGTTTTACAGCCAGGACTGAACTCTTCTGCTCTTCAGCAACGATGAACCTTTACAAAGAGCTGTAAAAGTAATTAGTTAAGCTTTTTAATAAATTAGCTGGAGGGAAAAAATCTTTTTCATCAGCTCAGAGTTGTCAGTAAGCAAAATAATAAAATGAATTGGTGAAAATACAGGTTCTTTACAAGATAAGTTTCAAAATGTGGCATTTGATGTGTTTCAATTTATTTTTGAAGGCTATGCAAAATGTTTATATTTTGAGCAATAAAATATAATTATTTTAAAATATTAATTGTTTTGAGAAAAAACATACAAAATACTGAATAGCTACATGAAATTTTTCAGAGATAGAACCCAAGTGAAAAACAGGACCAGACTAGAAAACCGGGACTGCTGTACATTATGCCAAAGTAATTTCAGATGTTCTTGACCTTGCTAAAGGTCTCTCTCTTCACTGCCAAAGGTTGCTGAGCCCATGGAGATTTTGCCCTGTCTCCATTCTTCATCCATCACAGTCATGGGCCACTGCAAGACTCTCACTTATGAAGATGGGTTTGTACTAATGTGCTGATTTGTAAACTGGGTTATATTCCAGCTGCCATTGGCCCAAAGCTGAATGGGGCTAAATCTGACAGTACTTGTCATTCAGAGCTATTGATCTCAGCAGCACACATTAGAGCATTTTTCCCAAAATGAGAAGACTCCAGGTTCCTTTGCCCTTTACCTGCCTCTCATCTCTTACAAGAAAAGTTCAGTCCCACCTGTGTAGCAGGCTGAGCCTCAGCCTGTCTACGTTCTCAGAAGATACCAAAGCCATTCCTCACAGATCAAGCCCTCAGGGACTTTGCACAGAAGGACATCTATTTTATGGATCATACAATCAAGGTGTCAATTTTCTCAGCCTGGTTAATACCTGAAGATTCTCTGGATACACGTACAGAGGCGAATGCAGTCATGTGGGAAACTTAAGTCAAATGGAAAGGTTTTTTTCTGGATACTAAGGAACTCCAGAGTCAAGCAACATGTAGGCATGGCTTATAGGACCTTTCATTTTGGACTTTGGGCAATATTTTTGTCTGACTTCTGACACCCTCAGCAACAGTGCATCATCAGCAGGAAATGAAATAGGACCAAGGACCTGGTCCCTACTGCATAGACCTTGCCCAGGCAGCTCTACACATGGCAGGGGTCATGGGTGGCAAAACATGCACAGCAGCAGCCAGACTGCCTGCAGAGGATGAGCGTGTCCAAGGAGGTTGGTCAGTGCTTTCTGACATGGCACCTCTCCTCCACAGAGCAATAGGCAAGTGAGACAGCTTCATACAGAGATGGCCAAAAATCAGGGAAGTCATCTGCTGTAACCCCAGCTAAATTCTCTCTGCTAGGCTGGGTTTGTTGTGAACCGGGATTGCGACCAGCTCCTCTTGTCTTCACTTCCAAACAAAGTATCCAGGACATCAACCCTTCAGTAGACTCAGAAGGATGATCCTAAACTCATCCTTTAATAAGGCCCAATTTCTCGTTGTCTGAGTAAAGGTAGCCCCTAATCTGAACCTAACCCAAGCCCTGGTTCAGCCTGTACCATATTTTCCTCTTGGGACATCAGAAGGCAGCCACGATGCACCAGAGCATTTGTCCTGTGCTCAGTCTCCAGCCTCCAAAAGCTAAAACCACAAATGCAGCATCAGTCATAATCTTACCAAAATAGAAAAATTAGAAATTGAGTTGATCAAGTAATGATGCTGGAGATAAAGTTAAGAATACAAGTTACCACAACAATAGCCAAGATTGTTATGTGTTTGTTATGAAATTAATTAATCTTTCCCTCTTAGCCGACAACATTAAAAATTAGCGTCTGCAAAAGCTTGCCTACCAAACTCATAAAGGGTCCTGTACTTTTCACAAAGTTGACACAGCAAGAGGATCCCTGCACATGATGCATGTTGAACCCAGGCCAAAAAAAGAGAGAAAAGAGCATCATCTGGTATTCTAGTATTGCCAAACCAAAATTCATCTTGTCACCTCTGACAGAGGCCAGCATTCTTCCAAACACTTCCAGTCCTCTCTGCCTGTGTTTGATGACACCATGAGTTGGTGGCTCCTGACAGAGGAGAGCCAAAAGCACTGGGGCTTTAGGTATGGACCTCAGGCCAAGGTGAAGATAGAGCTTCAGGCAGGATCTCCACCACCATGGGAGGCCAATGCCCCAGTGCCAGGGACAGGGCAGTGACAATACAGTACCATGATTTAAGGGGGTTGCAAAGGCATAAGGGGCTGGTCAGCAGGCTAACAGCTACACGGGTCTCTGGATAAGCCTGAACTTGCTTTCTTGTGAGGACTTCCACACCAACTGGACCATGAGGGATGGCTGTGCTGGGTCATGGGCTCATCCCAAGAATATGGTGGACATCCAGAAAGAACTTTGAGGCCATGTGCATGTGGAGCCATGGGCTTAAGGCTGGATTTCAGAACCTGCAAACCCCAATGGAGAAAGGTGACTGAGATGACCGGGGTTCACTGGGCTGAACTGAGGGCTACTCTCCATAATTGACATCAAAACATTTCAGCACTTAAGGCTACATGGGACGCCTAGGACAGGATTAGGTTTGGGATAACTTTTCAGTACAGCATGGGTATCCACATTTAAAAAAATGAGTTGTCCAGAACACCTGCAGGTTGCAGCCTCAAGAATCCAGCAAAGCTCCTGCAGCTAACAGGACACAGGCTTTGCTTCAGCTTTGCAGAGCCTACACCTAACTTGCATCACTTACCTTTGTGGAGTACAACCATGGCTTTTATACACATAGTAGTAACACATAGCTCCTGTTTGTAGTGTGAAACATTTACAACCTTAGCAGAATGATGTAGCGCAGGCCTGGTATGAGAGAAAACACTCTAAAGGTGAGCTCTTAAGCAGTGCTGTAGAGAAGTTATAGGATGGGGCGTGGGCTGATGCTGAGGGCTGCAGGGCTATAACCAGTACACCAGTGGCGAGCAAGAGAAGTGCTGAACCTGAAAGCTGAGCAAAACCCATCTTAGGGGTAACAAAAAAAGTAAAAAAAAAACAATAAAGAACAAGTTTCTAACACAGGTAAAATGCACCATATATAGTAAATTCTGATGTTACACAGAATTGCAGATCAGTGAAGAAAGAATAAAGCACAGAAGGTGTTGGGAAATACCAATATGACTTCAAGTGGATCCTAGAAGAGGAGGAGAAAGAAACCACCACCAGCATAGTGAATCCCTTGAAGGACCCAGAATACTGTTGCCTGGCCATACCCACTCCCTCAAGGCTACAGTCACTGGCCCAGAGGAGCAGTGGAAGGGTGAGCAGGACACCAGGGCAATAGGGTAGATCTTGCACAATGCATGCATAACAGCTTTTACTGCATTATTATTATTGTTATTAATAATAATAATAATAATTAATTATTACAGAGGCTTTCCGTAAATATTAATATTCCTAATTTTTTCCCTTCCTTCTTCCTGTTTTGAAAAAAAAATTAACAAAATCATTGATCTGTGGAATAGAAACTTTTTACTAGAAACTTTTTACTAGATTCATAAGACTTCAGTTACATTAACACTAAATTCTCAGCATCCTCTGCCCATAAAATTTTGAATGGTACAAAGCTTGTACAAGCATGTATTCCAGCAAAGGGCAGCTAAGGTTGCTAGACTCTGGCTAAAGCTAGATTCAGAATTTGGTTTAAGGTTGGATTCATAGCTCAGGTTTAGAGGATTTTTCCAGAAAGCACAGAGCTTAGGTTCCGAAAGGGCTGTCATGTGGCTGAGCTAAACCAACGGCATTCCCTGCAATCCCTTCACATCTACAGCTTCATTTTTGCAGGTATCCCTAACTCTAACAAAAGAGTTTGGTGCTCCTGTACAGAGGCAAAACTTAGTGACCCATGCGGGCATCAGCTGACAGCTTAACCTTCCAACACCTCTTTTAACTTCTCAGATGCCTTGGTATATCCCAAATCCCAGCTGTGGCCAGGTTATGAGGATGGTGGCTCAGGCTCACACACACCTGTGAATGGCAGTAGGCTGGAGATGAGTAAAACGGGTACCATCAGCACTTCTGCAGCTTCCCAGCTGCTCCACTGCTGCTGCCCAAATCTGGGGGCTTGGTAAAGGCTTGTGCCGTGCCAATAGGCAGGGAAACAGAGAGAGGCTGCCCATGTAGACCCCAATCCAGTTCACTGTTCCCTAGACAGTCTCAGTATTCCCATGGGCTTTCTGCTCTCTGGTGTCTCTAAACTTGGCTTAGATCTCAGGAAATACATTGTTGTGAACATTTTCCCTTCTGGTTTGGATACTGGACCATGACAATGGCTCTTAGGCAACAGTAAGAGTTAATTAAGCAGCAAAACTCTGAATGGAGTTATCATGCAACAGGGTCAATTTAACTCTTTTGCCTTGGACTCTGTCCTGGGACTGTTGCCTTCACATAGTTGAGAAGGACACAAAGTTCAAGTAAACAAAAGATTATTGGTCTGCTTGGGCAACTGTGAAGGAGAGGAAAGATAAATTAAACTGCCTGGATAATCATAAAAAGATTGATTGTTATTACTAGGGGAGGGCAAGAATAGAGAAAGGATAAGAGGTTTGTTTATTCAAGTTCTGCAGTGACAAAAGATAGAAAAGACATCAAGAACAAGCCTTTTCCCCTTATATTTATATAAAAATTATTCTACACATAGACACTGAGTTAAAAACTTACTGAATGAGTAGGAGATAAAAGTTTCATATAATTTCTCCTCTTTTTTAAAAGAAATCAAAACCAAATGTAAAGACCACGCTTACTTAAAATCAATGTCCTCATCTTCTTTTCTGTTATTACACTCCATATTTATAAAAAAATTTCTAAGAATAAAAAGTATTTTGACCTATCATTACTCTGGAAAAAATAGAACTTAAGGGTTTTTCCACCTTCTTTCCTTTATAAATGTTCTAGTAAATGCTAATTTTATAGAAGAAAAGACAACACTACTCTCATTCAAGATGTCAGCATCATTATGTCTCTACAGTTAAGCCCACAGCCTGACATTACTATTTTCCTCATCACTGTAGAAAACCTTTTTGACAGTTAATCAACTTAAAAAGATTCCTGCAAGGATCCCAGCATCTGGCCCCAGTGCAACTTTGTGATGCCTTTCTTCTAAGGTCACTGAATTTCTCCTCATTAACATCCACTTGCGACACAGCTGATCCTGGCACACCTTCAAAGGAACCCCTCAACAGCCTCTCAAAACCCTCAGGGAAGTGTTTGTGCTGAGAGACCAGCAGTCTTCAGACGTGCCTGTGAAAGGAGTCTTGCAAGTAAAGTCATACTAACAGAAAAGGAAGAATTATGGAAACACAATATGCAGCCCTGAACCATCACCCTTATGACCCGATCCGCTACAGCCAGACATTTGTTTAAAAAAATCCAGCTCTAGCTTGTAAATGCTTGGCCATGATGGGAGTCAGCAAATGCCTTCAACCAACAAGCCAGCACTGGCAAGAACTGAGAGAACACACATGAATAGGAAATCTCCTCTTGTGTGGTGGGTGTTAAAAACAGTAAAATCCACTAAGAATGTGGGGATCTTCCAGAAACTCTCCTGGGCACAAACCAAGCTCCTCCATGGCTCAGAGCCCCATTATTTCAGCAAGGTCAGTGGGAGTTAGCCTGAACTTACGGTCAAGCAGCATTTGGCCCAATATTTGCTAAAGGCAGTGTTTTCTTCTGCTTCTGCCTTTCAATTTAAAGGCACAGTAAAACTGGGAGTGGGACTGAGTGGGGTGTTTATACCAATCCCCCAACTGCCCCTGCCCATGGCTTGCTCTGCATCACTCATGCTGGGATGCGAAGAGCTTTGAAAAAGAAGAAAACACTACAGCAATGTTTACAAAAGCCGTGCAACCCCATATGGTAGAGATTAATATATAGGTTACAAATTAATAGATCACCTCACCTCAGCCTCTAATAAAAAATCTCCTGTTCCTTACTGCTCATGTTACCTGGCAACAGAGTAACTCTATGTCTGGACCAGAACCTCTGTCTCAGCAGTATTTTGGCACACCTACAAAACCTAGACACAGGTTTTGTCCCATAGAAGGAGGCCTTAAGGACTCAAGAGAGAAGGTGAAAGAGAACAAATAATTCTTGAACAGAAGTTTTCGAAAAGGACTGTTCAGTGCTCAGTATTCACAGACAAGTCTGAGAATTTGATTATGAGAGCTTTCCCTTTTTCAGCTGTTGACATATATCTATATATCTATGCAGCTAAATAAACAACTAGGAAGATATTAGGTCCTTTCAGCAGCACAGAACAATAATCCAACTACTTTTTGGCATTAAGCAACCTTAAAACTGACTTCAGCTCAGTAAATCTGTTTACTTTGCTCAAGTGTTTCTAATAAATACTGTCTCTCTTTCATGGTTGTGCCTCTGAGAAGGGCAGCTACCTTGGCACAAGGTTGCAAGAGGCCTGGAGTATAGATGGAAGAAGTGGGTGAAGGTGATCTTGTTTTAAAGGCACAAGGCATTTCACAAATACAGCTTCATTGGTACAAAGCATCTTTAAACTGAGCCAGTGGTGCCCATTTCAAAGGGACCAGATAGGTCAATGCAACAAACACTACTGAAATGCTCAGCAATAAGGATACCCTTTGACACCTGAGGAGCCTTCATCAGCCAGAGTGGGGTGATTTAGCAGAGTACAGGAGCTGCAATATGCAAGAACACTGTCACTACCCAGAGATAAGTATAGAAACCATTTGCTTTTGAAAATCAGCACCGGTGAAGTGTTGCAAGACACTCAGAAAGTGACATAAGCAAAGCAACTCTTACTGAGAACAGTTTCTGAGAGTTTTCAAATCCATGTGCTTTGTCTTTGATGCCATTGCCTGGAACAAAATCTACTTTTATTTTACCAATTAAAACCTGTTAAAATTGCACTTACCTTCCTTATTCCTTTCTGTTGCCAGCAATTTAAAGGGCCTGATGAGTTCCACACACTATTTCTATTTTACTATGATACTTCTAATAGCTGAACTGTTTGATGACTTTGTAACTCACAATATCATTAAAATCTGGTGGAACTTTTGGTTCCAAACCTCAGTATTTGGAATGTTGGCAAACCTTCCTTTTGTATTTTAGAGTGGAAATCAAATCAAGTTCTCTTCTTGTGAAGTCATTGAATGTACCCTATGAAATTTTTATTACTAGGGCAGAGATACAAAACGCCTGCATCCTGACTTGAGCACATAAAATTGTAGTAACAAGACTCATACTATTTCATGAAATGGAGAAACTGGGGGCAGGATGATAACTAGGGTATATGGCATACCTTTCATTAATGTCTTAGCAACCTAAAAAAAAGCCACTAAAACTTGTTTTGATACTACTTTTTGTTTACACTGTTTATAGTGTATCACATTGATAAAGAGGATGCTTATTTTGTTATACTCACAGGAGACAAAATTGTCATATGCTGAGCAGCTGCTTGAAAGGATTTGTGGCCTACACACAGCTGATTTATGCAACAAGACACCAAAAAATATCTATATCTGAGCAAACGTGTTTCTGGAAAAAGACTCTTCTTCTTCCAGAGCATTTTGACAGCACTTTCATAGACTGGGTTGATCCCTCTAAAATGACCACTGCTGCCTGAGTTTAAAGGTTAGTTAAAGTTTTAAATTAAAAAATGTTTATGATATAGCATCTAATTACTGTGGAAATACTGTTTCCTTCATGATATTCCTGGTCACTGATCTCCAAAGTTCACATCACAGCCAGGATATGATCAACGAATAATAGAATACATAACATTTATATGATACATTCAAAATCTGTAAGACTTTTTTCATTATGTTAATAAAACAAGTACAAAAGTAAATTTAGTCTTCTTCTAATAGCATTGTAGAGTGGATTCAAAATGAGATTATTAAGGAAAGGTTTCCCAAAAACCAGAAATACTAAATTGCAGTACACTAGAAAAAAATAAGATGGCGACATACATACTCCTCTTGCTACTTTTAAATAACACTCCATGGCACAGCACACAGCCACAGTGCATCATAACATTCACTTGTGGTGTCTCATTTTGAGATTAGTTTCAAGACAACATTTGTAGTCTTCATTCCATAGTTCAGACTTTCAATTATCCTGGTAGTTTGCATAGTAAACAAAAGAAAATCTAACACAGGTATGTACAAATTTGTATGTGTACAGGAATTTAAACTCATCCATTTGCCTGCAAACCCCATTACTGACACCCTTTTCAGCAGTTATTAGAACTCCTGAGCACTCCAACGAAGTCAGAATCTGTTTGCACAGGGTTTTTTTACACACAAGAGTGAAGTCTCTGCATCAATGGATTTAAAATAGGTGGACTTTTAATGTACAAAAGGAATGTAGTTTGGTGGTTTGTTATTAATGCTCACCCTATTCTGCTTTTTAAATTTTAACTGTATATTAGCAGTTGGAAGTAGGAATGCCATCTATTTTTAAGGGATTCATAATGATCTTGTGACAACTTCAAGAAGAAACTGAAAGGTTCCCACATGAAAGTGTGCGGCAAGTCTGGAGCTGCATTCTCGTGCTTCATGCAAACCAGATGCAAGGCCCAGCAGAATCCAGCAAGGTTACGCCTACGGGAATGATGCACTTCCAAGCTCACTCTAAACTAGGCCAGAGTCCACCCAGGCTGCAAAACATTGTCCAAGAACCAGGATAAATATTCAAGCAGTTCATCCGCTCCAATAGTAAAAACAATGTCGGATTCGTAGCAGAGACTAGACAGTAAAAATCTCTGCATTTAGCAGTTAGAGCACAGAGCTCAGAAAGAAAATCCTGGACAATAATCCTTATTTCACAGGGTGTTTCTCTTTTCTTCAGTGACTGTTCCTGCTTTTCCTCATCTGCTGACATTTATTTGAAGATATCAGCTTACTAAATGAAAAAGTATCATTTGTTTTGAAAAACAAACTTGATCCTGTGCATGTGTGTTGCATGTGATATGAGACATGATCCTGGATCAAGACTCACGTGACCTTGAGGCAGGAAAGTCTTGTTTGCTCAGACTGGCACATCACTAGATGCTGAGCTTCTCTCTGCCTTCAGCAAAGGTGCAATAAATTATCTTACGTGAAACTAAGACAAAGAGCAGCCCACCACCAGAAGCTGTCTGAGTAGCTAGTTAGCTCCAAGTCTGCACACCCTAGCTTGCATTCTAGTAACTTGTTCACCCATATCCTCATGTCTGAAGATCTCACCATGACAACAATGTGTATAACAACCCACATTCTCAAATGTCTATGTTGTTTCAATAGGGACAAAAAGTAATTCTACAGAATCCCCTAAAAAATAAAACAATGTTTTCCCATTCTGATCTTAGAAGCCCTGACTGCCCAAATACAAACTTCTCTTTAATATTTTTAAATTGTTTATCCTTCTCAGTCTGAGTCAGAGAATGTTATCAACTGCAACACTACTCTGAAAATGGATCCAAATAAATACAAGTTGGGAATAAGCTCAGTTTACAAATTAAAGGGTGTATTTGTTTGTTTCCAGTTACCAGCCCACTACCCTGCAGGTTTCTAAGCAGCAGGCTAAGCTCTTCTTTCATGTTTACCCTCAAGCACCTACAGAGAAATCACACCTTTTATGGATATCTCTGCAATCAATGTTAAGACTGAATGAGTGACAGTAAAAGCATCAACTGGCTTCAGAAATCTGTGACACCTGAACGTGACAGGAGAGTGTTCTTTGCTTTTTCTCAAGAAGTCATTTAGGAAAGCCCACCCCTTGCTTGGCTTCCCTTTCTCTCTCTATCCATGCCCTCATAAACCTTGAAGCAGTTTCCAGAACTCATTTTCCACTACTAACATGCAAAAAATTTCTAAATTTCAAACAATAAAAAGCTGTATTTATCCAAGACCTAAGTAAGTGGAACTCCAGAGACAAGAGCGCTCTAGCCCTGCAATAGGATCAATCAGTTTTTTCCACAGACCAAAGTCCGTGGAAAAAGTAAAAATTTCTGTGGTAATTCAGCTACTGAGTACATTCTTGGACTCTGGGGGCTGCATGAGTTCTCTGGTGTTCTGTCCAGAAACACCAAAAAACCTTCCCTAAGGCTTTCCTTGCATAACTCTCCTTGCCCGACAGTGCTACTTTTCTCTCAGTGAACAGACCTGACAGCTCTGGGCAGAATGCTGTGTGCCTAAGTCCAGTAAAGCATTTAAGTACAGGCACAGAAATTATACTACACAGGATAAAAGTAAAAATCCATTCCTAATACACAAGACTCTGCAGTGCAATCATGTCTATTCTGAGCTTTGTTTTAGCAGTTATCAATATGGACCAGTAGTCACATTGTATGTCCCTACTTTTAGAAAGCTTGCAAAGAAAATGTCAAAGATTGTTTTATGCACAGTCTTACATATAAGAAGATTAAAAACAAGTCTAACTAGTTTTCAGAAAGAACAGAAAATCCAGCATTAATCATCTACCAAGATCCAATGTTCCAACATTTCTCATTAATTCATGTGCTTGTCTGCCCACCTGCTTATAAGCCAGGTCATTAAAAACCTCAAAGTATTTCAACACATAATGAATTAATCAAAGAAAGGAATGCAATGCAGTATGAAAGTAAAATTTGAATATGTCATCCAACAGTTACTAGCTTCACTACAGATGTGGACAGGCATTAGAGCTAAGCATAGAGGAGTACGAGCTTCCTCCTCTGTCTTTTTCCTTCTATGTTGTTTCTGAAATCCTCTTCTATATTCAGGAGAAAATTCTGTAATAATATTAATGTCCTATATGTTTTGTGTGCCACAGATACAGCCCGTTCATTCTTCCTGAGTTTGGTTACTAATCACTGCCAGCCTTGCGGAATATACAGGAACAGTTTTGCTCCAAACGGCCAAGAATTTATAAGCAACCATTCATTTAACCTCTGTAGTCAAAACATTCAGAAAATAAAAACCTCTGCATTTTTCTGCCTCTGAAGAAAATTTGTGATCAGCTTCCATTTGCCCAGGTTTTACTTGCTGCTCTCCAGCATTCTGCAAAATTCCGACTGCAGTGCACCATTGAGGACTAAGGAAAGGCACTGCACCAGCGTGCCAGAGCAAGGACGCCAGAGAAAGGGACAGCAGACCATTTTTCCTTTGTCATCACAGAGAGAGCAAGCGAACAAGTTGTGCTGGCTTTACTCCCCAGACACCGAGAAGCAGCCAAGGCCATCTCCATTTAAGGGGGTGCTGTCTGCCACTAAGCGTTCTTGGGAACAACAGAGGACAGGCAAAAAAAGGACAAAAATGCAATGATCAAATAATTTAAGGAGGTATAAACATTGTGAGGTTGTACAAGCTGACAATGTAAGATCTGATTTAAAGCACTGACCACAAAAGCCAGCCTCTCCAAAAAAAAATTAGTATTTGTTACTAGACAACTAGAGCAAATACCTTCAAAATAGATCCAAGGACAAAGGATTTTGTTCTAAGAAGCACACGCCAATTCTTTTCTTTTTGCTGTCAGACTGTAAAAATATTGACTACCCTTAATTTAGTTCCTTTTTCAATAGCACAGTCATTCATTCCTGAACATACCCATATACCTTTTCTCTTCCTCTCCTTTTATACTCAAAAGCTGAAGTCATATAAAACCTCCTGTATGACAACCCTAAGGAAAGCAACTCTAACCTCAGGGTACTTAAGAGGGAAAGAAGTCTTAAATTGTTTTTTAGTTTACATCTGTATCAGTTTACAAAATCAGTTTACATTTAAAAACCTGAAAAGGTCTATCTCTGCAGAACAACTTATATCGACACTGGCAGAGGGGAATATGAACAGACCTACAAGAGGAAACAAGCAGTGCCAATCTTCATTAACATTTGAATTTGTATGTTTTTGAAGCATTACCTACTTATCTCCACTCAGTGTTTTCGGTTCACGTTGTGGAAATTCCCTGCACATGCCAAGCTGACTACGTTTAGATGAGAATGAACTTGCATAATTGCTCCAGGGGACTGCATGAAAGAACATCCAGTATATGGTACCCAAACAGTGCTATACCATATTAAAACTCAAAAAACATACACAGCATAGAAAAAAAAGCCTTTCACAGCAAGTGTTTTGCCTTATGCATCCACTTTGATTGCACTACCCTGTCTGCTGATGTGGACATACATATCCCAGTCTGAAATTCTTGGCAGGGTGAAGTTAAGCTTTCTAGTTGTCTTTTTTTTTTTTTGCCTCACCTACAAATATGGACTTAAATGATGTTTTAAAAACACAGAGAATTCAGTACTCAGTACTTGATTTGTGATTCTAAATACCACCTCTGAGTTACTACATAATTTTTAAAGGTTATCTATGAAAACATCAATACAGCCTGAACTTTTAAACTCTTTTTCATACCATTCAGAGCAAAAGCTGGGGCAAAACCAGGACAAAATAAGTTAGTGCTACACATAAACCCAAACATTGCCATTTATACTGTAGGTTAAAATTTGTAAAGTAAAGAAGTTGATGGGATCTAGTCTAAGTGCACATCTGCATCTGTAAAACAAATCTGACAGGACACATGAATATCAGTGCAAGAGATACTTAAAGCTTTCATAGTTGAAGCTATTTGATAATCCCTTTTTTGCTGTAACAGTAAAGGAATTCTCACAAAAGGAAACCCACAATAAGAAATTCTTGACAGATTCCTGTATTGACATATTCCTACACATGCGCACAAGACAATTTCCTGAAGTCATAACACTTTCCCTCCCCCAGTTATTTATTTATCTATTTTCTAAAGCTCATGTTTACAGTGTGTTGTCTTTCAATTTGATTTGGCTTGACCCTAAACTGCAGGTATCTTCTGTGGTGCTGCAAGCAGAAGCCCTTGGAATAGTGTTTCAAGTTCTTATGAATGTCAGGGAGGCAGAGCTTGCAGGGCCAAACCACTGCCAAGTCACTACTTGGCGCTGAGGTCATGCTGATGAAAATGCCTATCTAAGCCAACTGCTCCATGATACACTTTTTCACTTCTTCCATGTGACTTCCCTTTGAAAGGAATGTATCTTGACTTCCAGGACACACCATCAGGTGCTTCTGAATAGCGTCCCAGTACAACTTCCCTTTCAAGGCCTTCAAAAAATTTGAAATAAACATGTTTGAGACAGCAGGTGTAAGTAATTAAAGTTTTATTCATAATCATTTACATATGACTAAAAATGTTCATCACAAACCACAAACTTTCAGTTATCTCGTATTTAGCAGTGAAAATGGTCATCTCTTTGTAGTAAAGCACCAAGGGGCACATCACAGAAGTCAAAAATAGATTCCATTTATCATTTTTCCCCCCTCACAATGTACATGACAAAGTTAAAGATTTTATCGAAAACTAGAAGTCCTAGAACAAATTTTACAGTCACCTGAGTGTTTGGCAGGAATAGTACTATTTAGTAGCAGTTACTTTTTTCTGCCTTTTTTAAAAGAAAAATAAGTATTTTTCAAAGAAGTGAGACAGACATCACTGGGCTAAACATTGACTTTCATATTTCACCTGAACTTTTCAATGTGACACGAACAGAACAGTTTGCCAGTAGGAGTATCTATAAAAGTAGATGTCAAAAGAAACGGAAAAGATTCAGCTCATTATAGCCTGACTAGTGGGGCACCTATAACCACTACTCAACTCAGTTTTATTCGTTACATTTAATTTGCATTTCGTTCAAACATACTACATTTAAGAAGACAACATGATTCTTTAAGTTAAGTTGTGTACATAGACAAATACATGTACACGGTTTTGGTAGTCATTTAAAGCTGTAAAATGTATGTGTAAAGAGAGTCCTATGGACCCTGTTACAGATTATGGAGAAATAACCAGAATCAGTGTTACATACAAAACAATATTCTAATACAGAAACCAATACAGTTATCAGGTAATTCATTAGAGAATAAAATTGTTATACAAAAAGAGAAATGCTGCCTTTTTATCACTTCAGAGCAGCACATAAGAAGGCAACATTAAGGAAAGTGCACAGCAGAAAAGAATTTTTCAGTTTTCTGAAAAAGTTGAATTTTTCTTCAGACATGAGGCTTTGTCCAGAAACATATTGAGCTAGGATTGCTTATATTCTCTCCCAGAGAATGTATTCTCTTCTGGCATTAGTTCTCAGTAAGGCGCTTACTCTGACATGTAGCAACGATACATCAGGGCCGCGATAATTGCTGCGATTGCTGGGATCACCCAGCTGGACCACGAACTAGAAGGAAGTTTTTGAAACAGCAGTTTAGGAAGTGACAACCAGCAAGTTAAAAAAGACAAAAATAAGTAACCACTTAAAGAAGTTCTTCCTCCCCGCTCCAACAAAGACTAAAAATTCAGGGCAACAGAACACCTGGGCTCACCAACAGTACTCTAGACAAGTGAAGAAGATTGTACAGTTAAGGCTTTGTACCAGAGGTTACGAGAACTTTGCTTACTAGAGAAGAGTAAAACCCTAGACATGTTTAAAGTCATGGCCTGCTGCCCAGAATATCATTCATTCAAAAGCTATTTAAGTAACAGCATCACATGACACTTAAAAAGCATCCAAGCTCCCCACCCAGAGGGGCCCATATGGAACAGTCCTCTGAGTTTTTAGCAGTAAGCAACTGTCAACACAATATAAAGTTATAAAGTTTGATTGAGTGATGTTCCAAAGTGTTTTCCAACCACCTCTCAATTATGACAAATTTTTCATCTTTTACATGGAATCCTCTTATTTCTCTGAGACACAACAGCACTAGCAAATTTTAAAAGCAAGGCATCCATGTCAGTGCCACTGCCAACTGTTTTACTAAGTGTCTTCCATTCAAGTGGGAGACTCCAGAAGTAACGGCGTGTGCAAAACAAACCATTTACTGCATACTGAGACATGTCAACATGAGAAAAATATCTACCTAGTAAGCTGACATACTTGTAAAGTGGTACATAGATGCCAACTTGGGCTTCACACAAAATATAAATTTCCATGCGCCATCCTCTGACATCCAGCAGTTAAAAGCTATTCAGCTTTCTAAGCTTTAGAAACACAGTCACAAGGAACTTCAAGATTGACATAAGGTGTCATACTGTACCTGGAAGTAGACTGAACAGTGGTAATAAGAGTTTCCTGGAAAGCAAAGCATAAAAAGATATTTACAGCAGGCAGACAGCCCTCTCCATCTCCATTTCTCAAAACTGATTAAGTGGGACTAATTCAGAAACAACTCGGTGCATGCATTTGGAAAGCATCTTCTCCTAACTCCTGAAACAGTTCTGCTGTATTGAAAGTTGGCTAGCAGCAGTTTCTATAGCAAACATTTGTTCAAGTTCCTAAACCAATATTAAGAATTTTGCTGCAAGTTTTCCATAAAACTAACTTCAACCTCAGGTTATATTTGAAAAGTTTTAGTTACCTAAACAACGAAAATCCATTACTTAAGTTAAATGAAAAGTCGCTAAATTAATTCACAAATATGTTTATATTGAAATTACATGAAGAAAGCTACTAATTTACATCTACAAGGCTTATTAAACTCAGGTTTCTTAATGTGGTGTTTCAGATTGTGTAAGAATCAGTCAAATTGCTTCAGCTGTTTCTGATATTGACTTGGACTTCTTGTTCAGTTTCCATAGAGAAAAGATCAACCCCAGTTGGGTAGGCCTGCACAATTCATATGAAGACATTAATTTGAATAATTCTAATCCCACATGCTCCAAGTGCATTTTGAAGATCCAAGCATTAAAACTCTACTTAAATTTGGTGGTACAAGATCCATCATTGAAAAATTAATTGCTTCAGTATCAGAACATTTGTAATTGATTTAAAGAAAGATTCCCAACATCCTCTCAAAGGTTCAACCTGGTTACTTCTGCAAGCACCCGAATCATCCTCGGTTTACATGGGACAAATACCATATTTAAAAGCATGACTCGGTGATTACATCTATATTGCTTTTGTAAATATCTCAGTGAAAAACTAATCCCAAAGACAAACAGCATGGAAGAGCTTGTGCCCACACTGTCAAGGTTAACACTTTCTACAAGCAACTTGCCACATCTAGGACTAGGGAGTGATATAATATATATATGTATATATGCATAGCTCCTCACACAAATAGAAATAGGGTCCAGCTCATAAAAACCTCTCTTTAAACTCTACAACACTGGACACAAACATGGAGAGTGCTTTAAATACAGTGCAGGGTAAGCAGGATGTTTGAAGCTCAACATGAGCCAACAGTGTGCCCAGGTGGCCAAGAAGGCCAAAGGGATCCTGTCCTGTATCAAAAATAGCGTGACCAGCAGGACCAGGGCAGTGATCCTTCCCCTGTACTCAGCACTGGTGAGGCCACACCTTGAGTATTGCGTTCAGTTCTCGGCCCCTCAGTTCAGGAAAGATATTGAGGTGCTGGAGCGAGTCCACAGAAGAGCAACAAGGCTGGTGAAGGGACTGGAGCACAAGTTCTATGGGGAGAGGCTGAGGGAGCTGGAGTTGTTTAGCCTGGAGGAGGCTTAGAGGTGACCTCATCACTGTCTATAACTATCTGAAGGGAAGTTCTAGCCAGGTGGGGGCTGGTCTCTTCTCCCAGACACTCAGCAATAGGACAAGGGGGCACGGGCTCAAGCTCTGCCAGAGGAAATTTAAGTTGGGTATCGGAAAAAAATTCTTTCCAGAGAGAGTAATCAGGCATTGGAATGGGCTGCCCAGAGAGGGGGTGGATTCACCATCCCTGGAGGTTTTTAAACTGAGATTGGACGTGGCGCTGAGTGTCATGATCTAGTAAATGGACTGGAGTTGGACCAAGGGTTGGACTCGATGATCTCGGAGGTCTTTTCCAACCCAATTGATTCTATGATTCTATGAAAGCCCAAAGCTTCTGACAGTTCCGAGAGAGCCAGGGCCCAGAACCCACCTAACCTGTCACATTACCCACCAAGAACAAAATGCAAAATGAAACTGGCTTTTTACAGCCACACATCCTGCTGGACAAAAGCACTCCAACTTCCTTCTGGAATGAGGGAAAACGAGTGTAGTTTAGGGAGCTATTTGGATACATCCTAACTCCCAGCTGAGTACGCATTGGCCAAATTGATATTCTAAGTTCTTGCTTGGCGAGCTTACTCAAAGGATTATCTAAAACTTGCACTTGCAGTCTGTCTCTCAGTTGTGTTTATCATTTCTTCTCTTACTGCTTAAGAGGAAACTACCCTGAATTTCTAAAGAAATCTGAATACCAGCTGTTATTCTTGGTGGAAGGAAACTCCGAATTCCAGTAAATACTCCATATCTTAATTTTATTAGCATACTAGTTCCAGTTCTTAATTAATAATAAAATTCATAACTGCTACAGCGATCAGAGAGGATATACACATAAATTTACTTTCTTTCCTTTAACTGATTTATATTATTAGTAGATATTACAAAAGTGATTACTTTCAAGAAAACATCTCAAACAGCAAGAGTAAGATCCTATTCTTATTAAGCTTCATTTTAAAATAAACTTTAATTATTTCCTAAGCACACTGCTGTACTGGTAAGCCAACCCTGAGCAAATGTCCACTATAGACACAGCAGCAGCAGTTCAAGAGTCACCTTTTTCCTATAGTATAATGTCATCACACTTAGTAAACTCACAGTTTGATGCCACACAAATTAAAGAAAATAACATTTAAGAGGAAGAATAATTTGAAGCTGTATCAACAGAGATTTATAACCTGAAACACCACATCTAAATGAAGCTGAACTATTTTTATTTCTGGGGGTATATCATTTTTACACAGACCCTCAGACACTGTCTCTAATGCCTAAAAGAAACTATGTGGTGTTTCAAAAAACACTTACTGTTGGTTTCTGAAGCTTCGGTCTATCATCCTGAGGGGAAAACAAGCAAGAAACATTTAGTCAAAATCCAAAAGCATTAAAAAAACCAAACCCACACCGTTTATCACCAAATTCAGTTTGAAATTTATTCTGATAATATGTAAGTATTTTTCTGTAGGTAAAAACAGACTTGCAAGAGAGTAGATGCCAGTGTATGATTTTGAGCGACCATAAACAAGATCACTTCCTTAAGTAATACTTCCCAGCATGCAAAAAACAAGTAAAACCTGAGCCTCCAACAAATTTCATTGTTCTTTGGGCTCAGGTTTTTGCCCTTCCTTTGTCTCTAGAGAGTACACGTAACCTTAGCTTATACACTGACTGTAATCATATTAGTTTACTTCTACTCAGTCTACTGGTATCATTGGGCAAAATCAACTAACTAGTTTTGGTCCAATGTCCACTGGACCAAAGGTCCCAAATTCTACGGATCTTTCACAAACTCATGAAGTTTTACTTGGCATAGTCCATTTATTTAAAAAAACCCGCAACAGTACAAAATCTTGTCAGTGCTGTATTTGTACATCAAACTAGCAAGCTGTTCATTTCTTATCAAATGAAAACAGGCACTTGCCAAAGAGGAAGAATTGGACTGATAGCCAGGTTAAGAACAACACTACTGGCACTGCCTGCCATCTGGCAAGCCTGCCAGGACACAAATGTGCATCAGAGCTGAGTTGTTCTTAGAGGGAGAAGCTACACTAGTAACATTTATCCAGTGAGGACCTAAGACTGAAACAAGATCAGGAATTTTACTGTGAAATAGACCACTCAAGACAGTGATATCTACCCAGAATGCACTACAAAACATACACAAAACAGAAGAGGAAAAGAAAGAAACAGGAATGGGCAGTACAGCAGAGCACACAGGCACACCAGCAGCCTAAATGTCCAGCCAGTGGTTTTCAACTATGAAGATATAGGAGAGTTCAACTACACCCAAGCTGAAGCAAGCCAAGGCAGCAGCTCTGTAGCTAGAAATGAATCCTTCAAAACTTGAGACCACAAAAAGGTGCTTGTTGAAAGTACAGGAAAGGGTATGCATAGTATCAAAAAGAGGAAGTGACAGATGATCCAGTGGGAACTGAACTGATTGTAAACAGCCTGACAACCACAAGTAGGGAACTCTGATACAGCTTAAAAGCAGGGGAGCCAGAGAGCAGGAAGACAGAGCATCAAAGTAGAAGTACAATGCTTATAATAGCCATTTTCTATACATACATAGATAGGACGAGTCAGGACTGTATTTTTAAGCCTATATTTAAGATTTAAGCCTGGCAGATACATATTTACATGATGAAAGCAACATTTTAATGAAATACAGTAATTTTTTCTACATGAGCAAACATGGATTTTTACTGGCAGAATTCAGTTTATTTAAGAACTAGGCTGTAAGATAATTTAAGTCAGCAAAAGATGTGACCATCTTTATGCTACATTAATCAAATCTCTTCACATTACGGGAACCTATTCCCAGCCCAGGTTCACCCACAAACAGCTGCAGGGACTGGTATCCAAGCAAACTAGCAGTTCTTCTTGATTTTTAAGTAATTTACCAGATAAACAACTAGATCCACAAACATTACAGTAGACAAAATGTAATGACACTCTCACACACTCACCGGATGAAGCTCTCCAACAATAAAGGATTCTGCCAATGTCCTTGCGTCTGTGGAATGGCCAACATCTTCAAAGTTTTCAGTTGCATCTCCTCCAGCTTGCTCCCTGAGGACCTCTTCACCTCCTGGGTGCTGCAATTTTTAATGAGTTTGAATTTATTATCGAAATACACTGCACATACTAGAAATGGAAATTCTCTATTTTTACATTTCTAAAATTAAAAAAAAAAACAAAAGCAAAATCAGCTGCTAGACTTTCTAGAGCAAATATAAGACTTTATGAATAACTAGAGAGCTTTATCTGTTCTCTGATGTCCAGAGCAAGGAACCCAAGACTCAAATAGTAAGAGGCATTATCCCTTGCAACTAAAGCATTTAGACTCTTATGTGTGGATCAGTTTGTATTGTAAAAGACCAACTACTATCTGAACTTACATTCTGTGTTATCACTTATGCAGAAAATGTGTATTTTTATCCAAGCAATGCTTTATATAGCAAAAGGATAAAAGCTAAAAGGTGTAAGCTGCAGCAAGAACATTCCAGGAAGATACAACAAAAAAGTCTGTTCCCAAGAAGCACAACCAAGCACTGGCAAAACAAGCTGGCAAGGTAGCACAAAGAATCTCCATCCTTTGAGGCTGTCTCACAAGACACTAAAGAGCCTGACCTTCAAATTATTCCTGGTTTACACTGGGGATTGAGCCAGATAACTTTCAAGAGCCCATTCCAAAAGAAATTATTGTACAAATGTTGAGGAAGCCAGCTACTTTGGAACTGCTTAAGCCCAACTGAAAGCTCATGAGAGACACTAGAATAGCAATTTGGTTTTCATAAAACTATGGAATCCCAAACCCACATTGCTGATAAGACCCTTGAAACAGAGAATCATCTCCCACTATCTTCTAATACCTCAACCCATCCCCATTGCCTTAACCTAAATCCTTTTTCTCCATTAATTTTTGTTCTTCCACAGGATGCACTTTTGGGGCTTTATTAAGTTCCACATTTCAATCCATCAAATAATTCTGTCTGTATATGCTACAAGATGTATCATATGCCCTAGTTTAGTGAATTTCCTTAGCTTCAAATTACTCATTCATAAAACAGGTAAGTAACATGACAAAAATTCACCACTCAACTTTCAAGTAGGAAACTACTGCATAAACACTGGGAACGATTAGGTAAGCAAGTTGAAAACACTTACTAGTACTGCCTTGGATTAAGGCAACCACAGAATAGATATTAGCACTTTACCAGCATCAGAGGAAATCAAAGGCTTTGGAGCCTCAATTCAGTTCTTAATGCTTCTGACTACAGGATCTGAAGTGATGAAAATTAGGCAAAATTTCTACTATTTACAGTCATCTTGCCTGGAGCACAGCTGACCAGAAAGGCTCAGTCAGTAGATTAAAATAAGCAGCATAAACAATCCTGCTAGTCTAGGAAATTCAGGTTAGCATTTACTTCGAATCAACTCCTATCAAACCTTTTACTTTAAATTAACCATATTAATCTCCTCTCAAGCCTTCTGTTGCAACAAAAATAAGATTTGTTTATACAGATGAAGAAACCACTACTACTACCAGTTTCCAGCAGTACCAGAACTTCCAAACTTGAATCTCTGCATTAAAGGCAGACCTTTATTTTAATACACAAAAAAATTGAGGAGAAAAAAACCTTCACAATATACTAAACCCCACCAAACCCACAACACAACACTTTTTAAAGAGCCAAGATACCATAGCTATTAGAGTAAGGAACTCCTACCATGACTAAGCAAAAGCAAGGTTAAGCAATCGATTGAGAGATTAGACATAGCAATCGAGCCAAAAAAGGTGAAAAGTGTGCACACAGAGTAAAGATTATGTAAGCAGATGTGCAAACATGGGAGGCTCACCAAAATCCTGCCCTTGAATCCATTCTGATAAGTATTCAGTAAAAGTACTGGACAAAGTTGAGGGATCACTCAAGTTCAGTGCTTTGAAATGGCACTTAAGAAGTTGAACTTGGGTCTAACAGGCTGTCCCAGATATTGCCACAACTAAGTTTTCAAAGAATTCCTTCAGCAGCATGAGTTTGGGGGGGATGTTGTTTAGGTTAGGGTTTTTATACCATGATAAAGAATTGTGGTCCCCCAAATAGAAAAATATATGTAGCAACTTCAGCAGAAAAGGTAGCACAACTCCTTGAAAAACATGCTTTGCAAACAAGGTATCAACTAGCAACAAAAGGCACCAAAGTTAAACTACCTATAAAACACCAGTAGCATGTAAACTCATACTCATGCACTGCATTGAAACCAAACCTTACTCACACAAGCACATAAAATACTACTTACTCCAGCAAATCAAGATCACATGGTCTATACTAGTTCCCCCCCAAAAACCCACCAGCCTACCAAACAAGTGGATACCTACCAATATAAGTGCATCTACATTAAAGTTATTTCACAGAGTACTTCATCAAACTAGCTGCAGGTTGCCAACTGCAGAATAATCATGTACTAACTTGTGTTCCCAAATCCCTCCCTTGTGCCACTACAAAGCAATCACGTAGCTTTGGGCAGCATCACTGAGGCACTCCAGCTTTTCTCTGTAGAACTCGTTTTTGGTCTAACTAGTAATAGACTCCTCTGTCTACAAATTATTAGTCAACACAGTGACTGCAACCAACCCTTTCTATCAACCCTCTGAGTGTCTATCACGTATCAGGTGAAGGGCACAAATTCACCCAGACCTCTGCCACCACAGCTGTAAACTGGTATATTTTTTTCATGACATAAACAAGTACAGAGAATCACACAGAGTTCCAAACTTAAGCCATCTATCAGATGATGTTACCTGTAACCTACTAGACATAGATATAAGTGTACTTGGAAACAAAACACTTTGCTTTTAGATGCCATCTGCTTAATGGATAAAAACTTTCAAACACACTGCAAACAACTCACATATAATGCAAGCAATTAATGAAAGACTTCACCTCCCCTAATAAAAGGGAGCAACAGTAATGTCTCCCACAAAGGGCAGGAACTGGCTTTTCTTTCAAGAGCTGAGCATTTTCCATGGTTGGATGAGTTTCCCAAAGCTTGTTTATACAAGGTCTTTGTCATGCTTCTGCCTGGTAAGCAAAGTTTGCTACCAAAACTATTGCTTTAATTAAGATGCACTGGATAGATTCTGGAACTGGAAAGCCCACAAGACTATACAGATAGTGACTCCTAAACCAAAATCCTGGTGACAAAAATAATTGGAGGACTCTTGCAGGTAAAATTGGGGTGCAAGGGAAATAAACAGCTTTTGATGATAAATTAAGATATTCTAGCTCATTCCTAGGACATTCCCAATGTATTAACATAAATAAACTACACGCATAACAGATGTCTGTACAAATTCATCACTAGTACATAGCATAGACTAATTCCTAACAGCAGCACATTACCAAGTTTTAGATAAAGCAAGCAAGGAGTTAATCTTGCTGCTCTCATCTGGGTCAAAAGTCTGAGATACTTTGTCCTGAATGCCAGCTCTTCTCCCCCTCACTACAGTCATGCAGATTTCACAGTGCCATAGTTCAAGACTGTTAAAGCATAACTACCTTAATTTGCAATTTCTGCCCTCTCTCCCTTCCCATACTGGGGAATAAAATCTGTGGTCCAATTTAACTTTTGGGGAGATTAGCAAAGGTCTCCATCAGTGGCAGTCATAAATTCACATTTCATTTTCTGCACTACAGGGATGAGAACCAGAAAAGGGGCAGCAACAGAGACAGAAACATGCAGAGAATCTCAGCTTTATTATGCAAGACAGATAGACATGCCTATTTGTTCCCAGGGCACGTTCACATAGTTTGAGAAGAGTCCTCTAAATTATTTCCATCACCTATTTACGTTACAGGACAGAAATTGTCTGTTCATGTAAAATGTTAGGAGCCTAGTAGAGATGACCTCTCTCTGAGGTTGCATTTTTAAAAACCCTCATTAGGGTCTTTGATGAAGTGCAAAAGAAATACCCCGTAGCTGGGGGTCTGTCCTGGTCTCATGTTGGATAGAATTCCATTTTCTTCTTAGAGACTGGTATAGTGCTGTGCTTTGGATTCAGTATGAGAATAATCTTGATAACACAGTGATGCTGTCATTGCTGCTAAGAGGTGCTTACCCAAGTGAAGGACTTTTCAGTACCCCATGATCTGCCAGCAAGCAGGCGCACAAGAAACTGGGAACGAGCACAGCCAGGACACCTAATCCAAACTGGCCAAAGGGGTATTCCATGCCACTAAACATCACACTCAGTACATAAACTGGGGGGAGCTGCAGATCACTGCTTGGGAATAGGCCAGGCATGAGTCAGCATCAGTCTTTTGGTCTCCCTTTTTTATAACAATTATTATATTTTATTTCAGTTACTAAACCATTCTTACCTCAAACCACATGCCTTGCCTTACCTTCCCCCCCCCTCCCCCCAGTTCCCTTCCCCATCCTACTGGAGGTTGGGGACAACAGTGAGCAAGAGGCTGCCAGGTACCAGGGCTAAACCGTAACAGTGCCCATTTCCCCACTTACAAAAAAAGTTACAGATTGCTGCATTTTGCAAAAATTGTTAAGAAGTGTTATTTCTCAAAACATTTTCAAATCCTCCTGGAAGCTTCATCAGAGCTTAAGGAAGTGATAACATGAGGTTTAATCCTCAAACTGCAAGGTTCTGCAAGAGCAGTTCCCATACGACACTGGCAGATCCCAAATGTGCTAATACTGGCACCTTTCAGTGTAAGCTGCTCATGACTTTCACCATGGAAGGCATTATGCTACTCTTCCACAATACCATCATTCCAAATGAACGCAACTTATTGCCACACAGCGGAGAGAACATTTTCCATCCTAACACAGTAAAACAATGCTTGATTTTTGCACTTTATTTGATCAGCATTACAAAACATATTAAGTGGGAGCTGTCCAGAAAAAGTGCTGTGAAAGCAAAAATTCGTATCTTATGAAAAAAAAAAAATTACCAATAATGTTTTTGCTGAATTCCGAGACCACCACCAGTTGAAGCACTCTAAACAAAGCCTGTATTAGACTAATACTAAATGCATACCCTAGCTGGTTTCCTGAACAAAAAAGTTCTCTTTGATAGAGATGTTCCTATACATCAGCTTTTTTGCCTAGCTTAAGAAATCCAATGAAGTTCCCACAAAAGCCTCATCACAACAGCAAGCAGATCAAGACACCGATCATTCATTCTTAGAGACCTGGCTACTCTTGCTTAACTCATTAGATTGATGTCAAAGCCTGACTAGAGGGATTACTTTATTAAAATTATGGGGCAATATTACAGGGCATTGCCAACATACTTTGTCCATTAATTGACATGTAACATTATTCGTATATATGTCATTATCTGCCATACAGATACAGCCCTGCTGGGAGGTCCTGCTGGGAGCACACGTGCCCTTCTAGTAGCTATTTTCTTTTAAGTGACATAGGACCTTATCCTGGTTTCAGCTGGGAATAGAGTTCATTTTCTTCTTAGTAGCTGGTACAGTGCAGTGCTTTGGATTTAGCAAGAGAATAATGTTAATAACACACTGATGTGTTGGTTGTGGCCAAGCAGTGCTTACCCGAGTCAAGGACTTTTCAGTGTCCCAAGCTCTGCCAGTAAGGAGGTGCACAAGAAGCTGGGAACGGGCACAGCCAGGACAGGTGATCCGAACTGGCCAAAGGGATATTCCACACCACAGAACATCACACTCCATCCTTACATTGAGTGGAGCTGGCAGTGAGCCACCAACCACTGCTAAGGAACAGGCTGGACATCGGTCAGTGGGTGGTGAACAACAGTACTGCACATCATTTGTTTCTCTTGGGTTTTATTCCTCTCTCTCTCTCCTGATCATTACAGTCATTATATTTTACTTTATTTCAATTACTAAACTGTTCCTGTATCGACCCATAAGTCTCACCTTTTTCTGATTCTCCCCCTGATACACAGGGCAGGAGGAAGAGTGAGCTGCTGTGTGGTGCTTGGGTCTCCCTGTGGTTAAACCACAGGACATGAAACCATGAGAATTCCCAAATTCGCTGTAATACCGGTCCAACAGCCTTTGAACAACAGAGATAACACACAAGTTTCTGGTTTAAGAATAGTCTTTCATGCCAAGACCTTTTAAATACTGCTCTCCAAAAGCTAAGGTCTCTTGACTTCCTCTCCTACACTTTGATAGTCAAAGAAAATTCAGAAATGAATATTCAAGTTATAAAGTTTCCCCAATATCTGCCACTAAAAAAAAAAGAGATTAAAAAAGCAGTTGTTGGAATCTTCAGCAACCCCAAGGATAAGGTGTCAAAGTACACAACTGTTTCATCCTTCAGCACTTTGTCTACATTTCGAATTATCCTTTTTAAGCCTTGGCAAGCTCACATAGGTCACACCATGTGCTGCTTCCACTCCTACTCAGCCTCACCACTTCCAACACATCCACATCACCACCCCCAATCTACTTACTGTCTAACTTCAATCAAGTGTTTACAGAGGCTGATGGTTCTCAAAAACTAAAGAAGTTCCACTAAATATATGTAAGCTCTGTGATGACAACAGCTCAACAGAGGAAAAATACCCTTTAAGTACTGTAATAAAGTGAAAACCAGCAGCACACTTTCACTTAGTAAGCATGATAACATGCAAGGTGTCTTCAGGACTGAAGCACAGTAAAGCTTTTAACTCCATTATTAATAAGAAAATATTTCCATAGGTTAATCCAGTAGCTGAAAAGATTGCTTATTGATTTAAGAAGTAGGACTGGTGAGGTCAGCTTCTGTTCCCATTCTTTACTCCCTGGTAAACTGATACTTTTACTTATTTACTACTTGGGAAGACCAGGAGTGAGGTGATGCTTTAGCAGTGCATCCTTTTTGAGTAGTACTGGACTTAAATTTTAGTGGCCTGCATTTAATTCTTAAATGTGTTAAGCTTTTCTACTCCTGCCAAGAAGCTGCAAGAAATAAATACACCCGAGTTTAACCAATAATGCTATTGAAACAAGTAACATAATTCCCAGTTGGAGAAGGGTTTACTGCACTCTGCAATGAACCAGCAAGAGGCCAGCTCCAATTTATCCTCAGCTGTCACATGTAAATGCCTCAGGGTGTCTGACAGTGTCAAAAGAATTAGCCTAACACTTAATAAGTTAACCAATTATCAAAAGCATTCAAAAAAAGGTTTTAAAAAAGTACCCTATGAAATACCTTAATCAAGGGTTCCATATTACAAAAATCACCAACATAATGAACACTAAAATACCTAAGAGCTTTCCCTAGGAGTGTAGCTTCACTGAGATACTTCAGGTAACTATTTTCAGCAATCTCATTAATTTATTATCCCAGAATGACTTTGAAATTTTGGCTCCAAAACCAGCCATATTCTATTGCAAGCTGTTAGTGTGAGATTAAAGTCTGACCCTTGTGTACTAGAGTGCCACATATGGACAATATACAATTATGTATCAATCAAAACCAATCAAGTTTCCAAGAACAGCTACTTCAGTTTTGCAGATTTCTGTAGTTAAATTGGCCCTGCCTGCATAACCAGAGATTTCCATAACTAAAGGATGAAGAAGAATGGGGCAGAGCTACATGAAAAATAATCAAGGAGGAGTCAGTAAATCAGTTTCACAATCCACCTTATTGAAAAGCCAAACAATTCACACTGACATGCAGCTTAAGAATGAAATAGTACCTGTGTCAACACTGCCTTTGAAAAATTGCTTGTCAACTCTTTGCAAAATGCTCAATTTCTACTTTGAATTGCAAGTGTTTACAGTACAAAAATAAAGACAAGGCTACAGAACTACTGAGACTTGAAATCTGTCATGTCTCTACTCATCTCAACTGTATTTTTGAACAAATTAATGTAAGTCTACCATATACTTTTTAATTGGATGATAGGTCTTTAGGAAGAATTTCTTCACAGAATGAGTGATTACACATTGGATGGACTGCCCAAAGAGGTGGTGAAGTCACCATCCCTGGAGGTGCTTAAGTAAAGTCTGGATGTGGCAGTAGTGCCCTGGTGTAGCTGACGTGGTGGTGTCCAGTCATAGGTTGGACTCAGTAATCTCAGAGGTCTTTTCCAACCTAACTGATTCTGTGATTTTGTCTTTGCAGATCGGGAATAATGAGAGCAAGGGAGAAAACTCTAAATATCTAAATCCTAGCTTCATCTAATACTGAAAAATAATTCTCTGTATGATGTATTTCTGCATCTCCAAAGAAGAATGTTTTAGTCCAATAACTAAAATGCTTCTTTATTAACCCTGACTACTAAGACATTGAAAACATCAACAGCTAACTGGGGAAAAGAAAAACCCAACAAAACACAACCAAAGGAGTTCAACCTGACTCTAGTACTCTACACTAGAATTTGAATTTACACAGCTTTGCAGCACTCGTTTGCCAGTTGGCACTGAGTGAATTAGGGCAGCAGTGAGAGCGCAGACCCTGGACGAAGCTCGAGTTAATTTCCTGAACCTGGCAGCCTGTATGTAATGCCACATCTGCCGTGCCCTGCCAGAAAGACAGGACAAAGGTCACCCATGATATACTGATTCCACAGATATGGATGCAACCCACTGTGACCAAGTGACTTTACCGAGAACTGGACGAAGGAAGAATTTTCTTCACAATGACAGTAGTGAGGCATTGGCACAAGGTGCCCAGAGAAGCTGTGAATGCCCCATCCTTGGAGATGTTCAAGGCTAGGTTGGATGAAGCTGGAAGGAACCTGGTCCAGTGGAAGATGTCTCTGCCCATGGTAGGTGGGTTGGAATGAGATGAGCTTTAAGGTCTCTCCCAATCAAAAGCCCTGTGACTAGTGACTATTAGACTAAAATCTGTGATATTCTGGATGCTGTAATACTTTGCTTCCATTTTGTGAAGTTCCCCTCCTGTTTCATAACATAGCACACACTGTAATAGTGGGAAGAGAGGAGTTGCTGACCTTTTAGTTCACAAGATAGTATGGTTCTGGGTCCCAGCTGAGTCTTCACTTTCAATGCTGGTCTCAGCCGGCACACTAGAGCAAGGATACTGTCCCACTCTTGCACCCAAGACAGACATAGACCGCCTGCTTGTCTCAGCCCTTAACACTGACTCCAGGGGTTTTTTTTCTCCTCGCCCTCCTTTCCTGCAAATTCACCTTGAAATTCGAAGGCCGAAAGTTTAAGGCAGAGAGAGGACGACGCTCGGCACCGGCGGGTCAGTGCTGCCTGACAGACGCCCGGAGGGGGATCCGCCCGGGGCTGTTTCCCGAGGGCGCCATCGCGGGCCCGGACGCGGCTCCCGCCGGGCCGGGAGGGGACCGGGACAGCCCCCTAGACCGGGGCACGGCGCCAGTGCCGGCAGCGCGGGCACCCACCTCGTCCAGGAACTTGGTGACATCGTAGATGCGGTTGTGCAGGATGATCCAGGTGCTCTGGCTGTTGTTATGCTTCTGCACCTCCTCCAGACGGTAGTAGCGACCCCGCCACGACTCGCCCCCGGCCTCGCTGGAGCCCACCATGTCCCGTGCTGTGCTGTGCTGTGCTGTTCTGTGCAGTGCTGTGCTGTCCCGCACCAGCCGCGCTGTCCCGTCCCGTCCCGCACCAGCCCCGCACACGCCGGCGCAAGCCCCGCACCGCAGGCCTATCACCGCCCGCCGCCGCCCCGCCCCTCCCCGCGCACCGTGCTCTGATTGGTGGAGCGGGCCGCCCCTCAAGGAGGGCACTCGGGCCCGCGATCCCACGTGACCGCCGGCGGTGACGCTCCCGGCGCGGGGCGGGGCGGGGGCAGCGCCCGCAGGGCGGGGTGCCGGCACTGCTGCCGATGGGCGTGGGCTGAGACAGTGTCGGGTTTCACCTTAACAGAAGGAAGAGGTTCTTTGCGCTGAGGGTGGCAGAGCACTGGAACAGGCTGCCCAGGGAAGTCGTGGAGTCTCGCTCTCTGGAAGACGTTCCAAACCCACCTGGGCGCATTCCTGTGTCACGTGCTCCAGGTGCCCCTGCCTTGGCAGTGGGGCTGGACTGGGTGATCTGCTGAGCTGTCTCACTGCCCGCACAGTTCTGAGGTGCTGCGCACCCGCACCTTCCCTGGCCAGCCTGCCCCAGTCGTGCCGCACCACCCTCGCCGCAAAGGACTTTTTCCTGACCTCTAACCTAAGTTCCCTTCGTGCCGCTGCAGTGAGGCCGCCTGGCACCGCGGAGCGCTGCCCGTGCCCCGCAGGTCATAGAATTATGGAATCGATTGGGTTGGAAAAGACCTCCGAGATCATCATGTCCAACCCTTGGTCCAACTCCAGTCCATTTACTAGATCATGGCACTCAGTGCCACGTCCAATCTCAGTTTAAAACCTCCAGGGATGGTGAATCCACCCCCTCTCTGGGCAGGCCATTCCAATGCCTGAGCACTCTCAAGTAATCACTGGCACGGGCAGCGCACACACGGCCGGGCGCGGGCTGCGGGCACTGCCGCGTCTGCTGCCGGTGCGGGCTCCACGGGTGCTGCTGGCGGCGCCTGCCGTGCCTGCATCGAGCACCCTTCCCTGTCCTGCCCGGTGTGCCCCGGGGCTGCCCGGGCGGTGGCTCCTCCGCACTGTGCCCGCGGCAGGCGGAGCGCCCCGAGCCGCCCGTGCGGAGCTGCCGCTTTTCCCGCGCAGCGCCGTGAGGGGATCCCGGCAGAGGCGGCTCCGGGAGTGTCCCCGCCCTGGGTGCTTCCTCACGGTTTCTCCAAAGCTCCGCGCTGTGGCAGGAGCCCCTCGCCTTGCCTTGGGCAGCTCTCCCGCGGGCCTTCGAGGGAGGCTTCCTGAAGCGAAGTTATAGCCAGGTGGGGGTTGGTCTCTTCTCCCAGGCACTCAGCAATAGGACAAGGGGGAACGGGCTTAAGCGCTGCCAGGGGAAATTTAAGTTGGATATCGGAAAAAAATTCTTTACAGAGAGAGTAATCAGGCATTGGAATGGGCTGCCCAGAGAGGGGGTGGATTCACCATCCCTGAAGTTTTAAACTGAGATTGGACGTGGCACTGAGTGCCATGATCTGGTAAATGGACTGGAGATGGACCAAAGGTTGGACTTGATGATATCGAAGGTCTTTTCCAACCCAATCGATTCTGTGATTTCCTGGGACATGGCCCTACCTTGGGCCGGGCGGGCTGAGGGCACAGGGAGCAGTGCCTTCCCCTCCTCTCGGTGCGGCGCTGTCACCCGCACAGCACCTATTTCTCTTCAGTTTTCTGAGAGATAAAACATATTTTCCTTAGGTCTGGTCTCAGATGTGTTTGACCAATTTGTATCAATGTCCAAGTGCGCTCGGCCGTAGCAAATGCACCCTTAGGACTTAAACGGTGGGGCCAGTTCTGCACACGCTGTGCCTCACCTGAAAATAATAATAAAAAAAATCCACTGCTCAGGCTGGAAGGGCACACCCACATGGGGAAAGCCCTTCCCAAATTTTCGTTTGCAAAGTCAGGCCATACATACATACATATCGGTGCAATACGGGTGCCCCCATCCCCACGTCACGTCCATACATGCTGGGGTCTCTCAAAAGCAATAGCCCCATGGACACGCTCCGGTGTGATTACAGGCTGGATTGGGTTCGGTCTGGGGTTTTTTGTGGCATACAATTTACCCAGTGCAACCTGTCGCCTGTCCTCAAAGCTGGTGCTTATAGGTGAATGTTCTGCATCCTGTGCATGTGTGCAGGATGGCTTCAGACTTGTTCACTGAATGTGCCACCACCACCGTCAGATCCTGCCAGCCTGACAGTAAGAGCAGCTATGTCCCTCAGACTGGTGGTGTTCTCAGCTTTAATAAGAAAGCTCTTCATTCAGTCTTCCTGGTTTTTACTGAAAATGGACAATATCGCTGCCACACTCTGTGACTCACCTGACTGTTCTGACAGAAAAACAGTGATAGCCATTCTCTGACTGATGTTCTGTTCAGCTTAGCAGGAACTCAGTGATGGTTTCAAGTTCACGTGTTGTGATTATTGACATCTAAAGGTGTGATTTCTCCCACACACATAAGGTTCTCTTGCTTGCACAGGAGACAGTTGGGTTTATTTCCTATGATTTGTAACTAGTAGTTCTTTCTTAACAGGTAGCTCTGTACCAGTTAACTGGTACTTTTCTCTTTATCCTCTCCCCTGAGGGTGGAAGCCTTTTGCAAGCACTCTGTCCTATTAGCTCTTAAAATGCCTGGGAAGATTTAACTTACACATACTACAGTGTGTGGTTCCCACAGGAGGGGAGTCAGCCTTGAACAGCAAGCAGGGCACTGGAATGTTGCAGAAAGTGTTTCACAACATCTCTGCCACAAAAATGCCCCATAAACATTATGAAGGCAGGGGACTCAGGCTTTCTTTTCCGAGTTTGCAAAAGGATATTATTTTTTTCTCATTTGTTTAAAATGGGCCTTTCCCTTGAGCTGTAGCCCTCACAATTTTCTGAGGAAGTGGTGGTCTTGAGTGGCATCTTAAAACTACTTTTCATGCTTGCTGAAAAAACTTGAAATGTGTTTTTCTTTAGGAGTAAGGAAAAAGAAAATATGTTCTTTTCTTTTAAATTACAGTTATAAAACACTGACCTTGTGATTTCTCTAGGATATGACTGAGAGTAATCGGTTTAATGTGTTACACTGTAAGGCACAGCAAAGCAAAATCAGAACAGCAAAGTTTTCCCTGTCATTGTTACTCAAAATGTATTTCCAGTTAGTAATTGTTTTATCACACTTTACAAAATCACTTTTCAGATGAGTACCTGGTGACTTCATAAAATTTGAAATCAAAATATTTAGTGCTGTCTTCACTGCGCTGGACAGACCATTTTTCAAAAGTGTTAAACAGTTTGGAGGGGGAAGAGCTATTAAAACAGCTTTTTCTAGTGTGCAGTGTTTGTTCCTGGCTTTTCATAACAAGCAGACTTTCTACCTGCCTGTCTTCCTTTGAAACACTTTGATTGAGAAAGGTGTTCTGGTTAAAAGGTGTCCTTTTATGCAAATAATGAAATATTACATTATATTTTTTGTCATAAATATTACATTACACTAAGCCTGGCCTGTGCTGCAATACATAGAAGCACACAACAGGTGTTCAACAAGACAGGTCACAGCCATGACTTCATATTATTCCCACTGACGTGAAGTTTGTTAGTACTGCATCAAAGGATCACATTCTCAGTCTGAAATTCTGGTTCTTTTTGCTGCTTTTAGGAAATTCCAAAAATGACAGAGGTGTATACATGTACATACATGTGCTCAGTATTCTTTTGTCCTTATCTTTAGTCTGAATATTTTTGCTTTTGTAGATAATTGCTTTTTCAAGTATAATGCATTGCATATAACAAAAGGATACGGAGCTGTTTTAGTTGACTAAATTGCTACATGTCCTACTTAAACAGAAGATAATCAATTATTAATTTATCTAATACCATATGTTTATAAAGTTCTGTAAACAAATATCTGTCTTATAAAAATGAATTAAATTTTTTTGTTTTAAGACCCAGGTGCTGACTTGGGGCAATCAACAACATACCATGAATAAGACCAGGCAGCAATCTCTGTTCTTCGTCAACCTGCCAGAGCTCCAAAAACTCTGTGCTGCTACAGTAATACTGAGTTCTCAGATACCAGAAACTGAGATAAGGAGTACACAGATAAAGTTGTGCAGGTAAAGAATTTTGTGGGCCACTAGTTTCAGATGCTCTTTGTGGTTGCTATTCAAATATTTTATTAGCAGTACTAAAATTAGATAATAAAATCAGGGAAATTCTTATCAGTGGCAAACTGTACAAAATTATTTAAAATATTTTTTTTCTTGGGCAGGGGACTTACTGGCTATTGGGGAGAAAAAACAAATTTCTATTGTTTTAAATTTCATCAGCTCAAACTAACAAGGCCACATACTTCAAACCAATTAATAGTTAAAATTAATCTGTGTTCTCCTGCGAAGCTGGAATGCTTTATGTGGGTTGAGACTTGGTGAAAAGAATATTTGAAAAGCAAATGTATGCTCCTTAGCATTCACCGAGCATTATGTCATTCCCTTTCATAGAAAAGGGGAGAAATGAGAAATTCTGACAAAAGTAATGCTTTTGGACAGTTCTGTTCCTGTGCCAAAGGCCTGTAGTCTTTGTCTTAAACCACTGCGCGTCTTCTAGAGCAAGTAATGTGGACTAATCCAGTTTATTGTAATGAACCACTGGAAACTGATTAAAAGTGGAAAGTATAATGTTTGCAGAAGCTGAGGAAAGTAAATTTAAGCTGAAAAAATCAGGTGGGTAAAACTATTTTTAACTTTTTTCTCCCCTTTTTTATAGACAGTTATTATTCCTGTATCAAGAGATCCTTTCTGCACCTATTATTGGAACACTGAATCAAATTTCAGTTGTGATGGCGGTCAGTATCATTGTGTAAATAAGTATCTGTATTGCACACTGCTGCAGATGTGCAGAATGCACAAAAGAGAGAAGCAGCAGTATGTTTTATTGAGGTAAAACACAATTTGACAGAGTTTGATGAGTTTGATGGAATTTAACAATATTTTAACAGTGGTTTGACAAGGCTCACTAAGTTTGATGGCAAGATTTGCCTTAATAATTATTACATGGAAGAAACATAAAAAGGAAAGTTGAGTTAGAATGATTCATAGAGAGACTAGAGGTGTGAGGAGTAAAGAGTTCTCCTGTTTAGTCATAGCTTCGGAGTAAACCCCTTTGCTTTCTGAATTCCTTTTTGGAGCCTAAGTTGGATCCCATCTTAGTCTCAGATTTGATTAGCCATTCAGTGGAATTATTCACACAATGTTTAAGTATCTGAGTAGCTGCAAGGATTAGTAATGCTTCCTGGTATTCATTCAGTATGCTATCAGTCACTTATTGCAGATCATAGATGAGAGATCTCCTGGCCTTGGGTAAGGAAGGATCTCTTGGTTTCAGGTATGGAATCTCTAACCTTGAGAGGGGTCTCTGCTCAGGGAGTCACCTGCCATGCAGGCCAGCTGTTTTACAGGCTGACATTCAGGGAGAGCTCAAACTGGGCCCCTCCTGACTTTATTATTGAAAGGGTGAAGTAGTTGGCTCTTAGTCAATAGTATAGACAAGACAGATGGCTTTGATTTAGTGCTGATATCCTATTCAGTACTTTGGTTATCTTGTACTTCTGGGTTTCAAAAACACTTCTTGAAATACTTTTCAAGACATCTTCACTCCCTTGTACATGAGCCAAGGATTTTCCATCATTCAAGCTTATCCCAAATATGTGAGACCTGCTGCTTCTAGATCAGTCTGAACCAAACTAAGGCTGGGGGTCAACTGTATTTGTTATATGTACATGTGTGTTTCTCTAAGTGTTTTGTTTGAGGATCAGGGATAAATAAAAATATTTCATTTAAAGCACTGTGCATTAGTGATATAGAGGACACCATAAGTTCTCTACCCTTTTGACTGAAATGGCCTTTTCAGATTGTGAACCTTTTTGTGGAATGGAGTGGACTCAGTTGGTAAGATGCCATCCAGTTCTCAATGAGAGAAGCAGAGTTCTGCCATTTTCTTTTGGGCAGACTTTTGCTTGCTTCTTAGTGTATTTATAGCTAGAAATGAGATTACATTGTGACAAATATCTGAACTAATTTTAGTCTTCTCCTTTAAAATACAGGATGAAATGTTTGCTTAACTATTCTGTAGCATGTTTTTCAAAGGCAAAGTCACTGTTGTACCAGAATTTAGTTAAATTTGCTGAAACACCTCTTCATTCCAGACACTTAATTTATTTTTATTGTTATTTTTAGATACCATATTACAAATCAGGAATATGTCAAGCCTATGTAGAGAGACAAGGAGCTACTGTAAGTGCTGAAATATGACACAGTTCTTGAGACTGTTACATTCGTCTGCAATTGCTGTTGCTAGTGATGAGTCTTTTTCATAGGCCATGCAATTTGAACTACAGAAGCCAAGTTTCAGGGTGAAAAACTCTGGCCCATAGACAAAATGTGTCTTATGAATTTGGGTATAGTGAATGTACTTTGTCAGAGTCAAAAGTTTTTAGAAGTTCCTGGACAAGTTTTCTAGATTTCTCAATTGCAGTGGGATCCTGATCCTGCATAGGGGCATCGGCAACCTGCCCTTTGGCCAAAGACTTGCAGCTCTCATGCTGGTGTCACCCCCTCCACCAGTGCCCTGTAGATTCCAGAGGGGAGTGTTGAGACAGCTGAACTGCTCCCCATTTACCTTTGCATTTACCAAGCTGTACAGGATGGTCTCAGGGAAACAAAGCAGAAACTCAGAGAAGAATTAGAACCCCTGATCTTAACAGCTGATATATTTTTAGACCATAAACTGTATGATTTACTGTCTTCTAGTATGCAACATCTGTGGGGTTTATGAATGTATGTGTGGATGCATTAGAATTTCTGAGTCAAAAGACTGTAATCAAAGCCTGTAGCTCTCATAATGCATTTGCACAGCCAGTTGGGTGTATTTTGCTTTGTTCCCAGAGTGCAAATGCATATCCAGATTAGTAAAGCACATACTGTTCAGAAATGCTTACCCTGTGTGCTGGTTTAAAGGTGAACCAGCAGCGGAAATGAACTCACCACGAGAGAGATTATAAGTCAGACCTAAAATTTAATAATAATATTACAATAACAACACTGACACACAAGGGAAATTGCTTTCAACTCACAAAACCCCAGCAGTATAACCCAGTGTCCTGGGGCACAAACCCAAGGGGGTTTGTTTGCCCTTGTGCTGAGACCCCTGTGGTTCCCCCGAGTCCAGTGCAAAAGGAAAAGAAAAACCTGTTGGTGCAGGCGAGGGCTGTGGTCTGGGCAAGAGCGGGGATCTCCTCCTGTCAAGGTCCTGCTGCTGCTCTGGATCCGACGAGAGGTTTTCAAGGTCTTCTTACCCACCCCTTATGTACCCTCAGGGAGCACTCAGTCCCTCCCCCTGGGCTGGGACTCACACAATGGGCGATTAACTCTGGGAGCCAGGGGGTGTTGAGCTGTTGATGGCCCATTGGCAGCTCCGCCCCCCTCAGGCTGGGTGTGAAGGTGATAATGGCTCCCTGGGCAGCTGCTGCTAATGGCCCATTGACCTTGGGGAATGAATAGAGGGGGTAGAATACACAGCTTTGATCACCCCCACACAGGGTTAGCTGGTCCCTCCTGCTGAACTAGGACACCCTGCAAAACTGCTTTATGTTGATATGTGTAGCTTACCTGTCATCGTTAGGTTTTCCAATACCAGCAGTTAAGAAGTATGAAGTGTATTTAATAACTATGAGCTGCAAGCAGTTCCTTGCAGAACTCATTAGAAACATCCCTCTGGAGATGTATTAGTTAATTCTTTTTAAGCCATTATAATTAGTTTCTTGACCAGTGCTAATGGTCCAGAGAAAGCTCTGCAGGACAGGCAGTCAGGCAAGTGGTACTGCTAGGTGAGATACACTCATCTATTGCAATTGCAAGAAAATGTCTCTGTTCTTGAGTTTGACAGCAGAGGTAATGTCAGTTTTGGATGTTGTGTCTATTGTCTGGAAAGAGTTGCATATCTATTAAATTACTCCAGATAATTCCATTAATATTTTCCCCAAGTCTGTTATCAGCCCTGTGAAAACATTTTAGGAGATGTAGTGTGCCTTACTTTGATGATGCATGAAATGGAATTGCCTACATAAAGTAAACAAAAAATAAACAGCGGAGGAACTGGACTTCACACAAATCTAGGAGATTCATAGTGAAGACATTTATTACACAGAGCACACAGTTTATATATGGTTAGAACTACAGCTTATTGGCTAAAAAGAGTTACACAACACCACACTAGAAACTTCAATTGGTTAGAACCCATTATCTCACAAGTCCAATGTTTATAGTAACTTATCCTAGATGTTTCCAAGAACCTTTCCGGTGTGCTGGGAGAAACCTGAGGAGCTCCCATGAGAAACTAACTCCTCCGAACAGCTGTGACTTGTTTATTCTTAGCTGCCTTCAGTCTCACAGGGTCTTCTGTAGATCTGAATTGCTCACTTTTGATTTTACTGTACCAACACCTACACTGAATATTACACTAGCTTCCTCTTGTAGCAAAGTAGATGAAAAGTAAAGATGTGTGACAGACACTAGGATTTGGCTCCAAGATGCAGCAGCAGTATATTTGATTAAATTTTGACTGAGGCCTTTGAAAAAGATCTGTTAAATTATTAATAATGTATGTTTCTTTTTTTCACTGTTGTTATTAGCTGGAAGCACCACAAACAGTTACTCCAGCCATTCTCCAAACCTGTCTCTCCTACACACTTACAGCCAGACTTGCACCCAAATGGAACAAGGCTGGTCATCTTTTGGTGCAAGGTATTTGACTTACCTGGGTTAGGGATCAAGCATTTAGCTTTCAGTTCTTTATTGTTGCAATTATTTTCCATAATTTAATTTCCAAATTATTTCATTCATTATAATATATTGTTTCATTCCTTTTTCCTATTATTTTTTTCTTTAATTGTATCTTCATTGTTCCTTTATCTAAGTTCAATGATTCAAGTTAATAAACTGGATATGAATGGACATACCACTCACTGTTTCATCTTCTTTCTTTTTAACAGATCAAATAATTCAACTGAATGCAATGTACCAGATTAATAATTTCCAAACCAAAAATTGTTGGACAGTGAATATCTTCTAAAAATTAGGCCTATTTTTCACATTCATGCTTTCAGCAGTGGCACTTCTGCATGTGGTTTGCAGGCTTTTCTAGTACAGAAGTGTTTTTCTGTCAGATGCTCTGCTTCTACCAAGCTTTGACTTTTTAGATGATAGTTCCTCTCCTTGACATCTCTCTACTAGGTCCTGTGTAAGATAAATTTGAATTGCCAAAGTATGGAAAACCAGATGTTCTTCAGATATTGTAGTGTGCATGTAAAAAGTAGAGCAATTGTATACAAACATTTCTGATAGACTCTGAGGAAAGTGTTTATGTTGTTTTCTTATTTCCAGCCATGGTAGTCTGTTCTCAGTATCTTCAAAATATATGGATCTGAGAATGAAATCAACTTGTTCAGGAGTAGCTGGTAGAAGTAGAGGGCTAGATGGTAGCTGATACAAAGCTGATTTCAACAGAGACATTGACCAACAGCAATGTGACCCTGATACACCAGGCAGCTTGTCTAATTCTTTATGTTGCCAAAGCTGGGCAATACTGATAATGTTTTGTAAAATGTGTAGTAATACCAGCAATACTATACAGATTCACTTTCAATCGTGAGACATGTATTAACTTTTTAGCCAGTTTAAAAAGTTCTGTGTTCCTGTGTTGATTATAAGTAGTACCTCCTTACTGGGAGGAAAAAGCAATGTGCAAATTGTTGTCCACTAATATACTTTTACACGTCTTTCTTTTTTACAGAAGATATTCATGAACCAGTGAAAAGTTACTTGATAAGAGGGGGTTTTTACTCCTTAAAAGAAGCACACCTTTCAGCATTCCTGACACACACAAACAAAATTGTGTGATTTCTCATTTTTTGTTTGGGGGTTTTTGCATAAATACTGTTAGACATGTGGTTTAGAAAATAATGCCTATCTATTTTATTTGTTAAGGAAAAGACTTTTTGTCTCATTCAGGAAGGCAAAATGCTGTGGGTGAGTACAAGTTTTATTAATGGTACACTTGAGACAGAAAGATGTAATTAAGTACTTTCACATTTCCATGATCTTGGTATTACCAACACAGTGTCTTTGGTTTTCATTTGGAAATAACTTCTGTCAAAATACACTTGATGGCAGGTGATGCTCTGTAATAATTGTCAGCTCAACTGATCCTTTGAAAAATTACCCACAAAAAAGGTAATTTTAATGCTATTAATCTACAGCCATAGGTTGAAATTTGCCAGTTTAAAGTTATGATTATTTCAATTAAATGCACTTCCCTCAAATGATGAGTCTTGCAAGTGATGTAAAATAATTCCGTAGTAACAGATGAGCTATAATGACTGTCCAGCATGTACCACATTTGCCTTTCACAAAATCGAAGTCACAGAGCATGCTGTTTAACTATTGCAAAAGCTGCAAAGTAATATTTTTATTCCAGTCTCAAAGTTAAAGCTTACATTTGGGGATATTGGAGCCTAAATTTGTAATAGGGACATACGTTGAGGAACTCAGAGCTAACTGAAAGTTCTGGAGGTGTGTCCATGAATGCTTGCCTTGCTTGTATAGTCTTTCCTATTGACAACTTCTGGATGCATAGTACTGGCCTGATTGACACAGTGTAGCAAATGGTTGTAAGAACTAAATTTGCTTTGAAAATGGGTGTTTGAACATCAAGGATATAAGTATCAAGCATCCAGTTGCACAGCCAGCCTTGAGTTTCTAGGAAGGTGTACTCTATGGTGGTATTTCATTATTCTTTTATTTTTCATAGTTAAAATGAACTTGATTTTAATTTCTGTGCTGAGAAAGTCTAGCCTTTTGATTTTTCAATGCAGCATTTTGACTAACAATTACCTTAAATAAACATTGAGTTAGCTTTCTGCCTAACAGATGAACTGTAATTCAAAACAGACCTCTGTACCTTTTTTTGATTTAGTTGTAGACCTCAATGTGTCAGAGAGACAACTTTGCATCAGTGTGGAGGCTTGTTCCATTCGGTTGCCACCCCCTGAGGTATAAGCCAGTTATATTTAGTTATATTTTCTATGACTCTGTTTTATTAATCTCATCTTCTATTCTGTTTGGTGACTTCCAATTGGCATGATGGGAATAGGAATGCTTACTCCTGATTGCATCAAAACATTAATCATATTCATTGACTATCTGCACCTGTTACAAGAGCATGACATCCGTATTGTATCTATATTGATACATTCTAGCAAACATTATACAATCGAGATTCTATGCTAAGAGACCATTCAAAAATGCTTACAGAATATAGTAGTGAAGTGTCTCTGTGATTCTAGATTTCCTTCTAGCAATGTTTTCTAGAAGGCACTCAGTCTCACTGTAATGCACAGACAGTTTTGAGTAACAACAGTGAAGCTACAGGTGATTTGTCAGCACCATGTTCAAAGTCCCTGTACATGATTATCATGGAATCTGCTTCATTTTTTATGCAGCTTCCAAAATACTGGAACAGACAGGACTATGATGCTTATAGGCATAATAAATAAATTGTTTAAGAAATCAAGGTTGAGTCTGAAACTTACCATCCTTTGTGACAGCCATCTCACCTTTGGTGAATATGATCCATACATGCAGAGGTGTATTTGTTAGGCTTGTTGGTTTCTTCTAAAATTAGTATTTCTAGTTCAAGCTCTTCTTTATTAGAATAAGAGAATAGGATTTCTCCTGAGACCTGCCTGGGACAGCATAAACATTAAAGCTATCTGTAGGAATCCAGTTCCCAAATGACAGAGGCCCGTGATGGAAACGATTATGATGTGGCTTAATTATCAGTTTGATGCTTTCAATACCTTTCTAAGACAGAAATGTCTGGATTTCCCTGTCAGTGAATAAATGCAAACCCTGGTAGACCATAGAAAGATAAAATGTTTCTCAAATCTCTGTCTTTGATTGTGCCCTATGGTCAAGTTTTGACCTTGTGAAAATGTGTGGTGTTTTTAGGCATCTCAGAGGATGAAACTGTACGTCCCACTAATTCTGTTGCTTGGATATTTGCACTTGGTTAGGCAAAGTGATATACATAGTTACTGGAATGTCAAACATAGGTTTCTGATTTGAATTTTAAAAAATGTGCATGGAAGTGAGACAGCTCTCAGTTTGACAAACTCCTGTACTGTTTCAAAGAAAGTTTAAATCTCACTGGTTTAAATAAACTTTAACCCTTGTATAGTTTGTGGAAGTGTAGGCTGTAACATGAGCTAATGTGCTATTTGATAACAGGATAATGGGAATATCTTCTGAAATAACAAGTCTATGAGAGCTGATAGAAAAATAATAGAGTTTCAGCATATTGCAATACACAATTATTTTTGAAAATTTTAGTTTGGGACTGCTGTAGAAATATTTGCAAATAACTTTTTTTTTCTGTTTTAAGCTGGGAGATTTTGATATTGCAGCAAATACTATAAAGCTGTTTGACAGGAATGAAAATACAGTTATTCACCAACATTCCATATTACGTAACTGGTGCTATGTTTTGCCAAGGTAGGAATCTGTTTGCATTTCAGCAGAAATAAACATTTCTTGGAATGTTTGCCCTACAAATTGTGAATTTGATACTAGTGATAAGAACACTTCTGTTTTGCAGTCTGTTTTACATTCAGGAATCTTTTATTTTTGGCTTTTACTATCTCAGTGTTATGGAAAATGAGAAAAAAATAACCAAAGATTCATACATTGCAGATTTAAATATTATTTCAATTTTGTACTACTCACATGGTATGCATAAGCAAAAATTTTTCTCAAATATAATTTTAGCAGAAAGTGTCTATTTAAAGAAAAAATATTTCCATCTCTGCCATAAACTATCTCTATTTTAAACGATGAGTTTTCATCATAAAATATGACAAGTAATGATATATATGCTTTTGTTTTACATTCATTTGTACTGAGTATTACAGACAAGAGAAATTAGACTTTGTAAGTGCCAAGTTCTTTTCCACACTTCAGGAGATATTGCTATTGTTATGTCATAAACTTATGAGCTGACAGTATTAGTCCTCAAAACATAAAAATAATCTGTAAGTACTTTGAATGACAACTTTTTTTTCCAAAAGACAAGGATATTTTTAGCTGGATTTTTGACATTCTTTCTAAGCATCCTTTCTTTACCTGTGCACAGCATGAAAATGGGTCAGATCATAAGTATCAGCCATATAATTCCTCCAGAATCTCCTTTCCGTTCATATAAAGATTTTCAGATGCACTGGAAGAGTCTGGTAAGAACCATATGCAATTTTCATTTTCCCTTCTTTTTTATGCCTATTGAGTCTGTATTTGTAATACACTTTTGTGTTTGTTTTTTTTAAAGTATGGATATATTCTTCCTGAGGATCTTGAAGAGACAAAAATATACTTGAGTATTTACTTCAGACCAATAGGGGAAAGGTTCTTCACGTATCCTTTCAGAAGATATTTGTTACATTTCTTCTACTGCATTTCCTGCTTTTCATTTTTGAATGCACCACATTTTCTTCTTTGATAATTTTATAGAAGCCATTACAGAATTGTTTCTCTCTAAATTCTCTCTCCTGATATTGAATAATACTAAGTCAAATAGAACAATTTGCTTCACAGCCTCCGTAAACATGATAATGCCACTCTACATGGTGATGTAAAAGGATGTAAAAGGAAGAGTTAAATTCCTGTAAAAAGATGGTCAACAAAATTTGCTTTAAAGGGAATTTTCTTGCAAGAAAAGACTAGACTAAGGATTGCTTATATTGAGCAATCTTTTCTACTTGTATGGTATAATCATGCCAAAGTCCTGTAGCTTTACAAGGTTCAGTCCCTTAAGAAACTAAGTGCTTTTGTTCATCTTTTTAAAAAACCTTTAGAACGTGTTCATGCTTGCTTCTCAACAAAGATGATTAGAAATTGTTGTAGGAACATATGTATCCTTTAACACTTATTCAGGTACCCATTAAATTGCATTCGAAGTCAGCCAGTGCAGTATTTCCCTAGGACAGATGCAGACAGTGTAGTGAACTCTTTTCTTTCTGACATGAAGAGCAATCTTTCACAACTATGTGGATTCCCAGTAAAGATGACAAATAAAGCACTTTATGCTACACAGGAACTCTCCAGGGCTCCGGTGCGTGTGAGGTTTTTTCATAAACAATTAATGGCGTGTACTTTGTCATGGTATAAAGAGGTCTTTATCATATTCAGAGCAGAGTTAAAGGATATAACTGTGCTTTTCACAACAATCAATCCTGTAACGTTTAATTAAATGTGTAAGTAAAAATTACATTATTTGCCATTGTTATGTTATTATTCATATCACAAATACAAAAAAAAATTGACTTAGTGTTAATTAGTTGCTATCAGTATTTGCAATTCTATAGATGCTTTTTAACAGTTGGATACCCAGAACTTTTTCAAGTATCTTCCATAGCAATAATAACAATAACATTAGTAGTCGTAGTAGTTATTATTACTATTATTACTATTACAAAGGCATGCAGTGACAGAACAAGGAGGAATGGCTTTAAACTAACAGAAGGTAGGTTAGATTAGATATTAGAAAGAAATATTTACTATGAGGGTGGTGAGACACTAGAACAGGTTGCTCAGAGAAGCTGGGGATGTGCCATCCCTGGAGGTGTTCAAGGCCAGGCCAGATGGGCATTTGACCAACCTGGTCTAGTGCAAGATGTCCCTGCCCATGGCAGTGGGGCTGGAACTAGATGATCTTAATAATAATAATAATAATAATAATAATAATAATAATAATAATAATAATAATAATAAAGAAAGAAAGTTCTATGAACTTAAAAACAGTCAAGCTGTAAGATTTACTCCATGTCTGGTGATGAAGAGGTAAGTAAAAAATCTCCTTTAATTTGAGGTTGTGACAAAGGCTGAGACTCAAATTTCTTTGGTAGTCGTGAAAGAAGAAATGAAGTAATTAATTCTGAACAAAGAATAGCGACAGAAGTTGCAGAGATTCTAAAATACTATAATCCTCTTACAGAAAGCAGTTCCTGTTTGTCTTTTCAGTGATCAAAGCTAAAATGGCTCCTCTGTGTCATGTGCAGTTTTTATAGACATCCAAACTGTCCTTTTCTCAGAATACAGATGCTCTTAGAAGTCTTAAGAGACAAGGAGCCCTGTCAGTCAAACCCTCTGCAGACCATCTCAAAAGGGGTAGACATTATCCTGTTGGAAAGCACTAAACCAAGATAATGAGTGTAATTTAAATTTGTCTTTTCTTCTGAGAAATATGATATTCCAGCATATAAACAAAGCACTGGAGGAGATGAAAAATAACGACTTAATTTTTAGTGACAACTAAATGTTGTTTAAAAATATAGTCATTCTAATTCAAAATAGAAAAATATGTGCTTATATATTGTGATGTGTGTTAGGTTGATGTCATATAGTGATGCATTAGATGACACTATCAGACTTTTAAATCCAGTTAATTCAGTTTATCAATTCTTGTTGTATTTCAGGAAATAAAATCTAAGCATATGAAATTGGATAGTGAGATGGTTTGTGTAGTATCTCTAACGCAGTCTACTCCAAGGAAACCAACCTTGCCTAGAATTCCTTCACCATGTAGTACGGAAAACAGCCACTGGATGGAGCGTTTGATCAAAGAGACAGGAACACGCGGTTTTTCGAGTAGCAGGGAATGCACAAGAGAGGTTAGCACTGAAGCAACACATAAATCAATGCGTAAGAAGCAAATACCAGGAATACCGGAGTTACCAGCTGCGAAATCTTTAGAAATACCAGTAAATTCAGCCCTTGAACTCCCTCCCCCAAAAGTCAGCAAAATTATACCAATTTTCAAAGGAAAGTTGATTCAAATGAATGGAAAGACAACAAATAAAACGGATGGGAAGAAAAGGGAAAATGCTGAAAGACACTCACCAATAAAAGTTATGGGTGTTTCATCTTCTACACTGACTGTGCACAAGTCCAGCATTACACAAGTTTTCAAACACGTTCAAAGTTTGCCAGTCAAAAATCCTACTGAGAGCAGCATATTTCAGGTAATGAAGACGCAGACACACACAAAACATGGTACATCCATATTTCAATGGAAAACAGAGTCTGGTGGACAAATTAATAATTCTGATTTTTCTGAAAACTCAGCTTCAGGTGGAAATTCAAGTGAAGTCAATCACAAAAAGGCAAATTCTCTCTTCTTTCTTAAGAATGTTGGGCCGGTGCTTCAGAAATCAAGCCCCAATCTGAGCCTGAATACATATGAATCTCCCAATTCCAGTGCAAGAAGGGGAAAAAAGTTTGCAAGTCAAAATACCGTGCAAGTTCTTGAGAAACAACACCAGTCAAAGGAAGTGCATTCTCAGATTTGTAAATTAGACAATAAAATGACAGATTCCAGTTTATCACTGCAACAAACAAAGAGATCAAATAAAGGAGTGGGATTAAATATTCATGAATCTCTCTTCAAAGATATAGTTTGTATTGCCAAAAGGGAAGAAAATAAAGCATCATGCCATTCTACGGACTATATTGCTAAGATAACTAGTCATCATTCCAAATCTAACTTTGAACAGGTACAGTAAATAACAGGGCTCATTCTCATTGGTTCTCACAAATTTGGTATATTCAAAAACAACATTAAGCAATAAAAGCATGGCTTTCATCATGTTTTACCATCATTCTCAATATAGTTTTCCAGAATTCTACAGTATAACTTAATGTTTTCAGCCACTGCTGTTTTGGGTTTTTTTTTCTGAAAGGGAAGATGATATACTGAGTTATGTGAGATACACACTTATTTTGGACTTGTAAAGTGGGATAATTAATTTTCCTTTATTTAAGAGAGTTTAACAGTTTGCCAAGATCTGTGTGAGGTTAACATGGTAAAATTTTTTGGTGTTCAGTCCGTCTTCATATGAAATCCTATTAATGGACTGATTCCTTCCTCTGGAAGGAACCTCAGACCTGATCAATTGTGCAGTGATGTCAGCATTTGTGTGTAAGGCGTTGTGCTCTTAGACAAACATGAAAGTTTTGCAAATACAAGTTTAATTACAGTTTCAAAAAACGCACAAATTACAACAGGAAAAAATCCTGCTGGACATAAGGAAAAAAATCTTCAGAGTAAGAATGGTCAAGTACTAGAACAAGAGAGGTTTTTGGAGTGGTTAGTCTTTCAAATTCTCATAGCTTGACCAAAAGAGTCCAAAGATAGGTGATCTATCTTCGAAGTTAAATCTCTGTTGTGTAAAAGTTATGATTCCATGACTGTTGGAGGTACTGTACACCTAATTTTTCTATTATTCTTTCCACAGTTCAATAAAATAAATAGCTGAGTTGATTTTAGTGCATTTTTTAGGAGGATGGTATCCCATATATTGGGCACATGGATGAAATGTCTTGTTTATCCATTTTTGCATCCATAACATGTAATTTGGTAGGTTATCTCAACTTTGTGTTATGAGGGCACCTTTTGAAAAGTAGGTAATTTTAACAATTAGAAAACTTGCCCAAAATTTTGTGGGTTTTTTTTTTTTTGCTAATGAAATTCTATCCTTTCAGATGATTACAGAGAACAAATATCTGCCATGTGAAACACTGACCTCAAAACTGACTTTGTCAGTCAAGGAGAGCAATATGGAAGCATCTGTAAAGAAAGGCTGTGCCAGAAGAAGACAGGTAAACCTCCCCACACACAAACACCCCTTAATCTAGTCCAGAAGGACCTAAATTAAGAGATAAAAGGAAATCTAATTTTTTTGCATCTTAGCATGTTCCATTTAAAATGGGCACACTAAGAAATCTTTTTGAGCCTGCTCTGGATAAAATTAACCGTAACCAGGACAAAACCATTTGTTATGGTACAGTTACTTCAGGTGTTCATTGAAAATGTTTATTTCCAGAAAAAGATACTACTAAATGTTTAATGATGTTACTATTTCTGAAGCAGATTTTCTGATTCTACAAAAAACGGTTTTATCCTGCCCAGTATAACTGTGGGCATTCTCAATGTTTCTGTGTCTCATTTAAAACGCTTGAATTCAGCACTGTTCTGTGGAAATTACTTTTTGTTTTGTCATGCTTTTAAAGCCAAATACAAGACAATTCTGGAAGTTTTAGCTGTAATTAAAAGAACACAGTCTGTGCTTTCAGTGTAGTTCAGAAAAGGCCAGTACAGCAATCCCAGGGGCCCACTGCAGGAACACACTCATACCCTGGAGCTCAGGCTGCAGCGGGGAAGAGAGGAGCTGGTGTGGGAAGGGCCAGCCCAGCTGCTCTGAGCTGGCCTGATCCAACTGCAGCTGGGAAAGGCCCTTCCACAGGGCTACAACTGAGTCAGTAGTTACAGGCCCAGCACTGCAATGCTACAGCAATAGAATCAGTCTCACAAAGAGAAGAAAATCACCAACTAAATATAACTGTGGTTATAAGAATAACAACCCCAGAATTCTGAGTACTGAAGGAAAACTTCCACCACAATACAAATTAAGGTGCTGAAGTCCTTTGCCTGCCACTGGGAATGATGCAGACACACTACAACTTGGGCAGACCAGACAAGCAGAGAACTTACAGTTGGCCTGGCAGTAGTGCTGGAATGCAGAAGGAGTGCTGTTCTAGTCAAGAGTCACAAGTGCCTCATGCACTCCTCACTCTCCAGGCAGGCTGTGAGTAGCACAGGCACCTGCCTGAGCCCTGCAAGGTGATTTTGGGAAGTGTCAGGAGACAGCGAGTTCTGCCTGCCTGCCTGGCACACTGCCAGTGCAGCACTGCCATGGCTGTACTCTAGCGCGGTGGATGCACAGCTCTAGGGAAATTTCAGCTGGAGTCTCAGGAATAGGAGAAGGATTCATCTGTTAACTTGTGTAGGGTTGGACTCTCTGGTGCTCATTAGTCAGATTCCTCCTCTCTCCAGATTAAAATGCAATGGGACTAACTGGGGACACTACTAAACACTTCTCTGAAGAGCAAGCCTTAGTCATTATCTCAAGTTTGAACATCAAAAATGTTCAGTTGTTTTGAAAGTCATAGTTCCCAGAATGTTAAAGGGTATTTTCAAAGGCGCTCTGGTCTTAATTACTTCCCCACTGTACATATAAACATACTTAAAATCATATTTATGTTGGAATCCAGAAACTTTTATTAATTACTTTGCATTAAACTAAGCATTTCACTCAGAAACAACTTTTTTAGCTGAACTGTTGGCATAGTATTACTAATCTTTACTGGTTTTTGCCCATTTTTTTGTTTGGTTGGTTGTTGTGAGCAGAAAGAAGAAGGTTATTCAAAGTTAAAGAAAGTCAAAAGAAGTTCTGGAGTATTGAAAGAAAACTCTGGGTATGCTTATTTAAAATTTTAAATATTTTTATTTTATTAAAATAATATCACATCTGTAATAGTTCTACTCTTTTGGATCATCATGATGATATCAGCTGTCTACAAAGGAATCACTTTACTAAAGAAATGGTGCAGGATGAAGGTGATCATAGTAGGTGATGCTTAAACTCTGGAGAGGAAACTGTCTTCCATAAAGGGTTTAAAATGTGATTTCTAAGAATCCATCTGATAGGGGTTCTTCATTGATGTTGATTTAAAAGGAAAACTAGAGCTAAAATAATTTCTGCTGTTGGATGGGTGACTATAATTTTCATTCTGAAAAGCTTTGCTTTAAATTCCTCTATTATGTATTACTGCATATGCACTCAGAGTGCATGTTTTCATTTGAACACTTGAGAATTACTTGTAAGTTTTCAAATTTAGTGTGTACTAAGATTTATGGGTGAGAAGGCCTTACAATGGAATTCAATGCTAGAGTCAGCATAAATGACTTGGTTCTATAATTCATGACAATAAAAACATTTTTTACTATTATCTTGCAGAAAGGGTGAGTTTTTATGACTCATGTGCCAGGTTACACAAACTCATGGCTTGTCCAGGAAATCACAGCATAATCCTAATTTGCCTTTTTTATTTTGCGGGTGTGTGTTAATAAAGCAATGTGAGAGAAGTATTTAACATTTTAAGAAGCTGAACATTTAATTCTAATACTAAATCATTCTCATTCATTCTGGTTTTACCCATATGTAGACAATCCCCCACTCTCCAGGGACAGACTCATGCTTTTCTTTGGCATAAAAGGAGTTGCTGGATATTAAGCATGAGTTTGAGATACCTCTCCCCTGCCCCCATATTTAGAGGCCTGCACTATGCTGGGTACAATGTCCTTTTTCAAGGCCATGCAGACTGAGCCATTGGAACATCTAAGGATGTTGAGGTGTCCAGGCTGCGAGTGGGGGGAGAGTATCTGCTGCTGAGTGAGTTCTGTATAGTCTGTTGAGTAAACTGTCTGGATTTCCACTGAACTGAATAGGAGTTTTGGCATTTAACACATATGTAGACAGGTAGATGTAGGTGGTCTAAATCTGGAGCTCAAACCCACCCCAGGCATGCAACTTGAATAGTTATGCAGTGTAGATAAAGACCTGCATGATAACAGAGTTTGCAGAAAAGGTTTAGAGGTTCTTTCCAAGATGTTTTATATTGGAGTCAAATTTTTTAAACAGTCTCCATGCTTACTCCTTTATTCATGAAAGTTATCCTATCATTTTCCAGGTTGAAAACTACTGTGGAAGGGAAGTTTGGCTTCTAAAACCAATTATTAAGAGCAGATCTTCTAAGGGACAGTATATACGAGTACAGAAGGACATTTTAGAAGAAGGATTTGCATCATTGCAAATGTTGGTGCAAGAACAAACGTTAAAATAGCAGCACTGCAGGTCCCAAGCCTTTTCCACTAATCTGCAAAACTCTTCCTGTTGTTCTGCTTCTTTGTTGAGATACTGATCTTTGGTTTTAGTTGCCAAACTTCATTTAGCAAATGAGAAGATACAAATTCATTGCATATACTAATAATAGGACTATTTCACCTGAAACTGTTTGCTGCCATTACTGTAAGAATGTTGTATGAATACAAGATGAAGGCAGGAGATACACAAAACTGGAATTATTTAAAAATTGTCAGCAGCTTTGGGCTGAGGTCTCTTGGACTGTTTGTTCTACAAGTCTATTCCTTAAGGTGACATTTATTAATTAATCTTATATTTTGAAGGGTATTATACAGAAATTTCAACAAAACCGTCTTTTAAATGTATTCTTAATGTGAACAAGTAGGCTAAAATAATAGGTTTAGTATGTTGTGAAAATATTTGGGACTTCCTTGAAAAAAGATTCTGAAAACATTTAGTTTTTTGATGAAAAAGCAATTTCTTTTATGATGGTGAAAGATTTCCTAATCAAATCTAGTAGCAGAAATAGTATTTGGACTGTGCCCATTAGTAGGTTGTTGGTACCTAAGTATTTGAGACATACTGCAAAAAATAGATGCTATCATAACATTATTTCCATTTTTCATGGCTGCAGGATTCTTCCAGGTGAGGGGTATTCTCATTTACTTCATGGTTGACCATTTGTGAATGCTAAAGAATAGTTTCTTAAGACTTTGTCTCTTCCATTCTTGTGGAGTTAAGAATGTGGTTTGGCTACCTGACCTCAGCTGGTCAAGGAGGTGTGAACAGAGTTCTGCAATTGAAGTTCCTTCTTCCAGCACCATAACTGATTGTAATATTTTGAAAGCCTTAAATTTAAACCCCCAGACCTAAGAGGAAGGGTAAAGCTCGGCATGGTACCGTAGATTTTATCAAGAAGAGAATTCTCTCTTGTTCTGTATAAAAAATGTGGACATTTAATTTGAGTGCTCTAAATCCAGACTTTGTAAAGAGAATGCAAATACAAATGGGGAACTGCAGAAATTTTTTTTTCCCCTGTATATTAACCATACAGTTCTGAGTTGTCTTTTGGTTACTTCTACGATCTAAACTTTTTCTGTGTTTTCCTCCATTCAGGTTCCCAAGAGGGCAGTAACATACCTGAGGATCTCTGAGCTTTGTGTATTTTGCTCCATATGTCGTTTGTACCTGTTTCTTGATGAACACCTCAGGATTAAATGCAGTCAAATTAATCCTTGTATCATCAGCTTCTCCACACAGTTCAGGTTAATAAAAGTCTAATAAAATAAAAAAAAAATCAGTTAAACTGTTTAGTTTTTGAATCAATTATATCTGCCCTAGTACTTGCTTACACAGTTAATCATTCTTCCAAGTTATTTTGATGTTTCAAGGCTGGTTTTAAAACATATAATATTTAATTCTTTACTATAATCTCTGAGCCAATTTGTTTCATTAGTAAAGCTTTTCTAAATAAGTTTTCCTTGTCAAGTCAAATGCTTAGAAATTAAACAATAGTTTTATTCTTAAGGGAACAACCTGAAGACTGGATTTTATTCCAGCGTCCTAGTTCTTGTTGTAATTTTGGATGAATTTTTCAGAAATGAAACTGCTCTGTAAAGGATTTAAGTTAATTGACAAGCCATTCCTCAGAAGTTTATGCAGTAGTTGCTCTTCAAGTGATTTTATCACCATAAGTGTATCTTCAAATAACTTACTTGAAGGTGCAGTTACAAATATATATACACATATATATGATTGTTGCTGCATAATCACTGTTTTAAAGTGAACATTATTGTGTTACCTGGAATATAAAAATCAATCATCACCCCAGCTCCTAAACTCAAGCATTATAGAACTGAAGTTTAACACTTGTTTTGGATATACATTTGCAAATATTTTTTCCTGATGGAATTGATGCAGTAGCACTTTATGTGCTTTATGAAATTTTTAAAATGTCTATATTGCCATATCTGTGGTTTTATTTACCTCATTTTTCAAAGCAGGATTTTGCCCTACTACAGTTTTCGTTTCATTTATTTCTTGAACGGTAACTGTTGACTCTAATTTCATGGTGCAAGTGCTTAAAAGACAGTGGGCACTTCAATAACATATCATTTTCTCATACATAATGCAAAAAAAATACAAGCCAAGACAAATATCAGAAAACTTTGAGCAATATGCTCAGCAAGAAATCAAATTATACTTACATTCTGTCTGGAAATTGGTATTTAAGGCTAATTTTCAAATGCTGTGGATTACTTACTCTTTTATAGGTTTAACTATATGTTATTGATAATTTTCTTGTCCTACAATATGTAAAAGTCTGTAGAGCAGTTGCATTTCTACTATGCTATATGTTAGTGCTTTATCTGATCTGTTTCCTATTGTTGCTTTGAAAATGCTGCCAGTTGCCTTGTATTGTCATAGAAGTAATTTTGCACTATTTCTGCATTTTCAAATGTTTCCATTGCTTTGTGTTATCTGTTGTAATACTCAAAATACATAAAATTTGATTACTGCAGATCCAATGTTTTCCATTTAAAATAAACTATTAAATTACTCATCCATGCTAAATTGCCAGCTACTTCCTAGTCTACCTGTAGGGGAGAGCCCTGTTATTCCACCCATCCCCTCCTTGTAAACGTATGGGAAGGTGTTGATCGTGGGTGGCACTGTGCTGGGTACAGGAATGGTGCTGATGCAAATGCCACTAAATAGGGAGGAAGGATTAGTGCTCAGACTGCCTTGGGAGGATTTGGTGATGCTGAAGGGACCTTTGCTGCCACCTTGCCCTTCTCTTTTTATATGGAGGGGTTGTAAGAGCCCATTCCAGTTTCTGCTTTTAATCAGTTCTTACTAACTGGGCACAATACCCTCACTTCTGGCTGATACACAAACCTGTCAAAGCACAGGAACTCAACATCTAGGACCACCTGGAGCCTCCACATGTGATATCTGCTGGCTTGATTTCTCAAGATTAAATAAACAGACTCCTCCATCTGCCCCAAAATATATAAATATAGATCAGAAACAAGTGAAAATTTAAAAGGCTGAAACAATCCCCAGTGAGAGATGCTGGTGAAGAGATCAACTGGCAGAAGCTATCACCAGCCCTTTGACATCTGCTGGATTTTACAGTGTTTTACAGGTTTTCCATCAGTTTTCAAATAATCTGATTCTATGTCCAAGTCAATTCAGATTAACATTTGAGAGAGCTTTCTTTGGCCACAGTCTTGAGCATTCAGCAAGTGTTTGTCAAGATGAAGTATTTGTAATGAGTTCACAATATGTAGCAAATATGCATTTCCAGAGAGTGATCTTTTCTCACATATTGTTGTAAGTTGACAGTGTTCTTATCCTCCCTCATCTTCACAGATGTAAGCTGGAGGGACCTTTTGTGTACTTTAAATTGGCATATGCACAACGCTCTGTCAAATCTGAACTTGGAAGCTTACAAATTGTCTTATAGGTGCTTGCAACTGCAGGGAAGTTTGCTGTTTTGTTCCTTTGTTGCCAGCTTCATACCAGCTTGTGGTTCAAACCAGATGGTTTAAAAATAGTCTGATTAAGACCTCTGAAAGTACTATGTCATTATATGACAAAGTAAGTTAGTAAATACAGCAATCTACGGACTTCGGGCTGCATGATTTTGTGCATCAATATGCTCATCCTATCTTCACGGAGAACTGTGAATTGAAGAATTGTGGCATCTCCTGTACTAGTTCAGGAAAATATCTTCTCCCAGCCCTGAACATGATACGGTGTTCTGTCTCTTTGCAAAACTATGTGGTTCTGCTGGCCCATGGACAGCACAGAGCAGCAGCTCAACCTCTCACCTAAAAATTTGCATCAAGGATGAGCAAGTATGTTTTCCCTGGGATCTGTGCAGAACTTGATGCAAACTCTGAACAGCTTAATCCCCCCAGGGTAGAATTAGATTCTGGAACAAGGCAGACCAGCTTTGCTGGAAAATATGTGAAAATTGTTCCCAAAGCACTTATAGATCCACCAGGAACACAGATAGCTTCTTGCAACAAATTTTTTATTGTACAAAACAGTGACAACAAATTTCTTATTTAACCCAATATGTAAAAGGGGTTAAAGCTTGTTCCAGCAAGAGCAGTTCAAAAGTACTGAAAGCTAATGTGTCTGATCTTCCTGCAGGAAGCTCTTTGTCTAGGATTACATAATCACTTTCAGAAACCATGTGAGAAGGGCCAAAAATCTGTGTAAGTTTACACACACACACACACACACACACATATATATATGGACACACCTACTTATATGTATGAGAACAGGTGTGTGTGAACAGGCACATCCATACATATAGCTATGCTTCATAACAGATGTTTAAAAATATGCTGAGGGTGTGTAATGTGAAAATTCTTTGGAGAAAAGTTCTCATCCACTGGGATCTTTTCAATACAGACAGTTCAGATTGGGCAGCAGCATTTGGTAGTTTAATGTTGCCAAGTACGAAGGGGTGGTGCACAAGGTGATTCCCTTGTCCACGACACAAAATTCAATTTATATTGACAAGAACAGGCTGCCAAAGCCTAGGTGGTCTCAACTGTGCTGAGCTTAATTAAATACTATTAAACCATCAACTACTATGTAAATAAATGAACAGCTGGTGAAGTGTGCTGATACTTGCAGCTTGCACGGTGACGATGGTACGAAATCTTGGGTGATGCCAACTCAGTAATGAAGGTAAAACCTTCACTCTTTTCTACGTGCCAGGGACATTCCAGACTATTCCAACACATCACTCTGTGCACTGCAGGTGTGCCTGGGAGTTGGTAACCTGGGTTGATGATCCAAAGTTGGACTTTAACATAAATATACACAAAGCACAAGGTTATGTGCTTCTCAACTTCCACAGTCCAGTAAAGTGCATTTCCCTTATTTATGCATGGTATTGCAGCACACATTTTAGGGAGAATAAACATTTGTCTTCCAAACCAGCTGGCAGCTGGCTCAGATCAGCCAGTGAGTATTACTGGAGAATGGGGACCAGCAGGTTGAGGAAGGGGGTTCTCCCCTTCTATTCTGCTCTCATGAGACCTCTCCTGGAGTTTTGGTCCTACCAGTGTAAGAAGGACATGGACCAGTTGGAACAAGTCCAAGAGTAGGGCTGGAGCATCTCTTCCGTGAAGGCAGGCTAAGATAGTTGAGGCTGTTCAGCCTGGAGAAGAAAAGGCTCTAGGGAGACCTCAGAGCAACTTCCAGTACCCGAAGAGGGACTATGAGAAGGACGGAGAGGGACTGTTTACAAGGGTGTGTAGTGATAGAACAAGGAGTAATGGCTTTAAACTGGCAGAGGGTGTGTTCAGGTTGGATATTAGGAGGAAATTCTTCACTGTGAGAGTGGTGAGGCACTGGAACTGCTTGCCTAGAGAAGCTGTGGATGCCCCATCTGTGGAAGAGTTCAAGGATGGGTTTGATGGGACTCTGAGCAACCTGGTCTAGTGGAAGGTGTCCCTGCCCATGGCAGGAGAGTTGGAACTAAATGATCTTTATGACCCCATTCAAAACATTCTATGATTCCAAGAAATCAGCTAAACTTGCTCAGTGCTGAAGTTTTTTCCAGAATAAAAATAAGAAGGGTTATTCCACTGGGAGGTGCTAGCAAGAAACCCCTATGCCTACACATCCAAAAAAGACGCAGATACCTATTTAATTTTTTATGTTGAATTTTTTATTACATTATGCTGCAGAACTATTTCTATTGCAACCGGAGTCTCACAGCTCTGGAATATTTCAAAGCACATGAGGTAAATGAAACTAAATTAAACCTCTGCTGAAGAGAGAAAATAGGATGGCAGATCATAACACAAAATGATACCATATAGTTCTCAGTCTTCAAAAAAAAAAACAAAATCAGAAAATGAATTTATTTTCCATTCATACAATGGAAAATAGTATGGGAAGAATTAAAATGGACCCTTTGTAAAGCAGATAACATTCTGCGGCTACTGTGCAGCTTTTAGTGTATGTGACCAGCACTGTAAAGTATTAAAATGTGTGTAAATTCAAGCATTTGTTAACCAGGAAATTTCTGTAGTGCCCTTTGTATTGCAAGAGAGACGTAGGTAAGACAGAGTTCCATAAGTTCATGTATTTTGGGAATTAAGACGCTTTGAAGCTGAAAGAAGCTTTTCATTTTATATCAGATGTCGCAGCTTCTGTTGGAATGCCCAGACAAAGTGAGCGCATTGTCCTATTGACCAAACTTGGGTTATTATTTTTCAGTCTCATAGAACTAATTGGATATTCTGCCTCTGCAGGTTTTTTTTTTTAATTTAGAAAGAATAACAATGAAATCCAAATTCTGCACATTAGTGAGAAAATGCGCATTCCAGTAATGGAAAACTCATATCTCCCAATAGCTGGGCAGCCAGCCCAGCTTGGTCTTGAGCATACATATTCATTAATTCTCATTTAGAGGTGAATCAATTGGTGTTAGCAGCATATGCACACATAGTGTTAGCCATCATTCAGATGTAAAGGGAAAACAACACCAGTTTTGGGATTTCATCCATACAGGGAATACTGGATATGCACATATCAGTTGGCCACTGGCATGCATGCATCTACAGAAATCTAAGGCTGCAGTTGGGTGAGGGATGCTGAGCTATACTCCCTTGTGTCCTGCACACCCCTGGCAGAGCCAAATCTCCCATCCTTTGGCTCAGAATGCTGATTTTTCCTCCTTTCCAAGGCTTTCTCTGGGCTGGAGGGAGCCAGCCAGATGGGAGGCAGCAAGAAGTTGTGTTAAATCACAGAGACACTTTTTTAGAAAGCTGGCTTGCATGTTTGGCATATGACTATGGAGTTTAACTGATTTTAAATGAGTTAAATTAAAAGGCTAAAAGCTACTTACTTGCTGCATTGTCAGTCAGTGATATTAAACCCAGGGGAATTTATTCTAACAATTTTGCTGGGAGCTTCCATATTCTGAATACTGCAACTTTTGCAACTTTATGGAGAAAAGTTCTCATCCGCTGGGATCTTTTCAAGTATTAATGGAAATTTTAACAGGTGCTATAGAAGAAGGGGTTTTTTTCTGTTTCACAGATGCAAATATTTGATGTGTTTTCCAAACTTCAGTTAAAAAATCCTTATTTTTATGCTCTCATATGGTATTTTTAACCCAAGGTGGAGATCTAAGGCAGTCATATTGACAACTGGAAAGGAGAACACAGAGTGGAAGATCTCCCAGAGAGTCTCTGTAGATGAAGTAGAAAAAGATAAGCAGAAGGAAAGCTTTCTGGTGAACTAAGCCAAATCCCCCATACTCCAAGGGCATAGCTATCTAGCTGGAATCTCATCTATACCCACTGAGTTGTGCATTGGTAATGAGATAGCATCGAAAGTATGCATAATTAATTTTTAAGAGAGCTACTGTTAGAAGAAAACTATCAGACTTTGTGAAGAGTGTAATAGACCTGTCAGGGCCACATTTTAACACAACAACATTTTTATATTCATGTCTCTGAAGAGTCAGTATCTGTTTAACTTACAGCAACACTCATTTATTGTACAGTTTCACACAATATCCATGGGAAATTTGATGCAAAGTTTAGTTCCTTCAAATCAACTGCACATGCCTGCTACTGCATAATCAGGGCAAGTATTTTCAGAATAATTCAAAATAATAACACAGCAGCCTTTTAACATGTTACTTAAAAAAAGTATTTTGCATAGAGTGTACCAGATTTTTTTTTTACATTTTTGTGAACTTAGGATATTTAATCAGTAACTCACTATTTCATGAAGATACATATGTTGCATTATCACTTTCAGATACAACAGTCACATAAGCTCAGAAGGTTTGTAACAATTTAGAGGTCACATAGCATCACTATATGTGGCACTTGCTCTTTTGAGAAACTTAAATAGCCAGGACATGTTTGGAGCCACAGGCTACAGACATGAACAGAGCAAAGAGCTGTTAAGTATCAAAATTTACAACTGATTCTGTGTCACAGTTCCCATTGAGTTCTATGCATATTTAGTTATGTCTCCTTTTATGATTATGATGGTACTTCTATTAAATGTAATTAATCAATATTGAATTCTATATAATTTTTGTCACTCCCCTTTCCCATGAGTTCATCCTTGCTCAGTCCAAAAGTGTAGCCCTCTGCCTCCATCCAAAGGGGTGTCTTCCCACCTCTGCCTCTTGAACTGCAACATGCTTAGAACTACAGTGTGAATAATGCAATTTTGGGAATGGTCCATGGAAAGTAATTAATGGGACTGGCTTTCATTCCTAGTGAGTCACATTTGGGCCAGTAACAATTTTTCATAAGGTTTAGGTGCTCATTCTTGCTTAGTAGGAGAGATTGTGATTAAATGCATTCAGAGTGTCCAGTCCAGCTGTCTTTTGAAAAGGAAATTTAGCAAGACTTGAAATAAGCTTTATTTTTCCCATTTTTGGTCTTTTGAGATTGAGGTATTTCATTCAGAGCCATACCAATTAGATTTCTTTTACCTTTTTTCTAACATTTGTTCTTGGGGTAAAAAAATATTTTGCCTTAAAACTGTGAGCATAGGTATTCTGCTCATATACTCGCTCAAGTCTGTTTCATCTTCATCCGTTCTGCACCAGCTTCTATTGCTTTCTTGGTTGTGCTTACAGTGCGCTGTCTCACAAAGCTGCAAACTCCCATTTATGATGATGGTTTGCTGCTCTTTGCTGTTTGCTGCTTTTTCCTCCTGCTCTGTTCCCAAGTGGGTGGGTCACCCATGGCTGCCAGTCCCTTGGTGTGTCCTTGCTCCAGCGTCTCTCTGTCCCTGCCAGAATTTGCCTGGCAGGACTGTCAGCCCAGCTGAGCAGTACCAGGCCCATCATCGTTTGTGGCCAGGTGTCCCTGGAATGGCAGGGCTCTCAGGAAGAAAGCCTGCTGTGGTCCCATCCTCAGACTCAGCCCTATGTCATTTTTGGGCCAGCCAGTGCTTCCCACAAGCCCTTTATATAATGTCAGTAAAGATCTTAACAGGAGTAGTCTTTGTTTGAATGTAAACTCATTGCTCTAAGGTACTGATCCTGCTTGGTACCCAGGACCTGGCCAGCTGGATGCCTCCTGTGATGCTCTGACATCTATTGCTCCATCCCATCCTGTGCTCGAAGTGTTTATGTAGTTTGGTTGATGGTGCTACCTGAGTTGCATGAAAATGATTCCCTTCTGGGACAGGGACCAGCTAATTCTGTCTGTGAGTTCATGCCAGAAATCTATTTGAGAGCAGCCCAGTGTGTCCCAGAAAATCAGACAGTGCCAACTTCTCCCACAAGTCTCACTCTCTCCCATAGCCTTACTCCAGTCTAATGTTTACTTAGTTTCCCAGACAGAAATCTCTGTCACTACTCAGTGTTTTCTTACCCCTGCCTTGGCTTCCACGCTTGTAGCAGCCCAAGCAAAATTCAGGGAGTACCAAAAAGATTTCCAGTTTACTTTTACAAGATTTGCATTGAAGGGACCTTTGAAAGAGGTAACTTGAGACTTGTCTTTTAGAGCAGTGCCTTTTCCAGTGTGTGAAGTTGAGAGAATGTGCCGTTGATTTCAGATGGATGATGTTCCTCCCCCGATTGCACCACTGTCTTTCTTCCAGCTTCAACATCATTTTATATCTGTGATCACTGCCAAAAAGTATGTTCCTCCAGTTGTTTATGTGAATATCTGGAAACTGATCCTCTAGCATCCCAAGACACAGTGACATACCAGCAAAACCTCCCCACTTCTGCCATTTAACAAGAATGTTTGTGGTGGCTGTGCTGACCACACAGCTTGGTTCCCATTAGGCACTGCCAGAACTGAACAGTGAGTAGGTGCATTGAGGGCACAGAGGCTAAGAAAACACAGAGCCATGACTGACACTGACCGAAAGCCTTGAAACTACTAGTTTTCTATATGTAGGATTTGACCCCAAACTATTCTTAGGACTTGGAATATTTTATTGCTTACAGTTTGTGATTATATGGGGAATTAAGTTCTCATGCCCCTTTGTCTCCTATTCAGCAGCATGGCTGAGTCAAAACTAAAATAAATGACCTTAGAACGGAGAACTTTATGTTACAAAAGTACTCATACAGTATGTATGGGAAGCATGCAAATATTTCTGAAATATGATCAAAACAAAACCCAGATGACTCAAAGAGTCTGGAGTAACATTATCTTTCCTTTATTCAATGCAAGCAGAATTTTAATCTGCTACAGGCAGTCTTTAGAAATAGCACTTAATGCAATGCCAGATCATCCTGCAAAAAAAGGTGCAACACATTAGTGTATGTGGATTGTCTTTGATTTCCTTTAGCTCTATGAAAAAGCATAATTGGACAACTACATTAATGGCAATTGTGTAATTGATTCATTCACAATAATTTGTTCAGTGCAGTGTTGTCCTTTCATGGTAGACAACAAGTTAGACCACTGTCTCAATTATTAAAATAAATCTTGGCTTGTTTGTTTTCTAGGGGGTCTTTGAAACTTGGATTTGAAAGACGATAGAAACTTTTGAGAGTAGTTCTTTGCAGATTGCTTGGGAGTTCTAAAAAATATTTTTATTTTTCTTGCCCTTGCCCCTGGGCTTTCAGCCTGATTTTACATCCCTGTGGGCTTTGAGTTTGGTGGCTTGTCTTGGGTTTTCAGGATGTCCTTACGCTGCCTTCCTTCCAAACCCAGCCTATAAACAGAAGACCGATGCACCCAGCCCAGCACAGTGATATTGGCAGAGGGGGTGACATTAACAGTTCTTGAGTCTGAAGGGACTGTGTATCAGAAATATTCCAATCATGGCAGTAAAGCATTAGCATTGAGGGCAAAACTTTCATTGGTTTCAACGGATACAGACCCACATTTTTTTCTTCTCTCTGCTGGATGATGTTTAGCATTTTTGAGTAATTCCTACATCTTCTGGGTGTCTGAGGCCTTCTTCTCTGATCCTGATTTCAAAGTACAGTTGGCAGGGAAGAAGCAGCTTTCTAATGAAAATATAGCTATTGAATACTATAGCTGAGTCTTTAAGATTTTTTTCTTATGAGTTTTGTTAGAGATGGGTGAAGCTCTGAGTTTTACTTCATTCTCTTTAGTCAGCCACACTGTCATCTGGAATTTTTAAAGGGGTTTTCAGTACTGTTCTGGCCTACTCCTTAGTGGTGCATTTCTCTGACTTCATAAACAGACACTTGAGGTAGACAAGAATGCAGATGTTCATTATGTAAAACAAGGACAAATACACATTTTGCCAATTCTCAATAACACCTGCCTAGAGAAACATTAAAATAAAACCATACACTTATATAGTGCTCAATGCCTCTTAAAATACTATATAAAACACTAATTCATTATAGATTTTTCAATTTCAATTCATTTTGATAAATATGCAAACAGAGTTTTTAATTAAAAAAGCCAACGATCATTCTTGCACAGCATTTTGCTTGAGAACATGTAGCATGCCAGGGCCTGACCTTGACTTACTTGTCGCTGTCTTACTTCATGAGAAAAACATTGGAAGAATAGATGGCTGGAAGCCAGCATCAGGCAGACTTAATTGAGAAACAAGTGAGAGTGATTAGCCACTGGAACAAACCAGGAAGAGAAGTGGAGGGCTTTCCATGTCTGGATGTCTTCAACTCAACAATCAAATCTCACATGGAAGAAATGAGTAATCAAACAAATATTTTTGGGGCCTCAACAAAGAGTAACTGTATGAAAGCCTGTGATCTACAGAAGATTACAATATTTAATGATTCCTTCTGGGTTTAAGTCTGAGTTCGGGGCAAATTAAAATACTGATAACATGAATGGGACTTTCTGAACTCTGCATTCCCTTGCAGATCTTTTTCTCCAAGTCTGCAAAACTCCAAACAACCAACTAGTGAGTAAGTGTGGAAATAATTTTGGGAAGTCCAGTTCTGAAAAGTTGCCAAGAAAATCATGGTCCCACATGCTACAGTAGACATCTGTGGGTGAAAAATTCTCACAGCAGAGAGAAGCTGTTTTTATTCTGATGGACTCACGTGGTAAAGCCTTTTATAATTTGGTAAACCTGAGCTTTCAGGGGTTAAGGTACAAGAACAGGTTATTACATGGGAAACAAGTCATTATAAGCATTTATTGCATTCCATGTTGGGGGTGGTGAAGTCTCCACTCTGAGACTGGCAGACAGACCACTCAGGACTGCTCAGTGTGGGCTGCAGCGAGCGGGGGGAGCGACTGGGACCCACTGCAATCACCCCTCCATGACAATACCTTTGATAGCAAGCATAAAGTCAATATTTCAAATACCCACATGAACAGTGGCACATTTTGTGTCAGTACGTAACAAATTAATAGTGATTAGAGGAGGAAGAATTCAGTAGCTTTTCCCTTCGCAGTAAATTCTCGTTTATGAGATACTAAAAGAGCTCTTTCAACCCATTTTTGTACTACTTCTCTTGCAAAATAAGCAGATCCATGCTTTAATTTCAGGCTAGCGCTCTAGCCCATGGGTTGTTTTTTGGGTTTTTTCAAAATTTGAAAGAAAAATTGGTTCCTTTGCTGAGTGGACTCCTATGATCTAAAGTGCCTGTTATCAGTATACAGCTGCTTGCTTTAAATCACCAACTTCTGAAACACTTTTTCAAGTGTTCTTGAAATAGAATATTTCATGTGGAAATAAATGAGTTTGTGAAACCTTTTTAATTATTTTACTTCAGTAAAAAGATTAAAATCTAAGTCTCTCGCTCCACATCCATGCTGTAACTTAAAAGAATATACAAGAGATTAATCATTTTCACACCAAATACAAAATCTATTTCTTCTTTTCCCCCACACTATTTGAAAGCATCAGATTCTCCCAGCACCTACTGTGCGTATGAGTTGAACATTGTCAAGTACAAATTAAGGATCTGATCTACCAATTGCTTCTGAGCGTAGCCTGTGCTGGCACTGCTGGGGAAATAACAGGCTCAATTCAAAGCCTGCAGTGCTCTTTCCTGGTATGATGGGGATCAGCCATCTCAGAGGAATGAAAAGCTTCTGAATCTGCAAATATGGCCCATATAAAATTGTAGCTCTAAAAAGAAAATGTTACTTTTTAGAAAAATTTAATATCCTTTAACAATATAAAGGCTCGATGGGTTTTTGGAGAGGAGGATGTACTTGCCCTGAGAAGTCATTTCAGAATCAGGTTGGTGGAAAACTAGACATCATGTTTTGAGTTCATATGGTCTTGCAGTGCCATTTGCTCCCAGGGAACATAGTAAGCCTCCTCTCCTGCTCCCAAGGAAGATGGTTGCTGGGAGTAAATTAAGGAACAAGGGCTTCTATGTAGCCTGGGCTACAGCTGGTGAGTGCCACACCACATACTGCAGAGCCATGAAAACCTTGATTGCAGTTTGGTTTGCTGTAATTAGCACTTCGTATTTGTACTATGCATTTTAAATCAGGTGTGCATTAATGCATCAGATATCAAGAATGAGCAGCAGAGTGTCAAGATTTTTACAAAAGCTTATTCAAAGCTAGCTGATTTTTAATGTGTGTGATTAGTTGCAACCAAAATTACAGCAATCAAAATAAAATTATATACAAAATGGAATAGGGGGCTTTTGCATAAGAATGGGACAAATGATAAAACAAATGCCAATTTGATTTCTAATACTGGTTCAAATAAAATGTTTATAGGAATTGCTTATGCTTTGATTTCGGTAATGAAAAATGTGAAGATTTTGTTTATTAAAAAATACTTTAAATCTATTAAACTCTCTGTTAATGGAGGGAATGCACATATTTGTAAATACCTTAAAGAGTGACACTAAAATTGAGAGGGTTTTTTTATGCAGCATAGTGACCTCCAGTCTCTGCAGTTCTAGTGGGGGCTTTGCGGTAACTCCTCTTCCCCTCTTCTGAAAGGAGTGAAGGAGAGAGGCACAGAGATTTACATGGAGGTGCCCAGCACTTGATTTCTTTCCAGTGCTGCAGAGCACGGGGAGGGTTGGTGCTTTAGAGCTGTCAACACCAGCACTAGTTTGGATTTCTGTGTGCTTTGCTGGACAAGCAGGATGGCAATGCAAAGCATGGTAATGCTAAAAGCTTTGGGATGAAAATGCTATCCCAAAGCTCAAGGTTTTGTTCTGACCTTTCATCCAAGCATCTTGTGTCCTTCAGCATGGCAGTTCAGGCCAAGGTTACAAAATACTTCTCTGGAAGTTATAAGTACTTAGCTGGAGTATCCACTTGCAATGGACAGCTCCCCATTACTGTTAATAATACAAATAACTGTGTAACTGAGTAGTCTTTTTAATATTGCTATGAATTAGAGCTGTTTGAAATACCTGGAAAAAATTAATAGCACAAAAGCTCTGCTTTGTAGCAGTACTGCTCAAGGATAAATGCATTCTTGTCTGTGGGGTTCTCTGTGTCACGGGGGATGTAACAGCAACAGGCAATTTTAGCATGGGGAAATACTAAAATGTGGGGGAAAAAATCAAAATCATTATGTTACTCTCATGTAATTTAGAACTAGAATTTTTGTTGCACGTTTTAGAATTGACTAGAAACCTGTTTTCCAAGGGGGCCCAGGCTGTAACACAAGATAACCTCTTATACAGCTACAGACCCAGCTGTAGTGGTGAAGGGGGTCCACTGGGTTGGCCCCTGGGGTGTAGGTGATGCAGAAATGACCCGGTGTTATAAGAACTAAGCACATAAAAACTCACATAGTCCATAGGAATGAGGCTTTGAAACACTAAGAATTGATTAATGCCTGAAATGTGTGGGGTTTTAGGCTTTTTGTTTTGATTTTTAAGGAGGGCCAAACCCTCAAAGTTCACCGTTAGATGTCACCTGAATATTTCTCATTAATAAAAATTAATTTAGTTCTCTGCTCCGAGGAAACAAATAACAAATACGAGGTAATGCCTAATCTCAGAGCACAGCACTTGACTGTGTAATTTCACTTGTGACACTAGACAAAATGTAAGTCTGTCACTAGAATGATGCCAGATTGCAGCCAGTGAGGATCTGACTGCTAATTTTTCTCTCCCAATGGTCTGTACTATTTTTCAAAGAAGTTTTCTTTTATGAAAATTCCATTAACATTATTCTCTTTCACTCCTATTAGATAAGAAGATTCCATTTACTTTATTAAAAAATAATTTTTCAGATAAACTAATTCTGTTCTTGTTCTGATGATGAGAAAAATCTCTGAATAATGTGAGGAATAAAAATGTGCTGCCCTACTTTTCCATAAGGAACATATTGTTAAAGATACTTATCAGTTCCAGCAGAGCTGTTTTTCTGAGAGCATTTGTGGCTTTTCTGATAGCTGAGCTTTTAGACAACTATTCCATCTGACTCAGAGTTGCTCTCTGACATGTCCCATTTGATAACTGATGAAACTGCACAGCCAGTTTAAAATGTTCAGCGCCACATCCTCAGACTGTAAAAATCCCTGGCTCCATTAACTTCACTGGAGATGTGTCTATTTACACCAGCTGGCACGGTGTGAAATGCAGCTATTGTCCATGAAGGGAAAAGGATATGAAATGTCAGAGAGGGAGCCACTGACAAATAGATTAAATTTGACAACAGAAGAGGAGCAGAATGAAATCTCCATTACTTTTTTCAATGCTTCTACTAAATGCTGGTTCACTAACTAATGTCACAAATTTTTTTCCTCCTACAAGCAGCAGGCTTGTCTCAGCACAGGTCATAATTTATAATGTGCTAACAATTTCTGAGGACCCTTGTAAAAAAAGTCTTAAGGTAACTCTCAGATACTTGCAAGTTGAAACAAAATTCCACCAAAGATCCTCAAGTACCCAACTCAGATGTTAAAAAGTTAAAATGCTGCTGTCAGTGGTAACAAAACAGCAGAATTCCTGGGAAGCCTGTGCACCTGCTGAAGAGGGTTTCACAGGCTTCTGTGCTATGGCCACACCACGTTCTGGTTCAAGACAATAAAGCCCCAGGGTGCCCCACAGATACAGCAGTTCATGCCAGTGATTTCCAGCTGCTGACTTGGTGGATGACAACAGCCCTAATTCTCAGCAACAAGACTTTTCTCACTCTCTGAGTCCTCTGATTCAGAGGAGCTGGTTTTGTTTTCTTTATTAGAAGATGCAATTCTTTGTTTCCTCTGCCATGCAGCAAAGCACATGCTGCTGATTAGAAAACAAAGGGCTTTATTGTCTCATCTCTTCAAATATTATAAGGTATGACCAGGTATTGTTAACCTTTATCCTTTCTGACCTTTTAATGAACTCCCTCTATGTTTTTTGGCAGTCCAAACTGACCTCTCACTGCAATGGAAGGGGAAGGCAAGGCAGAAGAATCTGTAGCTACAGTCAGCTGGATGATATTGCAGCTTCAAGCAGACAAGGAATCCCAGCCGGCTTGAGCTTGTTCCTACACAGAGACCCATGGGATGCATTCAGTCCTCTCATTCGCCTGATATAGGTCAGATTTATGAACAATTAGTATTTTTGCAGCATTGCAAGGGGTCAATTTCAAGGTCTCCAGCACTGTTTTATTAATGAAAGCCTAAATGGTGGAAAACCACTAATTAGGAGATCTTAACAGCTTTTGACTTAATCTTCAGATCCATTGTAGGTTACGTATGAGGGACTATGGTTTCATACCATTATAAATTAATGAGGAGTATGTTATTAGCGACAATGAACTCTTTGTGGTATATGGTTTTCTGAAGAATATTTTTTAAAAGAAGACTTTGTGCTCTCAGGGTAATTTATGTTGGAACAAGAGTATCTATAAACTGCAGGTGTCTCATTAAATTCTGCTGGTGATTAGAAGAAGCAGCCATGTGCAGAGATCTTCATCAGGGTCTCGATGATTTGTGTTGTCATGCTCAGTTTTTCCCTAATAGCTACACATTAGTTAGTATTGATGCTCAGCTGCTGTGAGCAGAACTCTGCAAAAATAGCCGGTTTCCATTCAGAAGCGAGTGGCATCGAGCCAGCTATTGATTTATAGACTGACACATACCCCTTTATAACAACTGTGAGAATGTTTGCTACTTATCTGTTACCTTTCTCTAGAAGTACATTAAAAATAATTTTCCACTTGACAAAGGGAAGCATGCAGTGTGGTAATTTTGCTGGTTATTTTCATAGAGAGCTCTGCAAAGGGCTGCTTCATACAATTGCACTAAAAAGACAGAAGGATTAAGAAAGTTTGTCAGTATTCCCAGTTCTGGTTAAATGGTTTGGCCTGAAGGCAAGATGGATACATGCCTATTTCTTCCCAACATTGACATGTGTTTGAAAACAGCAACTTGGCATAATGTTTTTTTAAAAAATATCACTATACACAAACCAACAACCCTTTTGTATCTGCCACATATACTGCTTGTTTGGGGAAAGAAGCAATAATATTCAAGTTTCTAACAATAGTGATATATTATTTAGAATTGTGCTATGTCTTATTCATCTAAACAACTAAAAGACATCTATTTTTTTATTTCTGCAGAATCTATTTTATAATTCTCTGCTAGATACATGACAGCTACTTTTTAAAATCTTTGTACTCTAGTGCTTGGCTGGTTTCTTTTTGTTCTTAATCTTACAGTCATGCCGAAGATAAAGGAGGAGTAGCGGGGTTTTCTCAGCTCTAAGGTTCTGTTTGGGAAGGAGAATTTAAGTCACACACAAAAGTACACCAAACTGTTCAGTTTGATTCTGATTTTTTCTCATGTTGAGGCCTTGTAGGAGACAGATTATACTGATACCCACTCTTGCCCCTGAAGGTCTTTTACAGAACAGGCCTAACATGAATGAAAACTCAGGCATTGTATATTACCCTGGTCCTGCCCAGCATCTGGCACAGTGAGGCCTTTTTCACTTAGCCTGGTAAAGACAGCAAAATGTTTAAACCATGGTCATATTGTCCTCAAAGTTCACATGGAGATTAAGTTTTGCGATCCAAGAATTTTGTAGACAATTCACACAGTTGGCAGTGCAACTCTGCCATTCCTTGGCATTCACAAAACTCTTGTTCTCCCCATTCCTCAGCTTCTTCAGAGTCTGAGTTGGCTTTGGCTAAATCAGAGTGTGAAATCTGTGCTTTAGCTTAGAGTAGAAGATTCCTGGAAACAACGGGATGGGGTACTTGTCAGATGGCAACAAAACAGACGCTTTTGGCTTCTTCATATAAATAACAGGCACAGTTAAAAGAAACATTTGGGTATTTGGGATACTAATTGTTTAAAAATGTCATTATGCTTTTCTTATTTTAAAACTATGGTTGATATTTCTGAAAGGCTTCATGCTGGCACTGAGACATGGAGGCCACTTCTTGCTCTAGGGTGGTCCAATTAGACCAGATTTCTTAGAGTTGTCTTCTGTCAAGCTTGAATATCTTCAGGGACAGACTTCACAACCATTCTGGAACTCTGTTCCAGTGTTTGACCCTTTTCACAGTATAAAACTTTTTCTTAATACTGAGTTGGAATTTTCTGAGTTCCGGCTTGAGCCTGTTGTCTCTTGTCCTGTCATTGGGCATTTCCAAGGAGAGTTTGCCCCACCTTCTGTACATGCTCCCAGTAGCTGAACATAGCAGTCACTGCTTAAGTCTAAATAAGCCCAGTCCTCTCATCCTCTTCTCAGTAATCTTCCCTGTTCCTCTGCAAGCCTATGATTCTAAGGCTTGTTTCCTCTAATGAAAAGACACTGTTATCTTCTGCTTTTAATAGCAAGCCCTTCTTATTACCAGAAGTGTCCGCCAAGATCCATAGAAGCACCCTTTAAAAGCCCATACCTACCGATTTGGCATTGCTCCAGCTCTGCTCTGCACTCCAGCATCTTTGCAGCTTGAGAACATGCACTCAGAAGAGCCAGTTTAAATATTTATAGCTGTGAAGTCGCACACTCCAGCTACCAGACTTTTATTCAAACACTCAGGCAGGTGTGTGTGCCTGCATTTAAATCCCTGTTGCTTACAGAGAAGGCATCTGACCTGGCTGACAACTTTGAGAACTCCTGCACTATAAATTAGACACTGTCTCAGTGTGCTTTGCTGTCTGCAATATGAAAGGATGGAGGTCCCCTTCCTTTACACTTTCCAAGAAGACTGCTTTATTTCATATGGATTATTCAGACAATTCTCATCCTCCTCCCATGTGGAAAAGCAGACAGTATTCAACTCATTCCTTTTTGCAGCAGTCTTCATTATGAGAGTAGGTCTTTCTCAGCAAAGTTTGTGTGAAGGCTGTGAAAATCCTGGAGCTGTGGGATGGGGTGAAAACAACAGGTGCCACATTTGGTTTATGTTCTTTTACTGCCCTTCTTGGCATGAGTGTGGTGTTCCTCTGAGGCACCAGTCTCAGCATGGAAAAGACTGTTTTGCAGCCAGAACAGCAGGATGGCAGGTGGTGGGGTGAGGTCCCCACCATTGTGCAGGGACTGGGAAAGGCTTCAGTGACAAGACTTTTCTGAAGGAGACATTTCAGCACTGGGAACAGTGCTAGTGACTGATCCTCCAGCACTCAATGAAGATCCATTAAAGAAGTAGCTTTTATTTCCCAGTGAGCTTGCACTTGAGAACTGGGAGAGTGAATGCTCCTTGCACAGAGTCCCTGAGCTCCCTGCCCTGCCCCTGAGTCAAGAGGAGGTTCCTGAGGCACGAGCAGAGCCCAGCTTTGTTTCCAGCATGCCAGGCATCATTGCTGAGCCAGCATGTATGGAGGGATAGCAATGGGCTGTGCCATGGTCCTGTATCTCCCAGGTTCACATCTGAGTGGGTGCAGCCATGTGTTGTCCTTTCCACAGAGAAAGCTAGGGGAAGGAAAAAACCACTGGGCTATGGTGAAATGTCTGTATTCTCTCTTTTATTAAATGAGTTTATTGCTCATATTACTCCTACATCTGCCCATTTAAAATGGAAGGAGCCCCTGCCCTCCTGCTGACATGAATCAAGAGCACACACTAAAATGCCAGTGAATTATGTTGGTGTAAATTCAGCTCAAGCCTTAAAACATGCTAGTATCACATTTGACTTCATATTCAAGGGAAAATGAATACAAAATGAATGAGGTGAGACTGAAGATCTGTCTCTGCAGAGTCCATTTGCAGGCTTTTCGGTAGAGCTTATCACTGTCTTTTCTAGTTCTTGGCTTCATTTCTTCACTTTTGAAAGATATGTACTAAAATGGCAATGGAAATTCATGCAGTATACTTGCATTATCGAATGCCTCTTCAGTGATATTGGTTTGACTAATATAATACTGTTTATCCAATATTTTCTAAGAGTTGGAGACTAGAATCTGAACCAAAAAAATCTCTTTAATCACTTAAGAAAGCTCAGTGAAATCAAAGGGTAAAAATGAAGAAATTGATTAAAAATTCTGCTGTTTTTTCATTATTTCTGTACACTGTGTGATGCTTGTTCATATTTCTAATTACTCTTGCATTTCTCCAATTTACATAGACTATAACATGAAAAATAAACCGCCAGGCATTTGTGGTCTATCCACTGAGCTCTTGTTACATGAAGTTACAGTTCAACAAACTGATGCACAAATATCTGTGTGCACTTATGCTGCCTTTACTCCACAAACAATAGGATAGGATGACTAAAAGAAAGACCATGGATATAAATTTGAAGGGTTGGTTTGTGTTCCTCTATGATCTGTTCCAGTTTTGCCAGGAGTCAGATGCAGGCAGACACCATGTGAATGCACATCTGAACACAAGTTTAGTAAAGCACTTACTTGTGCATATGTCATCCAGAATCAGATATGCTAATACTAGTATCATTACTTTAAAAGAGAAACTCAACACTGGAGTAATTATTTGGATATTTATTTAGTTATTGTTAAACATTTGAGGCCATTAAATGGGTCCTGGTTCATGTAATAAATATTTAGCCACTGATAACTCCCTGCAAAATTAGAATGGTGCTTAATAACCCTTGAACAAAATTAAAAAATGTCTTTTCCCAGCTATTTACTTCCTTGGGATAATGGAAAAAAATCAATTTTCTAAGGACAAAGATACAAACTGAAATGTGTAACAGAAATGAGAAAGAAGTAATTGGCATACCTGTGAAATTTGTAGTAAACCATAGTGCTTTTATAATTTTCTTTTGAAGGGGAAAGAAGCAGAGGACTGAATTATTCAGATACAAACAAATGTTAATTCATAAATGTACATGGGATGTTGGTTGAAACACCTATTTTTTCAGCTACTTACAGTTAGCCAGAGAACCTCCTCTTTAGAGAGAAAAATTGACATCTGTTCTTTCCTGCAGCTTTGCATGTCGTTACCTTTAAGAGAATGAACCCATCCTGAACTCAGTGCAGTTTGCTCTTTTCCTGCTGTAGCATTAATCTTGGAAAGATTATAACCAATTTCAGCAGGACGGGAGATTTCTGTTTCTAACTAGCTCAAAGCAAACTGCTAAGGAACTAGCAAGGGAAAACGAGAGGTATTCACAATAGTCTCCAGCTTGGATTACATATACCTTAAAAGCACCAGCAGCAGATGCTTGTGGAAGTGATTATGTGCTGGATCATATGCACATCCTTCTGGCTGCCAACATCACTTAGGCACATTTTGTAGTGTAGGAAAAAGCCCCTCCAGTTTACAGGCAAGGGAGCTCAAAGTATACTGCAGAAGGCACCAAGAATCATGGCATTTAAAGGAGCTCAACAATCACTCTGCTGCTCTGGGGTCCAAGCCTGCAGGATCAAAACTTTAAGTAAACCATAGGATTATGGAGTGTAGCCTTTCGGGGATTTCAGCATTTTGACATATCTTATTTATAGGCATAGTAACACTTTTAGTGAGAAGAGGACTCTTTTCTGTCTTTTTTTGGCTGACATAGGCTGTTACTAATTAAGGCAGTTTTCTGCATGTATGTAAATAGCACTTCTAAAAGCTTTTGCTAGGTTATTGTATTCTGTGTAGCCTTTAGGCTGCAAATGTCATTATACAGCTCTGCACTCTACCTAACAGATCCTTAGACACATACAGCTAATGGCTTTCGAGGTGCCTGCACTGTATCCACTGCACTACTGTTCTTTTTTATCTTAAGGAACTACAAGAGAAACGTTTGGGATTTTTCTTTCCAATCATTTTATTGACATTCTCTGTTTTTCCAGTACAAGTTCTCTTATTAGATTTGGTTCTGAGTTCTGTTGTCCTGGATTTTCACTCTTCCAAACAACTTATTCTTCCCCCTCTCTATCTGCTGTTGCCTTTTCCCTGCTGCTGAAAGCCCAGTAGCCTTTCTCCTGATTTCACTGGGGAGCAGGAAAGTGGCAGAGGCTGAGGCTCCTGCAGAGTGACTCTGCTTACTGCTTGTACTCACTACAGAGGAATCCCAACAGAGGGATTTCATTGTTCATCTGTTCCAGGCTTGCAAGAGCATCTGCCAAGATAGCTAATCTGATTGTTTGCTTCCACTGGTACTAGTTATGGGTTTATTTTACAGTTGTTTGTCCAGATGCATAAACTTACATTACAACCGCAAGGCTCCCATGTTACAGCCTGATACTCATTAAAAGCTGCAATTTATCACCTTCCTGCCCATTGCATAAAACAATACAATCTGCTCTCTGAAAGACAGGCAACCTGGTATGTGGCTTCTTGAACTTTTTGGTTTTTAACTACATAAAAATAAGTGGAGCAGCTTGGCCTACACTTTATAACAAAGGAAACAAAAAATCAGAGAGGAGTCCCTCTTTCAAGTTTGGGATCCCATTTTTCAACTTTAGGAAGTGTTTTGTTCTGTCGATGTTTCTAATCAAAAGAAACCAAATCCTTCCCTCTCTTCTCTTCCAGCCCCAAGTATCTGTTGTAATCTCTAGTGGTGCCTTCAGCAAAGTATCTGAATGCTCTCAGTGAAGGGGCATCTGGGAATTCACACTACGGGGCAGTAATCTCATTAAGAAAAACTCTGGCTATAGCAATGACCTGCTTTGCTGGGTTAGTTACCATTAAGTCAACCTCAAAACACAAGGGGACCCATGTCAGTTCTTTGGGGCAAGAAGTTTTGCTCCTCTGTTTTACATCACCCTGGTGCAGGACTATTGTTTGCAGATTTTTTTTTTTGGCAGAGCATAAAATGCCAATTGAAGAAAATCAAGAAGTAGTTCTGTGAAAATCTTGAGCAATGGGTTGAATTTATATTTCCTAAAGATTTCTTTAATATGAACTAGACCTCTGACTGGATTCACCTCTTGTAAAATGTGAGAACAGACAATGATTATTGCAGAGTTGAAGCACATGCTGCTAACCGAGATGCAAAGAAGGAATAAACAATCACTTAATGCCATTCTCATTTCACAGAGAGCCATAAATATGTGGGGGAAGCTGCTGAGTAAGGCACTACTGCAGCAAGTGGTAGAAATTAATCACGGGGTAATGCCACTTTTATAGGGCAAAAAGGATTTGGTAACAGACTGAGCAAAGCGATGGGGCTGAGATCAACCAAATGGGAACAGACATCTTGGACTAAAATGGTCATTCCCATTGCAGCCAAATCCTATCAGCGAACATTTACAAGTCATCTTTTATATGGATAGGGTCAACAGTGGGAAGAATCTTAGGAGGTCTGTGACTTCACAAACCTGTGGTGAACTAAATAGAAAGAGGGATGGGAGCAGGCATTGTGCTTTGGACACACCTGAAGGAGAGAAAAGCAAACACAAAGTATTGTAGCCCAAGTTAACAGCATGACCAGTATGCAGAAATTAAGTAGGCAGCAAAGGTGCCTCCAAAGTCTGCATGTGGACCTTCTCTTTTCTGGATCTGACTAATGGGGCTAGGTAAAAAAGTCTCTGCAACAGCTTTCATAAATTTTCTCATCTTAATTGGGATGAAAAGCAAACATGAGAAAATGCTGAAGACACAAGCAAGCTTCACTGTGTAGACCAGACAAAACACTGTTTTATAAACTGTGCATAATTTCAATCTTTGTCTTTTTGCTTTGCAAACTTTTTCAGTATGAAGTAAAAAAAAACTGAGGAAATAACTTGCAATTTTTCCAAATAGAAAGTAACAAAACTATGTTATACATTTTCAAAATTGGCCTAAAAGCATTTTGAGAGTTTTGGTGTTAAAAAAAATTATTCTTGTAATGCAAAATACCATTTTGGGCAACTTTTCTTTTTTCTGACCACAGCCCAGGAATGCTTCACTGCAGAACTTCCCAGCTCCCACTCCTTGCTGTTGTATTGCAACAAATGGTGTTGGCAGCCCTGGTTCAGCAGCACACGGGGCTCTTGCTCAGAACCGGTCTCTGACCTGGCTGTTCCCCACGCAGTACAAGCCAGCTGGGTATCTCTTCATGCCAGGGCTATTTTTAGTGGGCAGTGCTGCCAGGGCAGTATGAAAGGGGCCTCCTCAGAAGGGAGCACCAGTACTGGTTCTTCTTGTCAGAGACCTGTATAGATTTTTCCATTAAAGACAGACTTTTCCACCAAAAAAACTGGCTGTAAAACCATACAGTTTGTATATGCCTCCTTAAGGTAAATTGCAACTAAACAAGTGTCTTGATTTTCCTTGCTTTCTGTCCCAGGGAGATAAACACACAACTACTGTTTTATTTCTGTTTTGGTCACCAGTACCTGTGCTAATTAAATTGTAATATTTCATTTGCTTCACTGGTAGTATTTCTCTCCTCCTTTTCCCAGGATTTAGTGACTTTACAAAGTACACGAGGGGCTGTGAAGAATCAAGCCTGTCAGGTTCTCCTTGTCTTTCTGCTCACTGGTGAAGGTGTGTAGCAGAGCCAGCCAGAGCTGGCTGCATCAGTGATATGCAATCTCACAGCCCAGCCAAGTACAAATAACCCATTTGTGTCACTCTTGGGAGGTTTCTGAGGATTATTCTCTGTATACTGAAAAGAAATGAAACCTAATGTCCTGGGAAAATCTGGTGTGGGGGAAGGAGGTCGCTCTCAGGTGTAGGTGGCTGCAGCCAGGCCCTGAGGGGGTTGGAGAAATCAGTCAAAAGCAGCTTCCCCTCCTAAATCATGCCAAGGAGAAGGACCTTCTGAGGAGAGTGACATTCCACCAGCACTTGGCTGCCGCCAGTTTTCATTTCACTGCATTTTAAAAGTGGAACATCCTATCCAACAGAAATTTAGGCTGTCTCAAATGTAGACATGAAAATAGGAAGGGGAAGCCCGGTGATGGTGAAGCATAACACTGCAAAACACCCAGTGTCTGTGTGATGCTTGTTTTTCCCTGAAGGTACCCCCTGAGCTTGGGAAGGAGGGAATAACAGGACCAGGGAAGCAGGAGGACAGTGGTGTATAAGATTTTCAGGTTCCTCAGCAGGGTGTGGGTGATAGACTGAATCACTGCAGAGCTAAGAAGGTTCAGTGCTCTCAGCAGGGAGGTTGTATAGGGAACACATGGACCTTGATCACACCAGCAGGATCAGAAGCATCATTTGCAGTTTCAGATCTCTGTGCCTTCCCTTCCCAGAGGACCACACGGGCTTGCATATGTGAGATAAAGGAGAGTTATGTATCCTTGTGTTTCAGAAGGGAGGATTTTGTTGGAAGGGAGTCATAAGAGTACAAATAAAAACTGGGGTAATAACATAATCACAGGACTTGGAGATAAAAGGTTACCTCAAGTAACAGCAGCATCATTGACATAACTGCAAGGACATAATTCCTGACAGGCACTTATTCTTGCCTGTAGTTAGAAATCAGTTTCTGAAGTCTGAAGTTTTCCCAGATGGTCTGCGCCATATCCTCATTCCTCCTTTCTATCAGAAAGCCTGTTAACAAATGTCTAACATGATTTTTTTCTTGCTACACTTTAAGCTCACTGCTAGTCATATCCACAAAGGAAATCTGGACAGGACAGTTCTCTCCTATTCTCTTTTTATCAGCCTCTCTCTCTCCGTGAGCAGAGTTACCATGTGTATCTTCAGTCTCTTCTTCCTCAGATGGAATGCCACAATTCAATCTTGCATCATAAATCCTGTTTTCACAAAGGGGGGCACATTTTTTACCCTTTTTTTTCTATTTCTTCATCTCTTTTTGTCTTCTCTCTACCTGATGTTTTATCTGTCCCCAACCCTTTACCATAATTTATTTAATTCACTTTAATTATTTTCTCTATCAATTTCATCACTTTGTAACAGGGCTAGTTCTGAAATTCATGTTTCTTCTTATTCTGCTTTGCCTTCCCACTTTTGCAAAGGGTGATCTTAAAGTCTTGAAACATTGTCTGCGTTCCTGGGTGGAGAAACATGGACCGACTGGGACTTTACCAGTCAAGAGGTTGGACTCGATGATCTTGGAGGTCTTTTCCAACCCAATCAATTCTATGATTCTATGAAGAGCTCCGAAGCTGTAACTCTGGCTTAACACCAGTTTGTCCAGACCTGGGCAAGGCAGCTGACCTTGCTCTGGCTATGAGTTTCTTGAGGGCTTGCATGATTTTAAAAAATATCGTTGTTTATTGCAAGAAATACAAAATAAACCTAGCACGAGTCTGAAAATGTGCGCTAGTTTTTAACGGGTCAAGGTCTCCTAAGCAGCTCCCATTTTTCTGGTCACAGGCAGTCTTCAACATAACTTTAAAAAATCACTCCAGAAATTGAAAGTTTATGTATAATTAGTTCTCACAGGCTTCACAGCTGTCATAAGGCTGAGGGATATAAAGATGAAACAAATTCAGTGTTGTTACGTGTCTCACACCCACAAATCTGTATTGTCAGTCTTAACGTTGAAGAGTCCTTCTGAGCTGCAAGCTGTCAGAGGCTGCTGGGTTTTCTGTTTGGGGGGTTTTTAATGTCCTTGTACTGAAACCAGCTCATGGGCACAACACTGCCCAGTATTGAGCCTAAACACACACAGTGTCTTCTGAACTTGTGTGTTACATTCTCCACCCACAGATACGCATATTTGAAAGGCAAAGTTTATGATTTTAAGTTAATCTAGGGATCTTTATTTATGCAACTCATTGCAAGATAATGAATTCATACAAAAATTTTCCTTTTGTTCATTAAAAAAATACTGTGGAGGAATACTCTGGGTCTGGATATTGTTCTGCTCATTGCAAAAGACAGATTGCTGACATTCCTGGGTAATTCTGCTCTCTGGCAAAGGAGTGCTTCTTATCAAGTGCTCTGATGTGCAGGTGCCTGAGGGCTTGTTCACATGGGAAAATGCAGTGGCATTATTCATACCTCTCCACTGCAGAATATGAGTACCCACATGGGAACTCAGCAAGGGTATCATTATTTTGCTCTAGAAAAGCCTGAAGTACCTTTATATAAGAGAAAATGCATTTGGGGACATCAGAAAGGACTGCTCTATACAAAAGCAACTCTTTGCTCATGTAACATCCCATTTCCTATTTATTCTTTTTCCATACAGAGCATTCTATCCCTACTTTAAAAACCCCCTCATTCTACAGAGAAATTAAAACAAGCACCATGCATGTACTTATGCACACCCACCCACTCTTTTAGTTATCGATAGTAGTTTTGCTGCACTTACTTACAGTTTCCTTCTGTAAATGCATCCTCACTCTGAGCACCACACTTAGACAGATGCAATCTGAGCAGTGTCTGCAGCTCTTGGTCAGTGAAGGGTGTGCTGAATGCTGATGGAGAGGGATAGCGCTAGCTCAGGAAAATAAGCAAGAACAGAATCCAGGTAGTGTAAAACAATTTCACACTTGATAGGATATTAAGAGGATGTGCTGCACCTGCAGCCATGAATTTAATTTGCATAGCAGAAAAGAAATCTCTGTGCTGTGAATGTACAATGGGTAGGAGGGATGGCAGAGAGACTGGCATGTGGCCTTTGCAGTCTTGACTTTTGTGTCTACTCTGCCCTTTGCAGTTCTCGCTGAGTGACCTGCAGCAGGTGGTATAACTCTGAGAGAGATTTAAGAGTCCTCTGGTGCCCAGTGGTGTCCATGTGCCCTGGCTGAGCACACTCCTGCACAGCTTTCTGCAGCTGCAGCTGCAAGGGGAGGGAAACCAACGGTCCTCTGAGAGTCGGGGAGAACCAGTGACGGAATATTTTGTCACAAATTACCTGAGAAAAGGAAAAAAAGCAGATTGTTGCCTTTCAGAAGCTACAACTAATTCCCTGCTGCTTCCCTGTGACTGTAGCAAAATGTCATCTGAATGCAAAATGCCTCTAGCCATTCAAAGAGGAAGGTATAGAAAAGGAACATCTGCAAAGGCTACCCTCTCTAGCTGAGAAATGCTCCTCCTTCTCAAACTGCTCCTGCACTTCATAGACCTTATGAATGACTGAGGGAGCTGGGGTTGATTCACCTGGAGAAAAGGATTCTGAGGGAATACCTTATCACTCTCTACAACTACCTGAAAGGAGGCTGTAGTGAGGTGTGGGCTGGTCTCTACTCCTGAGTGACAAGCAACATGACAAGGGGAAATGGCCTCAAGGTGTGCCAAGAAAGGTTTAAGCTGGATATTAGGAAAAAATTTCTTTACCAAAATGGCTGTCAAACATTAGAACAGGCTGCCCAGAGAACTGGATGACTCACCATCCCAGGAATTATTTAAAAAATGGGTAGATGTGGCACTTTGAGACATCATTTAGTGATGGACTTGGTAGTGGCCGGATTGATAGTTGGACTGGACAATCATAGAATCATAGAATCGATTGGGTTGGAAAAGACCTCCAAGATCATCGAGTCCAACCCTTGGTCCAACTCTAGTCCATTTACTAGATCATGGCACCCAGCGCCACGTCCAATCTGTGTTTACAAATCTCTAGGGATGGTGAATCTTAAAGGTCTTAAAGGTCTTATCCAAACTAATTATTCTGTGATTCCATATAACAAGTAGTAAGGGTGAGTGGGTGGAGGAAGGAGTCAAAAGGCCAAAAAGCCACACTCCCTCACCCTCTCTGTTGTGCTAGTGCCTCCCCCCAGCACCAGCTGGGTGAGCTGCAAGACGCTTCATCCCAGGGTCAAGAATCCCATGGACACCATTTTCCACTATATCCACATTCTACATCTGAAGAGTGGAGAATCACAGCTGCTTCTTACTGCTGGACAGACCTGACTTTCCCAGAATCATAAGGCTGGAAAAGACTTCTAAGATCATCAAGTCCACCTGTCAATGCAGCACTGCCAAGTCCACCACTAAACCATAATGGTAAGTGCTGTATCTACAAGTTTTTTGAACAATTCCAGAGACAGCAACTCCTCCACTTCTCTGGATGGCTACTGCAATGTCTGGCCACCCTTTCAGTAAAGGAATTTTTCCCAATATCCAACCTAAACCTCCCCTGGTTCAACTTACTAATATTTCACCTTGTCCTATCACTTGTTACCTGGAAGAAGAAGATGAACCTCAACTCACTACAACCTCCTTTCAAATAGTTGTAAAAAGCAATAAATGTCCTTGACCCTTCTTTTCTCGAAGTTAAACATCCCCGGCTCCCTCAGCTGCTCCTCATTAGAGTTGTGCTCCAGACCCTTCACCAACTCTGTTGCTTTTCTTTGGACTTACTCCAGCACCTCAATGTCTTCCTTGAAGTGAGGGGCCCAGAACTGGACACAGCATGTGAGTTGCAACTCGAGGATGTGTCTTTACTATCTGTGGAGATGGCAATGCTAATCCCCTGCCCCTACTTTGCTCTCCTATCTAAGGCATTGGGCTAACAGCTACACAAAACCATGGCACTAGTGAATAGAAAGATCTGCTTGTGTGCCCCAAGATGAGATTTCTGAACAGGACAGGCATTTTTGTAGACACATTTAAAAACCTGACTGTCTTCATCTCACGGTCTTCTAGTACATACCATGCATTTTATTGTCAATGTGATTTTAAAAGAAATGGATGCATAAAACAGCTGTGTCTACTCACTTGCAAGTTGTTATTGGCTCTCTGTGCTCCACATTTGCTGATTTTCAGATTGCATTTTGAAAAGCAATCAAAAAAATTACAATCTTCATCTCCTGTGCAGTTCTGTTCAAGGATGTCCCTCATTTTGGGTTCAAAAAAAGCCATATCCACATCAATGGCCACCACCTGTGGATCAAAACAACCCATCAGATCTGGCACAGCACAGCCTGTGGGACAGGGCTGAGCAGGCATTCTTTGCTGCTTGCTTCTGGAAATGCTGCGCTGAGATTATCTGCCAGTGGGGAAATGGGGACACAATGAAAGGGCTTTATTCACTTAATGGAGCTGCACTAGCCTTATAAATACTACTTTTTAAACAAAACCAGTCATTGTCTATGACACCAGAAATGGGAAAATTATTTGTGGACAATATGCACCTCTGGGGTCAAGGGGATTGATTTGCCCTAAACTGTAACTAAACTGGAACTATCCCACATGAAGACTGATTTACTTGCTAGTGTAGTATATGCAGATGACACCTTAATTTTTTAATTACACGATGGTGCACAATTATCCACAGGCCAGATAGTATCATTTCACAACTCAGCATTCAGATTAAACCCCTGAGCAGTGGCATGTGCAGAGACAGCTGTACCTGGTACTGCTCCTGCAACCCTGCCCATGCATTCAGTGGCTTTGAGTGTGCTCAGCTGAAAAAAGAGATCTCTGACTTCACTGAAAGCTGGTTCTGGCTTTGCCCAGTCCTGTTTGCTATAGTTTGACACATTTATTGTGCATGGTTCTTGTTCTGATTGTCCAGAAATATGTCCCGTAGCAGAATCCAGTCAGAAGTTGGTCACAGCAGAAAAAACATGACTGAAGGGGTCAATCACTTTTCTCATCCTGGCACAGGGCTCACAAAGCAGTGAGTATGCAGAACAAAGTGGTTTGCAGAACTGCTGTCTGTGGTGGGGGTGAGACTGCTCTGGGAGAAAAAGGCTGTAGTCCCAGTTTCTGCCAGTGTCACTCCATCCATGAGCACTTCACTTTAAAAAAACAGCAATAAAGACAGAAATAAACAAATTCAGTGAGGGGATGGCAGCTGCTTCAGAGTCATCCTGGATTCACAACCAGCAATTGTTCACAGCTGCTTTTCACACTTGGCAGTCAGGATCAGGGATGCTCCCTTGCAGCATCCAACACACGTTTTCATGGAGGAAAATGTCTGGGACCTGGGCAAAGCAGAGTTACTTGGGCCTATATGATAGTCTAATTTTTAAGATTCAATCACCCAAATAATGGGGGAAGCTGAACTGTGCACCTAGAACAGCAACTGCAGCAACCCCAGGAACTAAAGATTTCTCATTTGGTAGAAAGCCAAATAAACCTTTCACAGGCAAAAAAAGAACATGGCCTAATCTGAATTTTATTCTAGTCCTTTTCCCTCAGGGAAAAATCTTAAAGAAATGAGGCATGGCTTAAAAACTCAACATTGTTTTGGCTTTTTGGAGCTTTCTGATGTTGATATAGCACAAGGAATTTCACACGTTTGAACAGGCAAATCTTTTTTTCTTTTTTTCTTTACTTCCTTGAGTTTTCTGCAGTTTTGCTGTTCAGTTCTTTGGAGAAGAAACAGTGAAAGAAGTGCAGTCTTAGGATTGCTGCATCAGGTCCCAGGTGGGGTCTTTGCCAGCACTGAGCACATTTGACAATTTGATCCATTGCTCTGTTAGGGAAACCAGCCCTAGTTCCCAAAGACACAGCTGCCAAAGGGCTCAGTATCTTCACTGAAGTTCATCTGTTACAGAAACCTGTGGGTATCCAGCCAGTCCCCATGAAAATAGATTTGGGAGACACTCTACCTACAAACTGTACATTTTGGTGGGGTTTGTTATGATTGTAGTTGATGATGGTACCTCAGGAAATGCAGAAAGGACTCAACTTGTCTCCTGATCTGATTTAAAGTCATGTTTAAGGTGCTGTAATCTTTCCAGTTCTCTCTGAGGGGCCGCTAAAAGAGGAAGCTCTCCCAGAGCACTGTGCATTCACCCACACCTCCTTCCAACTCTGCAGCTTAAAATTCTCCTGGATGATCTACCAGGCAGTGATGTCTGCTCTTTGTGCTGCAGGAGAGCAAAAGAAGGCTGAGTGAGAGCTGGAGGCTTATCCCCACTATTTGAAAATAATCCTCAGAGTAAAACTATTGCACTCCAGGCACATTTCTTTGGGCTTTAGAGTCTCATTACTCCAATGAGGAATAGTGGTACTATTATGGGTTTTATTATTATCCTATACAGAGCACAAGAAATCAGGAAGTGATAAAATTGCTTAAAGCAAACATAAGGGACAAAAAAGAGGCTGCCTTACTGTGTTCCCATTCTGGAACTGGTTGGTAAAACTATGTAGAATTTTTTGTTTCTTACTCTGCTTCCTCCATCACTGATTAGCAACTCTCTCTGTCCTGTCCCCCACGCCCTGTCCATCCCCTCACCCTCAGTTTTCTGACTGTTCATTCTCCTGTCTCTCAGCCCACCGAGGCAATACCACCAAGCAATAAGCAATGTACAACTGGGAGAGCCATGTGTGAGCAGCAATGCACTTCTTTACAATTAATTCTTCTAGAAAATACTAGAGTATTTGTCTATACCAGAACATGACTATTGTCTCTTTGGAGCCCAGAAGTCACTGGAGGATCCTGGCAAAGCAAGGCTCACTCAAAGGACTCATAAGTGAAGATACATCCAGTATTCTTCCCCTTTTCCTAAATGAAACCTCTTTTCCTAAATGAAACCTCTTTTCCTATATGAAATCTCTTTTCCTGTAAGTAGGCTGCAAAACAGATGCTCTGGTGTGTGCTCAGCCACAGGCACAGCCCTGTGGAACTGAGAGAGCTGGGCAAAGCCCACTGCCAGGAATCCCTGCTGTACCTCACTTTGCCTAAATACTGGTACAGCTTGTTTCAGTTTGTTGCTGTAGCTGCTCACCCATTCCCTATTCAGCTGCTGTATTGCACCTGAATAAACAATGGGGGGCAAGAGAAGGGTGAAGGGGAAGCACTTTAATAGCCCTTAATGGTTCTATGTTTAGGCAGCGTTTGTCTAGTACTCTGAAGATACAAGTGTTATACTGACACTCAGTGAGTACTAAAAATAGTATTCAAGTCCCTGAAAATGCTTTATATTCACTCAGAGTGCAGAAACTCCACTGATGTCACTGCAAATTTGGAGCCTAGTTCAAACACTTACTGCACAGTGCCTCCAGTCTGTAGACACAATCCCAACCAAAACCAAAGGAATTTCTGTCCACAAAGTGAATGCAAGATACATGCAGCAGTGTCCTGCTGAGCTATGTCACTACTTGGAAAATATGCATAGCTATTCAGGTCTGAGTTACAGCTGTACAACAAAAAGTCAAAGAGTAACAGTTAGCAGGGCGTTCCATGTCACTGTCCTTGGAGAGTTTCCAGACCAGATAGGCTGAACACTGACGCACAAATGTGTGCTTGAATGTGGGGAGTTCCCCTTGTATCAGAGCAGTGAATTCAGTCTTAGCTTTCAAATTCACAGTTTTTTCCTTTCAGCATCACTACCAGACATGGTTACCATGACTCAAATTACAGCTTCATTGACAGCTTTTGAGATCCCCTTGCCTTCAGGAGGCATCTCTCACCACATCCAAGGGACCCCACCGGTACTGATGCCTTTGAGGAGGAGAAACAAAACAGAAGTGAGAAAGCAGTTCTCAAAACAAGCAGCAGGATTTAGTGCTCTGAAATGTGGCTATGCACATTACAAAGAGGAAAAGCAGTAGAGACTCTCCCCTGACACTTGTAAATGCATTATTTTTGCAAAAACTTGGCCAAAAGCTGTACGAGGAGGAAAGCATCATTTTTACACAGCCATCTTCAGACTAGAATTTGACCTCACATTGTTGCAACACCATCCCAAGGACCTAACTTACCGTAAGATCATGCCTGATAGCAAAGTTTTCTGGTTTGATGTCACACAGGTGAAGTCGGTGAGAGAAATCATTATCAAAATGCTGCACCATGTCCAGAAAGCTGAGTGCAATGCCAATGATGGCTCTCACCCTGCTTCTGTGTCCAGTAAGGGAGGGACTAATCATGTTTTCCAAGGGAAAAAGAGTTTTGTGCCAGGCATGTCCAGCTGTGAGATACTCCACAGCATAAAAGTGTCCACAAGAGCCAATAATTCGTAGCACGTGTTTGCTGAAGTCCTGCAGCAAACTGAAGTAGATATATTCTTCCTGCTGGAGCAAGGACCACATGCTGGCCACCTGTGCTTTCCAACGTGGTCCTTTTTCCCTTGTCCACAGGGGCCCCATAGTATTATTAGACAGCTCTAGCCCCAGGGCATTTTTGACCTCCAAAGCCACCATCAGCAGAAGCTCTGTTTCAGGTATATCCTGTGTTTCCACCTCTTCTAGAATACTGAGGTGCTGGTAGCTGGAAAAGACTTCTTTTTTGGACTTCAATATGATGGGCTGGCCTCTCCAATCAGCCTGAATGACCTTTTTACCTCTGTCATAGTAAAGGCAGTGTTTGTACACCAGCTTCTGTGCCACACACAGGTCTTCACAGAGGTCACCAGTCAGCGCTCCACTGCTGTAGTCAAGACACTGGAGTGAAAGAGCAGAATATTCATAGCAGAACCACGTGCCCATGGACCACGTAGAAAAAAGACAAATAATGAGCAACAGTCCTATGCTTGAGAGGTCATGGAACTGCAAACACACACCTTCTACAACTGTTGGGTCATTCTGTGGTTTTTCAGAAGTCTCTAAAGACTTTTCACTAGAGGAATCTTGCTTCAAAACAGGGATTCGTGGGATGGTAAAGAACAGGATTTCAGGGGCAAGGAAACGAACTATGTGACCTGTTACTCTGAAATTTTTTACACACATGGCTACAGTGAGATAAACTTTAAACACGCATGGCTTCTGTAACCCTTTAAGGCACAGTAGGTTCCTTCCAGAGTAATGCAAGACTTCTCTGGAAGGTTCAGAGAAGCAGAACTCAGACACTCCCACTTGAATTACAGGAAAATCCACAGGTAGCTGGATTTCTGGGACCTTCCACAGCCCTGTGTGTTTCAGCCTTGGAGCTCAACATGCACTGAATGAAGCTGTCATAACCTCCTGCACCACCAGGAAACACAGAGGTTGTGCTCAATGCATTTTGGACCAAGAACTTTCAGAATTTTAAAATATATAAATGCCACAGAACAAACTGACTTTTCAGGTTTCATATGCAATTATCAGAAGTGACACTTTAATATTAATTACTTGAATACTTAATTTTTTGTTTGTTTGTTTCTGGGTTTTTTTGTAATTTTAAAGAAATAAGCCTATGGAAGCTGCTTGATAGTTAAGTGGTAAATGCAAATTAGTACAAGAACTGCAAGGATTCCCTCAACAGTCCTTCCCTCAACCCGTAATTGTATCCATAATATCATTTCCAAAAGTGGAGGCAGTCAGTATATTCCTGTGGACATTCAGAAGTGCAGCTGTAGGGACTGCTTTGGGTGAATCAGTAGAGGAGATACAGAGGTCTCTGGTGAAAGGGGAATAGATGAGGTGGTGTAGAAAGCCAAACATCTGGGAGGCAGCTTGACAGTGTCAGTTGCCTTCATTGCTTTCTGGCATTTGAACCTTCATTTAAACAAATTGGCAGGTCCTCCTGCTTGAGGAGAACTTGCAATGGCTGCCTGAACCCCAACACATTTGTGACTTGCTGTTGCACACACAAGGAATGTGATCATAACATTCAAGTAAATTATTTTCTTAGGACAGTTTCCGAGGTGAGTACACCAGAGGACTATGTTCTAATGCCAAGTAACATTTAGAGTCCATCCTTAAATAACTCACTGGAGAATGGGTGGAGGATTAAGTCTAAAATCCAAGAATAGTGACGAATTGACTGAAACAGCTCACTGTGGGCAGTTCAGACAGGCATAAAATTTATTTATATTTTGATATTATCCCAGCCCAAATGAGAACATTCAAATCTAGTAAGAAGAGCCAGGTAGGCAAAATCTTGCATGAACGTTCCAACCCTGAGTCCATGCATGTGTGAAACACACACACACATCTGTATCCACATCCACATCAAGATGGCCAAGCAGACTCACTGGGCTGTCTGCAGACTTCAGAGTATGCAGATCAATGCTCCTGCTTTTGAAAAATCTACTCCGAAGAATATAATACAATTTTACCTTTTTAAGTTGGAAATATAGTTTTCTTAACAGAAGTAGTTTAGCAGTTCTTACCATCTGGAACTCTAAACAATTTTAGAAAGAAAATTGCAAACAGAAGGAATTTTTGGGGTTTTTTTGGATTGTAAGTATAAGCACATTTAAAACTATTGAGAGACCACAAGTCTTCTGCTACAGTAACAAAATAGAGGTCATGTGATTGGGTTCACATGGGTGAACACATGTCCCTGTGAACAATTTTCCTGTGGTCCATCAAATTCACTCTTAGAGGGTCCACATACATGAACCTCTTGCATCTAGAACACACACCCATGACCTGTAATCAAACATGTAAATGCGCAACTTATTTTCTTGCATTGACATCATGTCATTCTTAATAGCATTAATGAGAAAAACTGGTTGTGGAGAAAGCAGTCTCACATTTCATAGACATAGGAGACAAGTTGGTTTTTGAACCTGGTTGCTGTTAAGGACTTGTCTGATGTTTTTTTTAATTTCACCTCTAAATCTTTGATTATTAACCTAGGATCTGACAAAGAGCCTCTGAATCATATTCTTCTTACAATGACAGTGTGCAGTGTTTTGCAAACTGGGATATGTGGAAGAGACCAAGTTCATGGTCTCACAGTGATGAGACACAGATTAACCTTCCATAAGTAACATTCTCTGCTGATCACCAAAGCAAGCAAGGATTTCAAAAAGGCTCCCTCAAGTAAGCAATCAAGAGGTTTGAACAATTTTCTATCAGCCTTTTAGGCATAGTCTGCACTAGTAGTTCATCTTGAAGCAATTACTTGACCCTTACATCCTTTCCAAAGACAAACAGTTTTACAAGACAATCTTCCATCATATTGGCATGGCTTGCACTGTTGTGCTCCCCAGTGTACTAGTTTGCATTTTACAGTATTAAAACACATTTTGGAGGACTGAAAATATTCAGCCAGGTGATATAGATTACCTCGCCATGGTGTTTATTATTTGCCAACCCAGGAACCTTTGCTCTAACTGCAAACTTCACTATACAAGATTGTATATTATCACAGTGATTGCTGATAAAAAGAATCAAATCCCCAAAGAAATCTTTCAGAAATGGTCCTCCACACTGCCATCCCTGTCTTAATGACTGCATTTTGAGATCTGTTGATGAGGCAGTTTTAAATCTACCTAGTGATTGTCCTTTGAACACCACTAAGTGCCAGATTTTTAAAACTAAAATATGAAAGTGATACTAAGCCAAAATCCTTATAGAGAAACAGCTGTACTACAGAAAAGTGCAAACATAAGCACAGTTTGGACTTGCTCATATGTTTCTGATTAAAATGAGCTACATAATTTTTGATGTCCTTACTGTACTTATCAAGATAAGTTCAAAAAAAGCTGGGTTTAAATCAATGTAAAAGCTTAAATTAATATAAACCCTACTAAGGTTTTATATAAGTTTAAATAACTCACTGTACCACCATCAGTGGCCTGAGACTGATGTTCTGCCTTATTAGCCAGTACTTCTGTGTAAATGCAATACTGAGCCATCAAAGTTTGGAAGGCATCAAAGTTAATTGATTTCTCCAGAGGAAACAAAAATTGATTGCTATGATTTAGTGTGTTCAGTGCAAATGAAGATGAGACTGGCATTAGGAAAGACTGATTTTTCTGAGAGTTCAAGTTGGTCGTTGCAAAATGCCCACTGCTATTTCAGCCTTCTCAGTGCAGTACATATCTGCACAGATGTACGTCTTACTCAGAATAAGGAAATAAACCCTTCGAAAATGCCACTTGAAAGGGTATTCTCACCTACTTGCTTAAAATAGCTCATCCTATATCCTACTGAAAATATGACAGATGACTAGTAAGACAGTTTTTCTTCGAGGCTGATTTTTGCTTAATAAAAGGTGTGAGACTGAAGTTATGACATGATTAGTTTCACAGATAATTGCATTTTCTCAAACTGCAAAACTCCTGCCATGCTGAGAAGATGTAGAAATACTTATTTGGGGGCTGATGAAGACAAGCTCATTTTCTAAGTATTCCACTAAAAGGACGATTCCTTTCTAACATCATCTTGGAAAACTTGCTTTACAAACCTTAACGACACTACTGAAGATTTACCTACAGAAAGAGATGAGGACAGCAATCTCAGCTATTCTTCCTCTGGAAGGAGGGTCTGAAACTGAGCTATCACTCAGTGAATAGAGACAACTTTCCAAGTTTGCGGCTGAAATCTGATCCCTGCCTGGGCTTTTGAAGGCATGCCTAACAATCTCCAAACTGAAGAACAGCAACAAGTCTCTGTCCATCTGGCTAGTGTAATGGCAAGGACCTGGACCTCCCTAAGCCTGGCGACTCCGTGCTCCTCCATACCTGTGTTCTTTCCAACCACGGAAGAGGAGGCAGGAATCATTCCTTCAGCTGCAAATCTGAGCTCAGTCGTACTTCAAAGCTGGCTGCTGGGGTAAAGGAACTGAAACTCACTGCCGTTAAAAACACTCTATCAGGACCACTGCCTATACTTGCTCTTCCTTTATTATACAGAATTAAGGAAAACCTATGATCAGTTTTTTCCCTTGCTTGCAGTAATAGATTTTTAATTCCCATTAGGATTCCTCCCTTCCTACCTAACATTGGCCCTACAGATATTCAAATTAAGAAACAAAATTAAACTCAAAGTATTAACCCAAGCTGCTCCCGTTCTCAAAAGTGTTTCCTATACAATTCTAAATCTGTTTATTATTAATTTTAAGGGAAATATTAATGACTATTCTTTCTTGAATTTTGAATAATCGCATCTTACATGCCAACCCCCGCCAGACATAAAGAGGCGACCCAAGCTGCTTAGCATTTCTGAAAATCCACTTTTGTTCGAACATCTTTTTGGCTAAAAACAAACATCAAAAAACCAAAGCCCGCAGAAAGGTTTCCCCGAGCTCCAGAGTGCGGCACGCCGAGCCGCCCTTTCCAAAGTGCTTGGGCAGCGCACCCGCATCCCACTCCCGGGAGCTGGCCCGCCGCCTGCACCTGACCTTGCCCCGGGGAGGGAGGGAGGGAGGTTGGGAGGGAGGAAAAGAGAGAGGGAGGAAAGGAGGCAAGGAGGCAGCTGCCCGCCCGTGCGCACCGGGGGCGCCGGTGATGCGGCACCTCCGGCGGCCGGAGCGGGGCAGGGGCGGCACGGCCAGCAGCCCCGACGGCCTCGACGCAGCCCTCTGCTCGGAGCCTCGTCCTGCCGGGCAGCCCCGGGGGATGCCCCGCGTCCCGCCGGGGCACGTACCAGCCTGGCCAAGATCCGCTGGCTTTTCTCGTCCGTGCAGCGCTCGGAGAAGACGCTCCTGTGGAGGAGGAACAGCGCGGCGCTCACCACCACCCAGCAGGCAGCCCAGAGGAGCAGCAGCAGCAGGGCGCATCGCCTCCAGATTTTGAGCCGCAGCCGCTTTAAGCCCGGGATGCCCCTCATCGTAGTGCCGGGGCTGGGCTGGGGCGGCCGCTTCAGCTGCAGCGGTCCCGAGCGAACGGCGGAGGCCGAGGGCTCCGCGCTGCGCCCCCCGCCCGCCTGTCCCGCTCCCCGCCGGCGCCCATCTCCCCCCGCACCGCCGGGATGCGCCGCCGCCGCCGCCGCCGCCCCGGCCCCGCTCCCGCCCCTCTCCGGGCCGGGGCTGCCCTGGCGGAGCCCGGAGCGCCCCTTTTGAATTTAAGCCACGTAGTTCCGCCGGCTTTTGTCTGCGCTCCTCTGTGCCAAGCGGCCCCTGCAGCCACTTGGCGGCTGCTGCCCGCGCCCCCCGCCTCTCCGCTCCGAGTTTCTCACCCGAGAATAAAAGGGGGTTGAAGGGTGATGGATGCTGCTGTGGGAACGCGTTCACATCCAGGCGGCTGCCCGACACTTTGAAAGAGCCAGCCTGGAGATGGACGGGTCCCTCTTGTAAAAGCTTCGCCTCCCGACAAATGGGGCGGGGGGGAGGAAAGTTGTTTATTCTAAAGCAGCTTCTCCGGTTTTATCGCCCCGGAGCTAATGGAGGGAGAGAGAAAAGGGATTGAGGTGCTCATTCACTAACGCAGCGCTCCGTTCCTTCACAACAGGTCACCCCTGGATTCCCCAGAAGCCTCCCCTGCTGCCCAGTGTCCCGGCGCGGGGTGCGGACTGGCCCCAGCGAGGCACCCCCGTACCCCGGCCCCCTGGGCGGCCGGCGGAGAACGCCCCTAGAGGGGCCCTGGTGAATGCTTCGCCAAAAGAGAGTAGGGTGTACTTGGTCCAAGGGTGCTGGTGACGATAGATGGTCTCCCTACCATCCGGCAGAGAGATTACCTGTGACTGTGTCCCTGTTTAAGGAGGAGACAGCTACATGCGACAGCCTCTAATATATTTGACTTTAATAAAGGTTCCATGGGTTCAAGTACCCAGATGTTTATTCCTGTGCAGCGAGCAATATCCTTGCATCCTTTCCTCACTTCAGGTGCAGATGTTATTCACTGTCTCTGTTTAGACCACCACATTAAGTTTTTTTCTCCATTGACTCCCACTTGATGGCATCTCACCATCACTGTTTTCACCATGAAAATTAATATATTAAAGTATGGCCTAAAGTAATAGGGTATCTGTTTCAGGTTTACTGCCAGATATAATGAAAAAGGACCAGCTTCATTTTTTCTTTCCCTTTATGGGTGGTTACCTCAGGCTACTTGCAATCTGACAGCTGAAGATGAATTGCAGTTAATGACAACACTCTGAGGGTAAATTATTTACCCAAAATTAGTAAGAATAGCAAAATATGTCCCATGAATGGACTAATGCATAATAATTAAATGGTCTTATTTTAGTGTTGTAGTTTGGGATTATTATGTAAATTCTCTCCCCTGCCACTTAACTGCCCAGGCCAGCGGTTAACAAAAGAAGCAGTTAACTGTGATCGCTGGGGTGGGGGCAGGTTTGTCTCTTTTGGTTTTTTTTTTGGATATTCTCCTCAGTCTTGGCTCGGCGGAAGGGGGGAGTGGGGGACTCCAAGGAGGCAGGCTGCCCTGCTGGTTACTGCTGGGGTTTTTCCCTGGCTGTCTTGCCGCTGCCTACTTCGGACCACCTTTTCCTGCCGTGCTGCTGCCTGCCTTGGATTTGCTGCTGGTTGCTCGTACCTTTCTGCTTCTTGGACGGGGAACACAGGGGGAAGAGACTGAGTCCATCTGAAAGCCCACTGCTCGTCTGTTTCGCTGGAGAGGGACTGAAACTCACTCTGCAGCCAGCCGGGCTGTGACAAGGACACTTAAGTATAACCTTTTCTCCCGGAGGAAAACCTGCTGGGTTTTGTTGTTGGTTTTTTTTTCTCTTATGGTGTTGGGGAAGTGGGTTGCACTAGTCTGTTTACATATATATATATATATATATATATATATATATATCAGTTATCCTTCTTGTATTAAAATTCCTTTTCTTAAATTTGATAAAGAGTGGTGTGATTATTGTGGAGGAGGCCCCTCCCCTGCTTGTGGGTAAAACATTTTGGTTTTTCCCCTCAAACCGAGACATTTCTTGGCGCCCAACGTGTGGGGCTTGTAAACAAAGAAGGATAACTGCTATTTTGTGGCACCATGTGGGTCTTGAGCTTAGGGTTCATCAGGACCATCCTGTATAATATATTGGCTTTTTGTTGGTACAAATTCATGCCAAAAGGAGCGGCAGGTTTAAGTCTTATCAACAAATCAATGAGCAAAACTCAAATAGCCGCAATTATTATTGAGTTCTTACTCTGGATTTATGGTGCCATGAATTCGATGCCTTTGGATGTCATGTGGGTGGTGCTCTCCAGGCTGTTTTCCTGCCACAACCTAAGCTGCTACCTCTGGGGATTCAGTGATAATAGTACGGACCCTTGGGAAGGAACAAAGGGGAATCTCTTCTCCCAACCCTTTGTCCATTCCCCATTCAAGTCTGCTACAACAGCTTTTGAGATGTTTAAATTCTCCCTGGATGCCAGAGATATCTTGCTCTTTATGGTTTTTCTGCAGGGTTGTATCCCTGCAGCTTACAGAATGTTTGAAGGTAGGGCCAGGGTTTTTCCAGAATGCATTCAGAAACCTAGCCCAGTGAAGGGGGAAAAGCGAGAGAATAAAACCCCTGATGCCACAGTGAAGGGAGAAAAGGATGAGGCTAAACCAGGAGGACAGGCCAAGCCTATGGAAGTTGCCCCTATTCAGAAAAGGAAATATAAGACCAAATTAGACCATCCAGCAGACGATGAGGGGGCTGCTGCACCTCCACAGCAAGCAGACCCAGAGCCTGAGATCATCACTGAGTCATTGTCATTTGATAATCTCCGTAGTTTGCGGAAAGACATTGCTCGACACCCGGGTGAGCCCATCCTGACTTGGTTGATCCGAGTTTGGGACCTTATGGGTGAAACCTTACAACTGGATGGTGCTGAAGCCAGGTTTTTGGGGGCTCTGGCCCAGGACGTGGCTATTGAACAGGTGTTCGTGAGGGAATCAAAGCCCCTTTCACTCTGGGCACGACTTCTAACGAGTGTAAGAGAGAAGTTTGTTTATAGAGAAATCCTGCAGGAACATCATATTAGGAAGACTTGGAAGACGATGGAAGAAGGAATTTTACGTCTGAGGGAGATGGCAATGATGGACGTGCTTTTTGGAAGAGGTGGGCAAGCCAATAATGACCCTGACAAGGTCAGATGCACACCACATATGTGGTGGGACCTTTCACGCTCGGGGCCAGCTGAATACACCGATTTCCTGGCATCCATGTATAGGGAAGAGAACCATGAAACAGTGGGCGCAGTAGCAAATAAGCTCCGGATATATGAAAGCATGACCCACAGCCCAATGCAGGCCCGTATTTCTGCTGTAGAGACATTGGTTGAGAGTCTCAAGACGCTGCCTGCAGAGGTAAAAGCGATCAGAGAGGAAATTAGGGAAAGTCTCCAAGTGGCACCAGTGCGAATGAGAACCTCTGAAGTCAGAGCCAGACGCCCCCCAGCCAGAGGAAGTGGACAGACCTCACGAACTGAGATGTGGTACTTCCTGGCCAAACATGGAGAAGACATGGGACGGTGGGATGGGAAACCCACCCGTGCCCTTGCAGCCCGAGTACAAGAACTGAAGGAGAATGGAAGAAGGTCAGTGAGAGTAAGTGCAGTCCCAGTTTCCCACGGGCAAGAATCTGACCCACAGGAGGGCACCTCCCAGGTGTACTCATCGAGAAAAGGTTCTGACCGCTATGACCAGGATCAGTGTTAGAGGGGCCCTGCCTCTAGCCAGGTAGAGGCACGGGACAACCGTGTCTATTGGACTATGTGGATTCGATGGCCTGGTACATCAGACCCACAAAAGTATAAGGCTTTGGTTGATACTGGCGCTCAATGCACATTAATGCCATCAGGACATGTGGGCTCAGAAACTATTTCTATTTCTGGGGTGACAGGGGGATCTCAAGAGTTGACTGTGCTAGAAGCTGAAGTGAGCTTGACAGGGAGAGATTGGCAGAAACACCCCATTGTGACTGGTCCAGCCGCCCCATGTATCCTGGGCATTGACTACCTCAGGAATGGATATTTTAAGGACCCAAAGGGGCATAGATGGGCTTTTGGAATAGCCACTGTACAGACAGAAGGGATTGAACAATTGAACTCATTGCCAGGTCTCTCAGAAAGTCCTTCTGCTGTTGGACTGTTGAAAGTTGAGGAACAGCAAGTGCCAATTGCCACCACGACAGTGCACCGTCGGCAATACCGAACGAACCGTGATGCTGTGATCCCCATCCATAAGATGATCCGTGAACTGGAGAGCCAAGGGGTGGTCAGCAAAACCCACTCACCCTTCAACAGCCCCATCTGGCCTGTGCATAAGTCTGATGGAGAATGGAGATTGACTGTGGACTATCGTGGCTTGAATGAAGTTACCCCACCGCTGAGTGCCGCTGTGCCGGACATGCTGGAGCTCCAGTATGAACTGGAGTCCAGGGCAGCAAAGTGGTATGCCACTATTGACATTGCTAATGCGTTCTTCTCCATTCCTCTGGCACCAGAGTGCAGGCCACAGTTTGCTTTTACCTGGAGGGGCGTGCAGTACACCTGGAACCGACTACCCCAGGGGTGGAAACACAGTCCCACCATCTGTCATGGACTGATCCAGACTGCACTGGAGAAGGGTGAGGCTCCCGAACACCTGCAATACATTGATGACATCATTGTGTGGGGGGACACAGCAGAAGAGGTTTTTCAGAAAGGAGAGAAAATCATCCAGATCCTTTTGGGAGCTGGCTTTGCCATCAAACGGAGTAAGGTTAAGGGACCAGCCCAAGAGATCCAGTTCCTGGGAGTGAAGTGGCAGGATGGACGCCGTCAGATTCCAACAGAAGTCATCAATAAGATCACAGCAATGTCTCCACCCACCAGCAAAAAGGAAACACAAGCCTTCCTGGGTGCCATAGGGTTCTGGAGGATGCATATCCCAGCATACAGTCAGATCGTAAGCCCTCTCTACTTGGTAACCCGTAAGAAGAATGATTTCCACTGGGGCCCTGAGCAGCAACAAGCCTTTGACCAGATTAAGCATGAGATTGCTCAGGCTGTAGCCCTTGGACCAGTCAGGACAGGACCAGACATACAGAACATGCTCTACTCCGCTGCCGGGAATAATGGCCTGTCTTGGAGCCTTTGGCAGAAGGTGCCTGGTGAGACTCGAGGCCGACCACTTGGATTCTGGAGCCGAGGCTACAGAGGATCTGAAGCCAACTATACCCCCACAGAGAAAGAGATCCTAGCCGCCTATGAAGGAGTTCAAGCCGCCTCAGAGGTGATTGGCACAGAAGCACAGCTGTTTCTGGCACCTCGACTACCAGTGCTGAAGTGGATGTTGTCAGGACAGGCTGCCTCTACACATCACGCCACTGATGCTACCTGGAGCAAGTGGATTGCCCTGATTACGCAGCGCGCCCGTATAGGAAAATCAAATCGCCCTGGGATCCTGGAAATCATCACAAACTGGCCTGAAGGTGAAAATTTTGGTCTAGCAGATGAAGAGGAAGAGCAGGTGACACGTGCGGAAGAAGCTCCACCATACAATCAATTGCCAAAAGAGGAAATACGCTACGCCCTCTTCACCGATGGCTCCTGTCGCATTGTAGGGACTAATCGCAAATGGAAAGCAGCTGTATGGAGTCCCACACGACAAGTTGCAGAAGCTACTGAAGGAGAAGGTGGGTCGAGTCAGTTTGCAGAGCTTAAAGCCGTGCAGTTGGCCCTGGACATTGCTGAACGAGAGAAATGGCCAAAGCTTTACCTCTACACCGACTCATGGATGGTGGCCAATGCTCTCTGGGGATGGTTAGACCGATGGAAGAAAACCAATTGGAAACGCAGAGGGAAACCCATCTGGGCTGCCGATATATGGCAAGATATTGCCACCCGAGTAGAGAAGCTGATTGTGAGAGTCCGCCACGTAGACGCACACGTGCCCAAAAATCGGGCCAATGAGGAACATCTCAACAACCAACAGGCAGACCGAGCTGCGCAAGTGAAAGTATCACAGACAGATCTGGACTGGCAGCACAAGGGAGAGCTGTTCTTGGCTCGATGGGCCCATGATGCCTCGGGCCATCAGGGCAGAGATGCCACTTATAAATGGGCACGAGACCGAGGGGTGGATTTAACCATGGACATTATCTCTCAGGTTATCCACGACTGCGAGACATGTGCTGCCATTAAGCAGGCTAAGAGAGTGAAGCCCCTGTGGTATGCTGGGCGCTGGGATAAGTATAAGTATGGGGAGGCCTGGCAGGTTGACTACATCACACTGCCACAGACCCGCCAAGGCAAGCGCTATGTGCTCACCATGGTGGAAGCAACCACAGGGTGGCTGGAGACACACCCAGTGCCTCACGCCACTGCTCGGAACACCATCCTAGGCCTGGAAAAACAAGTGCTGTGGCGACATGGCACCCCAGAACGAATTGAGTCAGATAATGGAACTCATTTCAAAAACAGCTTAGTTGCTACCTGGGCGAGAGAACATGGCATTGAGTGGGTGTATCATATCCCCTACCATGCACCAGCTGCCGGGAAAGTTGAGCGGTGTAATGGACTGTTGAAAACCACTTTGAAGGCGTTGGGTGGAGGGACTTTCAAACACTGGGATCAACACTTAGCAAAGGCTACATGGCTAGTCAACACTAGAGGCTCTGTCAATCGAGCCGGCCCTGCCCAATCAGAACCCCTTCACACTGTAGATGGAGACAAAGTCCCTGTAATACACCTGAGAGGTATGCTAGGGAAAACAGTCTGGATCAACCCTGCCTCAGGCAAAGGCAAACCCATTCGTGGGGTTGTCTTTGCTCAAGGATCTGGTTCCACCTGGTGGGTGATGCAGGAAGATGGAGAGACACGATGTATACCTCAAGGGGAACTTATCTCTGGGTAAACGACTCATATTACTGTATTTGTAAACACTTAATTATTTGAAAGAAAATTTAAGTTTAATGTAGAGTATCGACATGGAAGAGAATTTAGGGGTGGATAATGTTGTAGTTTGGGATTATTATGTAAATTCTCTCCCCTGCCACTTAACTGCCCAGGCCAGCGGTTAACAAAAGAAGCAGTTAACTGTGATCGCTGGGGTGGGGGCAGGTTTGTCTCTTTTGGTTTTTTTTTTGGATATTCTCCTCAGTCTTGGCTCGGCGGAAGGGGGGAGTGGGGACTCCAAGGAGGCAGGCTGCCCTGCTGGTTACTGCTGGGGGTTTTCCCTGGCTGTCTTGCCGCTGCCTACTTCGGACCACCTTTTCCTGCCGTGCTGCTGCCTGCCTTGGATTTGCTGCTGGTTGCTCGTACTTTTCTGCTTCTTGGACGGGGAACACAGGGGGAAGAGACTGAGTCCATCTGAAAGCCCACTGCTCGTCTGTTTCGCTGGAGAGGGACTGAAACTCACTCTGCAGCCAGCGGGCTGTGACAAGGACACTTAAGTATAACCTTTTCTCCCGGAGGAAAACCTGCTGGGTTTTGTTGTTGGTTTTTTTTTCTCTTATGGTGTTGGGGAAGTGGGTTGCACTAGTCTGTTTACATATATATATATATATATATAGCAGTTATCCTTCTTGTATTAAAATTCCTTTTCTTAAATTTGATAAAGAGTGGTGTGATTATTGTGGAGGAGGCCCCTCCCCTGCTTGTGGGTAAAACATTTTGGTTTTTCCCCTCAAACCGAGACATTTAGTCAGTAAGTTGCTCTAGTTCGTATTTTGTTAGTAAGCTATTGTTAAAAAGGGAAAGTTTTGGAGAGCTAGGTTCACTTTTGGAGAGCTAGGTTCGGGGTGTATGTTCTGTGCCATGATGTCAAGTTTCATGAGAATATCTCCCTGCAAGTCATTGAAAAGAAAGAAACATCTATTGACATGGTCTAATTTTACTTCTCAGAACAGCAAAGGGAAGAGCACAGGTGCATCAGACTTGCTATTACTCACACCTTTTACAAGGTCAGTGCAGTTCTCCTCTACCTTGCAGAGCAGGGCTTGAAATACAACTTCTAAGTAGATGGCAGACTGTGGCAGAAAAGAAAATGAAAAGATAAAAGTATTTCTGAAAATACCACAGCTTTCTAGAGACTGGTAATGGGGAGGGAAACGCAAGGAAAGTAAAACTATTTTCATCTCCAAAGAGAATTGGAAGGAGAATCATTATCACAAGCCACATCTTCTGTCATTAGTGCATTTTGCTCCATCTCTTCTCTCTCTCTTCTTTTTTCACCTGCAGAGGCTGCCTTTGGCCATCCTTTTCAACTTTTCTTCTTTCCCCCCAGATCCTTTTACTGAGAGGTTTTCTTTTGAGGCACTGGCAACACAGTCTGTTTCTTGAGAATGTGGCAAGCTAAGAAATATTTAGGCAGCTAGGAACTGAAAACTTTTAATCCTGTTTCTCAGTCTAAAACAAAATGCTTTCAGGAGCTATCTCTGACCAGTTTGTGGTATTCATTTGGAAACTCCTTGGACAATAAGTGGGGAAGGGCAAGAGGGAGATTTGTTTAGCCATTCCTCTGTAGGGATACCAGCTAGGCTTGAATACAGCCAACCTTCACTATGACTGCTGGGGAATTTGCAGATCTGCCATCTGCCACTGATATCTGGAACAACCCTGAGATGTGTCCCACAGGTTGTGGATGGTGTGGGAAACTCAAGCATCGGAGTATCTCCCTATTGCTTTGTCCTAAGCTGTCTGGGTAATAGTTTAGGCACTACCAAACCCACATTTATTTGGAAGTGTGGATCTTGACTTCTCTGTGTGTCAGCATTCCCCAAAGGATATTACATATTTTAATTTCATGTCTGTGAAATTCTGTATGTGTGTTATTTGTGTTTCAACAATAGCTCTGACTTTAAGCTAGTAAGAAAATACAGAGAATTCAGGCCCCTGGTTAGGTGTCATAACTTAGCTGCTCTAATGGCTGCTGAAAAACCAAGCATGTTCCTTCCTCCTTCTCCACCACCACATCCTTATTTTCTTCCTTGTCTTGCTTACCTAGTCCAGCCCCTTCCCTCAGAGAAAGAGACTCCTTGCTGCCCAGTGAGAAGCTCCAGTCAGCAGGCCCTGGGGAATGCTCCCAGCCATGCTGGCAGAACTGGTACAGAGAGGAACATTGCAGGGCCAGGCACTCTGGGATGCTGGAAGAAGAACTGTCCCACTGCCTCAGCTGTATCAAATGTTTGCACCTTAAGGATGCAATGACATATTACAGGTAAGGTTATCTAAATGGACATGGTTGCAGAAAGAAGCAGTCCTGTCCCTATTTTAACCCCAGCCATATGCTGCCACTGCTCCCTCAGCAGTTGGATCAGGGATCAGCAGGCAGCATCAATATGTTTTTGACTTCACTTGTCAATTCCTCCCAAGATACCAGCTAAAACTGACTCAGTTTGGGAGTCTGTAAGGAGCCCACATCCTACTCTTTGGTTTGGGAATGGCTGCTACACATAACAAGAGCAATTCTGCCTTTGACATACAGGTGTCTGCTGCTTTGAAATCACAGAATATTAAAAAAAGACTAAGAAACTAATCATAGGCTTTAATATAGTTTTAATAATGTTTTTAATAAAAGCTAAAAGTATAAGATGAAGGGAACTTAATGAAGCAAATGCAAGTTGCATGATGCTCATACTAGATAGTATACTAGCTTCATTTTATGGTAAATCCCCCAGGAGGCATTTGCAGACAATAAAGCCCTGTCTTCCTGAAAGATTTCGATACGGCAGTCAGGCTGGAGAAAGGGCTGTATCTAGTTGTTCAGTCTCTGAACTTTCAAATATCTTACTGACTTCAGTGGGAGTGAAGAGTTGGACAAGTCTGGTAAATATGTATGTATGTGCTCACATACATGCAGAGTTCTTCAGAACAAATCAGGAATTGACCCAGAAAGCTTGGATTTAGTAAAAGGTAAAAGCTTAGGTGCCTTAGGATCAGGTGGTTTAGCCTTTATTAACCATCTGTTGCTAGCTGCAAAATTCAAGTCTAGTTTTAGATTTCCCTAAACTTCAAGGTTCTTAAGACTAACAGAGTTGATTGTAGTCCATAGTCTGTGCAACATGTATCTCTTTGTATAAAAATTTTCCTTTGAAAAAGGCCCTCTGCATCAGAGACCTTTGCTTCCTGTGTATGTTAAAATGTGACAGATTTATGTTGCATTCCTGTGTTCCTATTCTTATTTTAACTGAGAATTAAAGTTGATGGAAATAAATTAGTGGAAGTTGAAATAAGGCAAGCAATATAAAGGAGAGTAAAAATAATCAGGACTAACTGTATTAGTTCCTAGCCAATTAATCTTTGAATTACTGATTAGAGCATGATGTCAACATCAAGTTGATCTCTTCTTCTTTATTATGTTGGGCACATCACAAAATTGCACATCACTGGTGACAGTTCCGAGAAGGAACAACCACATGCTTCAGTGGTCAGGAGTGAGATGCCTTGGAGGAGTCAGGTGAAGGGCCTGGCATGGTTTCTACCTGTACTGTCTGTGTGTGGGCTCAGCAGATCCTCAGACAAGAGCCATGAGTCCTCAGTCCAAGGAGCTGCTGAGCCCACAGGTTTCTCAACACCTTCAGGCACAGACTGCATTGCAGGCTCAAATTGTATTAGGCTGCTAGACCTTATTTTCCTAATTACTTAATTATTCGTGAGAGTTTAAAAGAAAGAAAGTAAATCAGTCATTAAGAACTACCTTGGCACTCAAGTTAATGAAATGTAAAACTGGTTCATTAGGAATTATTGTTCTGTTTGACTGATTTTATCACCTGCTGCCATTAGTACTAGGTTGCCTATGGAAATAGGGTACCTGCCTGCTAATCCTTCACATGGCACATATGAACCTACGATTTTCCTGCAAGGAGCTTAAGAATCTTTCAAGGGCTGTTCAGATCCTCCTGTTTTGAGATACAAATATTTCTTTCTGATTTCCTTTGGCCAAGCTGAGTAACTGAAAAATATCACAAGGTTGGGTGGGCATGGGTTTGAACATGAGTCTATGTCCTTTAGGCAGTGAATTCCCCTGCAGAGTACTGAGTCTACTGGAGGAATCCAAATGTATTTTCTCATTTATGCCATTAATCAAAAAGAATATGTTGCAAACTACTCACAGAAGTTTTATGGCATCAGAGAGCAGTGAGTTTATTGGGTCATATTGTGAACCAGGAGAAAAATGGCACAACATAAAATGCAGAGTATAGCTTTGTGGACAAGGGAAAAGCCTAGGGTAATTCACTGATTTAAACAAGGGCAAGTGTTTGGACAGAAAAGGCTTTCCCAAGTATATAGAGGATAAAGAATTTTTAGTATGTTTTGTATTGTTTGCTTTTTACTTTTGTCTAGTATTTCTTAGGCAGAGTTGTCTGGAGTCAAAGGTATTTATTTTCTCCTTCCCTTTTACCACTTTCTAGATTCCACATGGCAGGTTTTAATAATCCTGCTCTTCTCATATATCTTCTTTCAATTAATCTCTTTATTAACCTCATGCCAACTTTTCCCTCTCATTTGGAAGCAGTATTGCCTGAAGAACCCAGTAAGAGACCTTGGCAATGACTGTGGCAGATTGTCGTTTACTTGTGATTCTTTGAATGAGGTGGAACAATTAAGAAGCAAAATATATTGTGGAATTTTTGTACACATATCACAAATGATGCCTGACACAGTATTGCCTATTGTTTCTCTGCTACATTCTTTGCATATTTCTGTTACTAGTCACCGAAAGGAAAATTCTGTGAGATGAAGCTGGAGTCAGTGACTTGAGAACAATTTTTCTAGACTAAGAGGGTACTCTCCAAAGGAATTTGCTGCTCTGTGCCATGTTGTATGTCTGTCCATGGAGTGTGAAAGGGAGAACAAAGAAGTAAAAATGCTGACATTCTTTTCCGGACTTTCTATATGCAGTTTCTAGTCTTTGCACCAAGTCCAGGCCAAGTGATTTCATTGTGCCAATGCTGAATCTGGCTCTTTGTAGCCTCCCTTTATGAGTGTCTGAAGCAATTCCAGAAATACTTAGAAGTTGCACTAAAGTTATGTAGAAAGAAAAAACCCACAATGTAATAAGCATGTAATAAGCTAATTCCCTATGTCATTGTGCTGTTATTTACATGAATGATTCAAAGTAATTTAAATGGGCAGAATATTTTACATAATATACAGATGGCATTCACAGGGCTGTGATCATTTAGATATATGGTACCGCAAAAGAAGAGAAGTTCTGTCATATATTGCAGCGCATTAAGAAATTATTTCTACAGCTGATATTGCCACAAAAGTTACCATATTGTCATATGAATTAAAATCAGACCAGCTCTATGACTGCAGACTCTTTGAAATAAGTTTATGTAAGGAATTTGCACCAGTCTGATTTTAAATTTGTTTCTACTGGCAAGAATGACCCAGGATATCCAAAGTCCACCTGCTCGGTTCCTGTAATGCCATAGATTTCAAAAGGCAGCCCAGCTGCTCCCAGAGGTCTGTGCACTCTCTGTTATTAGAAGAGAAATGGAAAGGAGGTAACTGAGTCTCAGAGATAGAAAAAGGCATCTCTGTTGTAGGCACAAGTAACCACCAAGTGGATTCTTAGGATATTGCACATAAAAGGTTTTGTAAACTAAACTGACTTTCCAGGGAGAACCTGTGCTGCTTTTCTCCACTCACAGAAGCAAATCTAAATTTATAGCATTTTTCTGATTGTTTTTCTTTATTCTTTTAGTTCAAGGGCTACATACTAGAGTAATCTATGTTTAAAATCAAATTAAATGCAGCCATCACTTACAACAGATCACAGTGCATTTACACATGGGTATGTCCATTTCTTGATTTCTCTTCTGAAAATCCAAATTTAAAGTAGAAAAAAATGGGAATTTAGGAAGATCACGGATGACTTTCAGTATCTGTTCTGTAAAAATTACTTTCAGTTTTTTCTTGAAGTTGTTCTCTGCAGTTTCTTTTCAAATGATGAATGGCTGGTTATGGAACAAGCTGCAAAATGACCCATTAGTGAAATTCAATTTTCTATCAGACTTTGCATGTAATTAGCTCTTCTTTAGGCAATGTATTGTGAGTTTGCATGCATCCAATATTGTCTGACATTTGTTCAGGAAAGAGTAGACTACTCAAGTTTCTTTGCCACTTACAGTGAACAGCTCATAATCATACCAAGGTTAAACATCCATTAGTGTGAGTGACTTCCCTGCGTTACTCCTGAACAAGAAATCTGTGTGTGGGATCCTGCTCAGCTGCCTGAGCAGCAGCAGTACCACTGCTCTGTGATGTTCCTCCTGTTACATGCAAGCATCCTCCAGGAACCTGAGTGGTTCTGGTGGCCAGGCCTCTTTCTGAGGAGCCACTGCTACACAAGCATCAATAACCAATATAATAATCAAGGAGTGCCATGGTGCTGCCTCCTGCTTTGAACAGAGTTGTTGGTGGCTATGGATTTCCATAGCTTCTTCTGCCAGCTCAGTCTTTGTACACTACTTGCTTGTACACTTCCTCATAGAAAAAGAGCAGAGAGGAGACTTTCCTTGTCACCAAAGCCAAGGTGATGCGTGTGTAGATGGGTCTTTCAGGAAATACAACATTCCTTTCTGTCTCTTCCCATGCCATTTTTAAATCTGGCATTGAGGCAGCTCTTCCTGCCACGCCTTTTTGGGTTTTGTGAGTTGTCTTTTGATGAGAAACTAATTTGAATGCTTTATAAGACACAAACGTATCTTTTGAACAAACTTTATTTGTTATGGGTGGGAGCCAGTGCTCACTGCTGTTCAGGGGAGCTATCCCAGAGTTTTTAGTTGGCTTTCAGCTCTAAGGATGTGTGATTACAAAAATCCCCACTGAAGTTAACTAGCCAGTTGTCCCTATCTACACTGGTGCAAGGGATAATCAAAATTTTGTCCTTTTTCTTAAAAGCAGAACTTCATACAAGCTTCAAAATATCTTTTTGTAATGAAGCTTTTGCTTCAGAACTTCTTATAATTAATTTGGCATTACTCTTCTCTTTTTTTTTCCTGAAGTGATATGTTGTCATCGTTTTCCTGTCTTCTGTTCACTGTAATTTTTATTTTCTACTTACATTTTTTCAGCTCTCCTTAGTCTTCAATGATTTACCTTTTATATTCTTCATAGTCCTTAGTTATCTACCACAAGCAGCCTCCCTCCTTGGAAGACTTTGTGTGTTGTAGAAGGAGTCCCTCTCCCACACCCTTACCAAAAGGCTTCTTCTGAAAAAAAAAAAAAGGTTCTTAATTCTGACCAAGTGTCAGTGGAATTGCTTTTTATTTATACTAAGGTACATAAAAGGATGAATACAGAGAGATGCCATTATTAGACAACATTTAATATTCCCTGGTTTTGCAACTCCCTGTTTCCTGCATGTAACTAAATTGTGCTCTCAGTCCATGCTGTACAGATGCACACACATATGTTCTTAGCAAAAGAACTCATAGCAAGTCTCCAAAAATTAAAAACGATTGCACTATTCTGGATGTGGTCCTCAGTCTGGCAAGAGAGGAGATCCACAAAGGGAGGGGGAATGGAAGCACAGTGAAACCAAAAAACACATCAAAAAGCAGCCCTGCAGAGCTGCATCTCTGGAGTAAAATTCCAGGTGGGGAAGCACTTAGACTCCATTTCATTGAGGAGAGCACACAGTGCTGGCCAAGTCACTTTAATATTTCTCTTTCACTTTGGCAAATCAACAACCTATAAAAGACCAAAATAAAGTCTCCCAACACTCCAAAATATATTCAAGGAGAATTGAAAATGACATCCACTCACACATATGGCATGCTCCAGGTGCTTTCAGCATGGATAAACTGGGCATAGTGTTGCGATGAAACACTGGGATGAAATACAGTGTAACTGAGATTAAGAAAAAGGGTAAATGTTTTGGCAGTTGGGCTCTGTGGTCATTCCAAAGAAAAGTCCTGGACTGAAGGAGTCTCCAAGGGTTGTGGTTCTCATTTGCAGTCAGACCACATCTAGCTGAGCTATTGACCCTTTTCTTGCCTGTCCATTACACGTGGCCTGTCCATTACATGACACACATCCCACCATTCACATTTGAGGCACAGACTTGTTATATTAATGCAGAGTTCCAGGACAAGCAGGCAGAAGCAGAGTGCTTTAGTGACTCAGGCAGAGGAACAGACAATGAACAAAGGGATGTAGGTACATTTTTCACTCCTCCCATTTTTCACTGGCACAACTGGACTAATACTTCAGCAAACAAGGAATCATTTGGCATGCTCATTCAATGACTTTCTAAGATATGTTGGCTCTGCAGTTTGCAAGCCAGTCTCCTCCAAGGTACTGGGAAAGAACAATTTACTAACAGCCTGTCACATCATTCTTTCATCTGTGTCTCAGAATCAGAAATGGGAACAGTACCTGCCCTCTCTGAGCACAAGATCCCCAAAACAGAAAGACTGCCTGTTCCTGGGCAATGTTAGTGGAACTGGGAGAATGCTGCCAAAAGCACATTGACATTTGGGCAATTTTCACATTGAATTTAGAAGAAAGATTTCTTTTCTTTTTCTTTTTTGTGCTGGCACTGTGACTCTCTCTCTAATTTGAGGCAGTCTCTCCAGCCCTCTAGACAGGTTTGCCAGTCTTCAGGTTTATTTTGAGGTTCCTGACAGTGACATTGCCAACATGTCACTGCTGCATCCTGAGAAGAGGACAGGGAAAACACAGGTTGCAATGCAGTGTACAGACTCAGCAAAATATCACTTATGGGGAAGGGCAAAACCACCTTACGTAAAGCCAGGAGAAAAAAGGAGCAAAGACTCTCCAGCAGTGCACAGCGAGACCTTTGTATTCTGCTTTTCCCTGTCATGGTTTGCAGATAAATCTAGTGCCTGAGATGGGAGACTTCACAACCTATGGTGTCCTGAACTGGCTTAGTTAAGCAACTAGAGACTGCTGAAAGTTTAGAGTAACCCAGGATATTTTGGTACTTTCTGAAGATAATGTTCTTACTCTAAATGAGTTTGGACTTCGAGGCCACTTGGTTTTGAAAAGCCACAGGTAATAGGTGAGTCTTTCATTGCTGGAATGTCAATGGCAAGGCAATTTCCAGGTACATGCAGGTCTGTTCACCTTTAGTCAACAAAATCAAACCCAGGAGAAGTGGGTGTATTTAAGGTTAACAATGTTAATGGAGTTAAGATAACCACATAGATGTGTACATGGCTGTGGTATTAATTGGACACACTTAAGTTTAAAAGGGATTAAAGCAACCAGTGAGGAATTCCTTAAACATCAGTTACAACCTGGCTATGCTATTGCTTTAAATTTACTGTCATCAGTCCAAAAAGTATTGTTCACAGGAAAACAAATAAATCCAACAAAGCTGCACTGTTCTGCATATCTGATCCTTTCAGTCTAGCAGTCTGCTCAATGCAGTGTGAATGCCCAGTGTATAGAAAGTTCAGCTTGTGACTCATCTAAGCAAAAACATGCACAATAAAGAAGAAAAGGGAAGTTGGAGCAGGAAGTAGCAAGATACAATAAGGAGGCAGAAGACAACTAATTTCAGCTTTTTATGTTTTTTTTCTTTTTCCCCTCACAAGTACAGTAAAGTAACTGTTGTGTATTTATCTCACTTAGCAGAAAAGCCAAAAAAATGAGCAATGGGAAACTTGTAGATGCCATACACCTGCATATAGGAACACAACCACCACTTGACATTAATTTCAAAAGAACTGAGGGTGAGATTTAGCACATTTACTGTAGCATCCATGGCAACTTTCTTCCTGTTTCATTATTTTGCATAGAATTTTTCAGAAAGGGTGGCCTCCCACAGCCCCGTGGCTCTCAGTCAGCAGTCATCCAAAAAGCTGATTCACACAGTTCTGTTTCAAAGACAATATATTTAAAAAGTAATAGAGCAGCTCAGAAGTTTAGATGTTTCTGTGTGGACCAGAGAAGGCTAGGCATCCTCACATTTTCTTTATAAAGTACCTTGCTTTGTCATCCCCTGTCCCTAAACCACTTCTGATAAACGTGTCTTTTCCTACCCTTCCTTTCTCTATATGTGTTCGTATATTCTTTTAACCTCCAAATTAACAGTCTTGTAAAACAAAACTGTGTTTCCATTACAAGGTCCTCAAAGCTGATAATTGGGCCTGTTATCCTTCAAAAAAAGTTGTTGTTTTCCCTGGGGTAGGTTACTGTATGGTTTCCATGTTGAGGATTTAGATTAATGCAGGCTTGCAGAAAACACAATATTTTCACTCTATGCTTCCCCAATGCTTTTATTTGGCAGCTCATGTCCTTGATTCTTATTTTTGTTTGAGAGTGTTTTGTAGGATGTGGGAAAAATATACTAAAAACTGCTTCCATGTAGGAACATGAGAATGAAAATAGGACACCAGAAATCATCCTTTGTCATGTCACTTAATACCTTTCCTAAATGCAACAAACTGCTTTTTAGAGGCAGGTTCTTCTCTCTGCCCCCTTTTTTTAACTTTTTCTTTTCTATTGTAACTGGGCAATATTTTTCTTAATTAAATGTGATAGAAACTTTATTCCAGTTTCTAAGTTCCACTGGTCCATTTGCAGTACATTTTGCCATCTGCTCTTCCACCAACACAGGGCAGTCCTGGTGTCAGAGTCTCCTTGTAGTCTGGGATGCCAGGAATGGCAAGAGCTCCCCATGGGGGTCTGTCAGGGCTGAGGCTGGCAAGCAGGGCCCATCCCACTCCCAGCCAGGAGCCAGGTATCTGGGGGGCAGTGGGGCAGCTCCATCCCCTGGCACCTCCCTGGGTACAGGTCAAGGCTCGTTTCAGTCTGTGCATCTCCAGTTCAACATGGCCCAGGGCCAGACCAGGCAGGGCTGTGGCAGGACTGCAGCCGTAGCTCAGGAGAGGCTGAGTGCTGGCAGTCCAGCCAAAAGCACTCGGCTGGGGAAGCCCTTGACTGCTGCCCCCCCACTGGCTGCCTGTGAGCCTCTCCCCACTGTCACCAGTAGGACAGGACAGCCCTTGCTGCTTCATCCCTGGCTGGCCCATAGCCCAGGTAGCCAAACATGCAGGGGAGGGGATGCCCTCAGGCCCTTAGAACCACTATGGATAACTGTTCTCCTCCTTTTTGTGCATTAACCCAAGCCTTAACACCAGTCAGGAAACATTCAAGATCAGGTTGAATGGGGCTCTGAGCAACCTGATCTAACTGAAGATGTCTCTGCTCTTTGCAGGGGCATTGGACTAGATGACCTTTAAAGGTCTCTTCCAGCCCAAACCATTCTGTGATTCTATAAAGCGTGCTTGCAACCATGGCTTTTCTCAGTCCTTTAAGTAGGTTACTTAAACCAAATTCATATGCTCAGAGACCCTTATTTTCCCTGACCATCTGAGCAGCCCCCTAGAGTCCTGCTGTGGTAGTTTCAGCTCATCATTCCTGTGTGACCGGAACTGGGCCAGGGACATGGGACAACACTCACTACAGACTCATGCAAGGTGCACCCCCTAAGGCACCAACAGCTGAGTTCCCAAATTACACAGTTCTCTCCCAGGGCAGCTCACAGACCTGTTGTTGACCAGCTGGTATGTCCTCCTCTTTCTTACTCATGTCCAGCTCATGAGCTCCCAGATACCTAATTTTGTCCTGGTTTTATTTCTGTGATACTCAGAGTTCCTTCCCTGTCCTGACTCCATCTCCCAGCTTTATGGCCTCAGCAAATTTCATCAGTGTATTTCCTAATATTTGTGGCACTAGGAAGGACATCACCCAAGAGGTTTGACTGAGTAATGAACCTCCCTCAGTAATTCAGGTAACAAATACTTTTACTACAGCCAAGGGCCAACCACTATTTTTACATTTATTTTAAGAGTGTCTATAAACCAGTATGAGATACCAAATTATTACATCCATGGATGGTTAACAGCTCTATGTATCAGAGCTATACCTTTACTCATGAACAGCAGCAGCTTCAGCAGTTCCCATCTTAAAAGGGCTTAATTTAGGGCAGGCACAAGCTAACAGCAAGCCTTACCTGATTGTTTTATAACTTGCATGTAGAATGACTATTACTGTCTGCTACAGTTGGGAGCTCAGAGAACTTTTCATTAGGTGACCTTCCTTCACTTTCACATCTTACTGTTCATACTACACTTCCCTTACCCATCTGAGGATACTAAATTGTGAGGAGCTGTTGACTTCCTTGACGGCAGAAAGGCCCTGCAGAGAGACCTTGACAAGAGGGATGGAGAAGCACCAACCACCAACACACCTGGATGGGGCAACAGAATGAAATGCTGGAAACCAATGCCATGGAAAGGGCTATGGTGGTCCTGGTCAAAAGCAAGTTGAATATGAGTCAGCAGTGCCCTGGCAGCCAGGAGGAACAACCGTATCCTGGGCGGCATCAGGCAAAGCATCACCAGTTGGTCGAGGTAGGGGATTGTCCTGCTCTGCTCTGCACTGGGGTGGCCTCACCTTGAATATTGTGCGCAGTTTTGGGTACCACAATATAGGAAAGATACTAAGCCATTAGAGAGCGTCCAAAGGAGGGCAGTGAAGATGGCCAAGGATCTAGAGGTGTGGTGGTGCATCTCCCCCACCCATAGGGTGCACTTGAAGCCTGTAAGAAGCAGCTGAGGGCTCTTGGTCTGATCAGCCTGGAGGAGACTGAGAGGAGACCTCATTGCACAACCTCCTCATGAGGGGAGAGGAAGGGCAGGCATTGATCTCTTCTGCCTGGTGATCAGTGATAGGATCAAAGGGAATGGCATGAAGCCAAGTCAGGGGAGGTTTAGGCTGGATATCAGGACAAGGTTCTTCACCGAGGGTGGTTGGGCATTGAACAGGCTCTCCAGGGAAGTGGTCACAGCACGAAGCCTGACAGAGCTCAAGCAGCGTTTGGACAATGCTCTCCAGTGTGACTGTTGGGATAGTCCTGCACAGGGCCAGGAACTGGACTCGGAGTTTCCAGTGCATCCCTTCCAACCCAGGATATTCTATAACTAATTCTATGATTCTATGAACCTTTCTAAACCTCATCTAAATCCACCTAAATCTATTTAATCTATCTAAACAACAACTGTAGGAAGATCATAAGGATACTCCCTTCCTCGACTGGGGTAATTCACTAATCCAGAATGGCTCTGCCCAAGACCCCCTCCCGATTTCTCACCTACTACATGCCCTTAGCCATCACAACTCGCCCTGGTTATCCCCGCTATTGTGTTTCTCATGTCTCTCACCCCGCCCGCAGGCAGTACGGCCGTACCAAGGCCCCGCCCCCCGGCACCTCCCTGCCCGCGGATTGGCCCCGCGGCGCGCGGCGTGGGGCGGGGCCAGCGCTAGGATATTTAAGGCGCGGTGGGCGGAGCAGCCGGTCCTGTGGCGAGGGAGGCCGCGGTGCTGCGGGCGCGGTGAGTGGCGGGCGGGGGGGCCGCTGTCCCTTTCCCTGGTGGCGCGGCGGCACCGGCGGGCGGGGCGGCCTGGCCTGGCGGGGAGGCGCCGAGAGGGGAGTGCCGGTACACGACGTCCCCGGCGTGCCGGGCCTTGCCTTGTGTCCCGCGGTAGGAAACGTCTACTCGGCCTCGGGGCGCGGCGGCGCCGGGGCTGCCCCTGGCGGGGATGGTGCCGCTGCCCCTTGGTCCCTTTCCCCACGCTTGCTGTCCCCCTCCGTGAGCCTCCCCCGCGCTGTCCCTGGGAAGCCCGCGGCGCGCTTCCCTCCCTCCCGCTCCGGGCCCTTGTGCTGCAAAACCCTGTAAAGTCACAGATTTAGCTTCTAAGTCAACCTCGTCCCGAAGAGCAAAGCCTGCAGCGTGTGCCGCTCCGGGCAGCGCCTTGGGAAGGCGGCGAGCGCTCCTAACTTGGTGCCCTGTTCTCCTCGGGGCACTAATGATGCTTGTGGATAGGGAGCGCCAGGTTGTCTTGGTGCACTGATAGTCCCTTGGATTTTCTTATTTCAAAGTGCAACTGTTCTCCAGTCCTGTGAAAAGGTGAAACAGTGGAGTTTCTTCTGCATTGGTAGGAAGGGTTCAGTACTCCACTCTGGAGGACTTTCAGGAAGTTCTGGCCCTGGTTTTGAAGAGGGAGGGGAAAGTAACATCCAGCCTTCTGTTGTGCACTGAGCAGTGTTTGCTTTTTCAAGTTTGAAGCATTGTGGGACAGGCTTTCTGCAGTGTGACTTGAGAGATTCAGGGCCCCTCTGATTTTTAAGACTACTGAACTATGTTTAAGGTGATATTTAAAGCAGTTCCTGCCTAAGAAAATAGTTCAGATTTTGTTTGTGTTGGACAGAATATCAGCGTCCGTGTAATAGGTTGTATTTTGTGTCTGTGCTGTGAAGCGAGAGTCCTGCTGTTACCATAGGAACTGGCTGACTGAAGGGGAGGGTCAGATGCACTGAGTCAGCCTGTGTGCTGATGTCTCTGAAAAGCTCCAGGTGAATTCTACCTGAGCTCTCACTGCACATGAGGAGGGTGGTTTCATTAGGGAAGCCCAGCCTCAGTGAGAAGCATTCCTTTAAACTTGACTATGTTCATATAGTCCTTCTGAAGGTGTTTTCACCTTCAGAGAATTGAAGAGGAGGCTTGACCTGGCTGTCAGGTGGCTTGAAGTTGTTCTATTGGTGTTTAAAGCTTGTTATCCGAATTGAAACTTAATGGATGCTTTAAATTAAATTGAAGCTATTTTTGATGAGGGAAAGGATTTCTCTGTGTTAAACACCAGTATCTGTTTAAGTACAAACCTACTTGAAAGAAAATACATGAGTCTCTTAAATTTGGGATGGTGCTTGTGTTGCAGTATATTGTGTGGGACAACCTGCAGCTTCAAAGTATTTGTTTCAGCTATGTAGAGTAGTCAGCTGTTCAGAAAATCCTAAGACAAACATATGCTTTTAACAACTACCATGCTTGTCTTGTGACCACTGTGCAGAAGTAGAAGAAAGGCTTAAAGAATCTGGCATAAAGCTGACTCAACAACATACTGAATCACAGTGGCTGGTGCTGCTGAACATGCTTGTTCAGTGTATTACACGAGCACTGAAATTTTTCTCCTGGTCCAGGCACTTGGGTTTCACATGCATATTTCAGGGACCCTCCTTCTCTGGAGGTATTCGAAAGCCTCCTGGGCACAATCCTGGATCATATGCTGCAGGGGATCCTGCTGGAGCAGGAAGCTTAGATCAGATGACTTCCAGCAGTCCCTTCCAACTTTACCCAGTCTCTGATTTGTAAAGCTCATTATTTTCCTAGCTTAGAGGAGGTGCTGTATCTTTAGTTGTAACTTGAGAACTAAGTTTAGACTTGTTTTTTCTTGCTTGAGGGGACAGTATGTCTTTTCAATATTGTTTTCAAACTGATAAGAAAGACAGAAAACTGAGAAGGGGAGAGGTCTTAGGTTTTCTCATGTGAACTTTGGTTGAAACTAAACCAAAAGAAGGAAGTGGTAGCATTGAAGTAGTCACTGACCACTTGCTCATGGCCTGGTGGAGCTGGCTTCTGGTCCCATGGTTTCTCTGACCCTTTTTGGAAAGTCTGAGTGGCACGTTGGACTTTAAAGAGAAAGAAAGCACAGTTCTTAAGCTGCCTGCTTTTAACCTCCCTTGCAGAGCATTAAGGGTGGTGCTTGGACCTAGCTATGAGGATTCAAGCCTATGGCATGCTGTTAGTTGAACTCATAATGAAATCTACTCTTTGAAGTTGCATTTCACTTGAGTGAAAGGGAGGGGCCTCAAGTTTTATATTAGAACAGCTTGGCTTGTGGGATTAGCAATTGAAAGGTGAAAGTCTTCTGTAGCTGCTTGATTACTGACTGTTGCTTCTTAAACCTGTGAAGACTAAATTATTTTTCTGTCACAAGATCTTCAGCAACACCATTCTAGTCAGAAAATGTCTGCTCTTGAAACCCTCTTTAAATACATTGATGAACACCAGGACCTCTATGTTCAGGTAAGTTTTCTTTGAGTTTTGTCCTGCAGCACAGGCAGCTTTGGGATATTAAAAGTTAAGTCATCAGATTCACACTTGTTGTTGCACCTGTATAATATGTCCAATAAGAGAGAGTAATGTCAAGTAATTGGAGAGAGGGGAGAGGAAGCAGCAGACAGATGTAAGTGATTTGAGTCCAGCTAGAAAAGTGTTCCTTAAGTTTAGGCATAGTTCTGTTTAAATGCCTAGATCTCTCTGTTAGATTTATTAGGAAATGATCTATTACCGTATAGTGCAACCAGTGAACTTCTTTAAAGGTATAAGAATTTTGACACTGGCTCCTGAATGCAGAACTAGGTTTCTAGTCTCTTCTCTTTTGAGATGGGAGGAGATGAAAGATCTAAATGAGGCTGGAATGAACCTTTCTTGTTTGAAACCATTTATGTTGGGGTACAGAGGGAGAGGTTACCCTTTCCAAAGAGAGAGTTTTCGCTGTCTGACCTGCTATTTCCTTGCAGCTTGTACTGCAGTCCCTTTCACCTGTGAAGGAATCAGTGGTACACCAGTGTGTACTTGGGCATGAACTATGCCAAGTGTTCAACTTGATTTCTGTCAGTTGCTCTTGCTGATTTCACAGGGAGAAAAAGCTCAAGTAGCCTTTCTGAGAAGCCTGAAAGACATTAGCTGGTTCTGGATAGTTGAAGAACAGCAACCAAAAAGGCACACTATGCACAAGCTGTCATACTCTTAAGCTTACCTTATGTATCTGTAGACTTTGTGCTGCACTGCAAAGGTGGCTGTAGGAGAGTGAGGTTTTAGAGTGCTTTTGAGTGTAATAGTAGTGATTAGAGTACTTCTGTGAGCAGAGAACAGAACTGATTTACCTCAATTTAAGCTTGACTCAAAACAGTGTTTGTTGAATTACAGGGTATTGTATTTGTGTAGTGCCTGTTGTGTAGTAAAAGCTGCAGCTCTTCCATTTCTCTGTAGCGCCTGGCTGAGTGGGTGGCAATCCAGAGTGTGTCAGCATGGCCAGAGAAGAGGGGCGAGATCAGACGCATGATGGAGGTTGCTGCGAAGGATATTGAGCGACTGGGAGGCACAACCCAACTTATGGATATTGGGAAACAAAAGGTATGTGAGCCTTTATCTCCATGTCAGCTTAGCAGAAAATGTCTCTAGAAGACAAGGTGTTTTGCACAAGAAGGTGCTGGTTTCTTATGTTCCCAGTAAGGAAGGCGCTTAAGACTCCAGAAAGTGTAATTAAAAATGCTGTTTATTAGAGTTACCACTATAATGAAAGAGGATAGTATAGATACTTGTCCCTGCACCATCTAGCAGGAATCCAACCAGCATTCATGAGAATGTGATACCATTCCATTTATTCATGCTCTTTGACTCCACTGCCAAACAAAACAGATATTCACGTGAGAACTTCTTATTGCACTTTTACCTAAAATCAAGGACATGCAGGCAGTGCAATCACCACTGTCACATGGGAACTGCCGTTGGGTTACAGTCAATGCCTCAGTTTATCCTACAGTCCAGGGACAGGCAGAGCACATGCAGGCAGGAAGGTGAAGCTGTGCATGCAGCATAGGATAGTAGAGGCTTTGGGGTACTGGGGTTAACTGTGCATCACTAATTCATTCATGTCTGATAGTCTCTGGTCAGGGTCACCACACAAGGGTCTTGTGGGTAGTGGTCTAGAAAGGCACAACCTGTTGGGGTGTAGCATAAGTCTTGCCTGCTACACAGTCTGAACTTTCTGTTAAAAACCTTTCTTTATAGTGAACTTTGGGATCCAGATCAGTTAAGCATGTTGTGTTAAATATTGGACTGTATTAAATGTGTTTTAAATACTTTTCTAATGGCATGTGAGCAGAACACCTGCAAACAAAAGTGTTAGACCTTTTTAACAATAGGCTGGTGTTGGTCCTTGGACCCACAGAGTGTAAGGATTCTGACTGACCTTTTGATAAATCTTCCAAAAGACCTTTGGGCTCTTTCAGAAGTGTTAGTCAAGGAATACCATTGTTCCCTTATGTGATACAAAAGTATCATTAAATAAATGAGTTCCCTCCTTATTTTTAGCTATCCAGACTGCTTTTTTACCCCTGAGAAATGTATATTCTTAGTAGAAAAATAATGATAATCTCATCCTTGGGAACCATCCACTTGATGTGCTCATCCTTTGAAGTGCCTACTCACTAGATGCCACAGAATAAGACCCATGCCAAAACTGCTAGACTAGCATTTGGATGGTGGCATTAAAAATTGTCTTGTACTAGTGTGTTTGCTAGTTTTAGAAGATGATTATTGTGATTGGTGGGAAAGGCTGCTGAGTGAAATCTACATCTGTTGGGATCTTCTGATGAGTTCTTGCCTTTGGCAACTGGATTACATTTGTTTGTAGCACTACAGGTCCCAGCAGGAAAACAGCTGACCTGTGTCCTCTTGGGAGGGAATCTGTGGGATAATTCTAGGTCTGCTACTACATACAGCCTAAAATCCCATCAAAAGTGTTTCAGTTATTTCAGAGACAAAGTTGTTCCTTTCATCACTAAGTCTTTGGTAGCAAGAACTGATTTTTAGAGTTTTATATGTAACATTTTTATTTAGGAACTTTAATCCAGTTGCAAAAGTTAAGTTCAGTATTTAGTTTTATATTAGGTATAGACAGAACTAGTCAGCATATTATGTACATTGTTGTTATATCTATGAAGGACAATGTAAAGCAACTGGTCAGCTCCCCTGATCAAACTTACCTTACTGCTGCACAGCAGATTGTTCTGTGTACTGATTACTGTAAATTCTTGCAGTATTGCTTTAATCATGTAGAGCTGCAGCTGGTTAAGGACCATGTAACCTGGTGATAAAGAAACTGGAGTTTGGAGCCCATATGAGCAAAAAGTCAAAGCTGATCTTGATCTGCTGAACAGTGTGTAATTGTGTTCACCGGGAGGGAAATACATGCTGACTGAGAACAGCATGTGATAGTTGCTTCTGGGGTATTCCAAAGGGCTAAGCCAAGTTCAGCTCTTGAACTGAGTTCATCAGCACTACTCTGCCCTTAGCTTAACAGTGTAGACTGATGTAGACAAATACAGCTGTTTTGCTGATCTTATTTGGTTGTAGGCATGTGTTATACTCAGAGATACCACTGTCAGGAAATTTTTGTTTAGGGAGCTGTACTGTGAACAGGATGAAAGTGCAGTGATAAGCAACACAAAATGCAGTATTGACTGGAGTTTATCACTTATGCTTAGGTCAGCATTAGATGTGGCAGTTTGGTGTGCTGTCAGCTTGCTCTTCTAAAATCTGATGTAGGATTGGTAGTTTAAAGCTACAGTTCAGAGTGGGTTGGAAGATTTTGACTGTTACTGGGACGTGTCAGGAAGGTAATTGGCATGATGCCATCATCCCTTCATTGGCACCTTGCTTCTGGCAATCACTTTGAGTAGCTCAGTTTTATTTAGCTCTGCTCTGTGTTTCCCTGATGTCGTAACCTCCACAGTATTAAAATAATTTATTTATCTGATAAAGACATGCCCCTCTGACATTCCACTTTTGAATAAAACTTCTTCCTGCCTATTTTTAGCTGCCTGATGGATCAGAGATCCCTCTACCACCAATTGTTCTGGGAACACTTGGCACAGATCCACGCAAAAAGACAGTGTGTGTATATGGTCACCTGGATGTTCAGCCAGCAGCACTAGAGGATGGCTGGGATAGCGAGCCCTTCACACTGGTAGAAAGAGATGGTAAGAGCAGTGGGTTTCATAAACTGATGAACACTTCTTTAACAAGTGTGAATTCCTCAATTGTTCTAAAGTTATGCTGTTGATTGAAAGGGGGAAGGAGAGTAAGAACAAGTATGAGTGTTTATTTAATACTGTTGAGGTAAAAATATGCAGGAGGGGAAATGGTAAAGAAATAGAACTGCAAAATCCCAGCTGCTCTCAGGGCTTGTTTCCTTGTAGCTACAGCCCAGTCTTAACCGCTGCTTTCCATGGGAACAGCTTGTTACCAGAAAGCTTTTTAGAACTGGATTCTTGTGCTGTTCACAACTTGCTGCCTGTAAGATAATGTCAGGCTACAGGGATTTTGAACCATTACTCAGAAAAACAACTCACCACAACTTCTTTATGCCTGGAAACAGAAGTGGTGCAGCAGTGTCCCTGGGTTGCCTTGTGTTTGCAAACTGTGCTACCATGAGCGCTGTAGCAGCTGCATTTTGCAGAACTGGTGCTCAGACAAGTGTCACTCTCCCATAAATGGGGATGAAGAAATGGTGCAGTAACTCTTGTTGAAACAACACATTGCCAGTAGCCAATAAGACTAAAACTTTTTTATTTAAAGCTGGTGCTACCAACAGCCTCTTCCTTGTTCCACTTTCTCATTGTCTGCGTCAAAGGTCAAATGAATAGAAGGACATTAACCACCTGTGTTGCATAAGTGTTAATGATTGCCAGGAAAAGGAGTATCTGTGGTAACTAGTATTTCTACCTGGGGCCTTGGTCACAGGTGGCAGAGTCCAAGTTACTAAACTGGATTATCTCATTTGATAGCAAGACCTAGACTTGTCTTGGGCTGTGGCTTGTCTCTGTGCAGCCTGGCAGTGCAAGAGACATTCACCAATGGCTTTTTAAATGGCAAGCTGTCTGTTGTGTTCTGTCACTGTGATTACACCTGGTGCTTAGAAGTTGTAGCCACAGCTCTGAGTTGCAACGATATCTGCCTCTGTGATCCTACATGCTGTGTTTTCTGGGAATTCCCTGTAGCCTGTAAAAACTCATCTTTGACTAAGTCCTTTCTAGGGAGATCCACTCTTATCTGTATAATCCACTGAACTGATTTGTCACTAACTACTGAATTCTTACTCTTCAAACAAAGAATTTATTGAATTGAAGCTAATAGTGGATAGGTTTCTGTCAAAAGGAGTGAGCTTGTTTCTATACACTTATACTGTGTTTGTAGAAAATTACATTATTGTGAATGATAAGGTTGTTACATCTTTTCCAGGCTTTGATTCAACTCCTATCCAGGGAGCAGCTGGGGAAAAAGATGGGGTAGCTCTCTAAGTGGGAGAACTGTTGCAGTCCTGTACCTATCCCACTTGCAAGAGTGTATGAAGCAGCATGCAAAATTGCTGCTTTAGAAGAATCAGAAATGAAATTTTATATAAGCAGGGCTAAGAGATTATCCAAAAAGATGTTTTCTTCTGTAGGCAAGAGATGAAGCTTCATCCTGGTATTTTTTTCCACGCTGCTTAATTTGTATCTTGTTTCTACAGGGAAGTTATATGGTAGAGGATCAACAGATGACAAAGGTCCAGTGCTTGCCTGGCTGAATGCCTTGGAGGCTTATCAACAAACTAACCAGGTATGTGCCCAAAACATATTCTGCTTTTTTACATATACTGAGTCTAGCAATAAATGTTATCCAAGCCACCAGCCCTTGTGAGGGAAGCCTGCTGATTCAGCCAATTAGAGGAATGATGCAATAGTCCTGCAAATTCCCTTATGTCCTAGTAGGGTTCAGTTGACTTGCTGACAAGTCAATCTTGTAGATGCTTGGTTTGCACTTTAAACAATTTTCCTTTAATGAAATGTGTAGGAAGGAAGATACATATGCAAGGATGTGGAGCAGGATTAGTAATCAAATGTGATCAATATCATGTAGCCATGCTGAATTATCTTGACCTTTATCAAACTTAATGTCTCACTGCCACAGAGCTCTAAGAGGTCTACTTAGTAACACTGACCTGCAAGTTTTGTTTCTGTGCAACAAAATGTGCAGTCAGAAATAGCTCAGTGTGTCTGCTTGATCTTGGCAGACAAGTTTCTATTACTTGTGAGAAGAATGACCAGTTCTCAGTTCCTGTCAAGGTATATAGAATGTGATACACTGGATAGACAGGGTAGCTCTGATGCTCCTCCTGTGGCCTGCAATTTCTGTGGTTAGTATTAGTTTTCGTAGCCTGGTGACTTAGCTTTGGCAGTAGACTTCTGCTGTGTTCCCACAGTTAAGGGGCTGGGGAACAAGCTGTTCTAGAGCTCAGTTAAACTTCTTTGAAGAGTTTGAATTCCATCAAATGAAGGGTGGTATAAGTGCCCTCAACACCTCAACATTAGTGCAGTCCAAACTTTATAATAGTTGGTGTATATTTAACAAATTCCACTGTCATGGAACTAATTTACCCATGTCCATTTTTGTGCTTTGAGAACAACAAATGAAAATTACAATTTGCTGAAGTAGTCCAGTATGTTCATTCTTCATCTGTTCTTGTTTTTCATTTCAAAGGAGTTTCCAGTAAATATTAAGTTCTGCCTAGAGGGTATGGAAGAATCAGGATCTGAAGGCCTTGATGAACTGATTTTTGCTCAGCGAGAGACTTTCTTCAAAGATGTGGATTACGTTTGCATTTCTGACAACTACTGGCTAGGCAAGAAGAAGCCTTGTATAACTTATGGTTTGAGGGGCATCTGCTACTACTTCATAGAGGTAAATACTGAGATACACTGCAAAACTGGTTTTACTAAACTGCGTTTTCTACTGGAGAAGAGAGTTGTAGCTCAGACTTTTTCATATCAATAGCTTTTCTTCAGAAAATGTCAAACTGACTCCTTAAGTAGAATGGTTTCTCCTAATTTTCTAAATTAACTTTATTTTATTACCCTATCTTCATCCTTGTGTGGATGAAGCAAGATAAGCTAGCACTTTCTCTGGAGGATTGTTGCATAGTATAGATATCTTCATCCAGATAGATCCTTGAGTGCAGGAAGAGATGTCACCACTGAAGTCCCCAAGGCTGGGACAGTCAGTAGTAAGGGCATGTACTCTATAGAGCAATAAAAAGCAGATTTACTTCAGTGCACTACAGCTGAGGGGTCTGGTTTCAAAACCAGATGCATTCTCAAAATACATGCAGGAAAAAGCTAGGGTAAAGGTCTTTGGTGCATTTGACTGTATCTTCATGATTAACTTGAGTCTTAATTCATTTAAATCAGGTGGAATGTTGTGATAAAGACCTTCACTCTGGAGTTTATGGTGGCTCAGTACATGAGGCCATGACAGATCTCATTGCTCTGATGGGTAAGAAAATGTGGGTTTCACTAAATGCATTTAAAATGGGAGTAAGAACCATTAAAGCATGAGTAAATTTGCAGTGTGGGAGGTTGGTAAGGGCTACTTACACTAGCAAAGCAATGACCAATGAAATGGAGCTTGCCGGGTACGCAAGGCTAATGCCTTAGATACAGAAATATTGTGAAGGTCTTCCCAAGAAGTTGTCTGTCTACTCGAGCTTCCCCTAAAATCTTGCTGCAGATTTGCATGTTAATTAAACCAGCTGCCTCCTTAAACTCTGCTATGGATGCGATATTGAACTCCTTTGTAATCCTGTCTTCAGCCAGCCAAATGCAACAGTAGAATGAAATACAGTAGCACGCAAGTGCACATTTTGGATAGCTACAAATTCTGTAAGTGCCTTCCATGCACAGTGGTGCATGATCTGGGAGGTAAAGGTCTGAATTGCATAACATTTACAGAGTTTTCAGAAAGCCAAGACCTCTGTTTCCCAAGGAAAGTGTTCCCTGCAATGATATGTTGTATATTTTGGTTGAATACTGATATTAGGTGTTTCTTGTTTACAGGTTGTCTTGTAGACAAGAAAGGGAAAATCCTCATCCCAGGTGTTAATGAAGCAGTGGCACCTGTCACTGATGAGGAGCTGGCATTATATGAGAAGATTGATTTTGACCTGACAGAATATGCAAAAGATGTAGGAGCAACAAGACTCCTGCATGATGTAAAGGTGTGCTGCACTCCTCCCTCTCTACCCTGCTTAGATTAAGTTATCTATTTTAGTAGAAGACAGAAACAAGCTTCTGTGGATACATGTATAGTTACCAAGTAATTTAGTAGGCAGAGGATTTATCTGGTATCTTTAAAATTGTGAGAATGCCTTGAGGATATTTTTGCCTTCTGTATGGTTGACTGCATACTTTACTCTTGCTGAAGAGCTGCTAGTGTTAGGTTATTCCATTTTTAAGACAAGCAGTCTAGACAACTTGAAATTTCCTCCTTAGTCTTTGTATAGTAGCATGTTAAACTTGTACAGAATTTTCTTCATCTAGTGCTATTCTCTTAATCCTAGATAAGAATGTTAACAGATTTCCAGAGGTCACATAGCACATTTATACAAAACGTCTCATTTCCTACATCTGTAGAAAGTTCAATGAGTTATCAGAAATAAAGCAGTTTCTTAGAGAGGATAGCTCATTAGGTGAAAAAAAAAGCTTGAAATCTAGTTATGATGAATTTAAGGTTGACATTCTGAACATCCTCCCAGACTGGCAAGCAAGGACTGTTTTGTAGTCATGAACTAGGCAGCTGCCCAAATCTTTGAACAGGCTCAAGTTCAGTAAACTCATATCTGAAGTAAAATGTTCATCCTGGGAGCTCTCCAAATGAATACTTTTAACAGCATTAAATCTTACAAGGTACAGGTATTACATACTAATTTTAAAACTGTAGATGTAAATACATCTCCTGTCATAAAAAGCAGACACAGATGTTGTAAAAGGCAAGTTTACATATGCAGGTCTGTCTTCTGTCCTAGTACTGTCAGAAGACGACTTCAAACTGAGCTCAAATAGGTATAAGTAACAATTTGGATCCTCAACCTTGTCTTCATGTGCTCAGGTTTATATCAACTGGGAGCACACAGACTTCCTTGTTTAGCCTTGTCCTGTAAAGTAATGGATGAATTATAGCTTGTATATAAAGAGGAGCTGGCAAGATGCTCTTTGTGATACAGAACCGAACCTCTCCAGTCTTGGCTAAACTGAAATCCTAGCTACGGGAGTTGTAGGCTGCATGCATGCCAGAAGAGTTTTAGGGCTAAGGAGAGATATGGAAGAGAGGTGAGAAAGGTGTAACTTCCAGGTGAGAAACAATATGCTTGAGAGATTTGAACTGTGACAGTTACATTTGCTTTGAAAGAAGATTAGAGGCAGGTTGTACCTGGAACAAACCAAACTGTTCACATAAAGGCCACCAAATTTCTAAGCCTCCTGAATTTCTGCAGTGAGGTTCAGGCTTGAGACACTGTAGCTGTGTGTATAGGGCAACTCAACAGCTGTATTGAGTTCAGGGTCCAGTGTACTCAACAGCTGTGTCCAAGGCAACACGGAGGAAATGGAGATTTAATCAACCTGGAGATAAGGCATTTTAATATAGCTAATGATGTAAAGAAAGCCACGCTTGTATGCCTCAGCCTGAGCAGTGGTGAGGCTTTTAGAAAGTGTGTGAACTTCAGCATGCGTCTTGGTGATGAAGCCATCTGCCTGTCTAGAGGCAGTGGCAACTAGTTTCCTGTACACTCACTGCACACTGTGCTTGAACACCTTATAAATGGTGCTTGTGGCCTGGCAGAAGCAGACTGGTCACATCCTGTAAGCTCCATAACACTAGGAGAAAGCCAAACTAGAGCTATTGAATCCATGAAGGTGCTGAAAACCCAGCTGTTGTATCAAAATGAGTGCCTAGTGGGAGTAACAGCTTCTGAGTGGACTTCAGTGAGCTGCATTTCTCCATGGGAGAAAGCATTGTTTCTGGCAAATTCTTTATTAGATTGACAGTTCCCTACAGTACAGATTTCTTCAAACTTCATGTAACCTTGCATCTTTCTCTTTGCTTCTGCAGAGAGATATCCTTATGCATAGGTGGAGATACCCTTCCTTGTCTCTCCATGGAATTGAAGGAGCCTTCTCAGCCTCTGGAGCCAAGACTGTTATTCCTAGGAAAGTGATTGGCAAGTTCTCTATCAGGCTTGTGCCAAACATGACTCCTGAAGAAGTTACAAAGCACGTATGTTGAGATGGATTGCTGGTATCAAAACAACTACTGTCTCTAAACTTCTCCTGTTCCCCGTGCCTGGGGGAAGAGTTTTTCTGTTTTTTAAAGCAGTTCTGTCCAGTTACTTTGCTACTGTCTTCCCTGTTCTGCACCTCAACATGAGTGCTGGTACCACACTGGACTGTTGGGATCTGACTATGCAATTTCTCTGAACTCAAAGAAAGAGTTTAGTATTATATGCTAATTTAATTGTAGGCACTTGGATAACCAGAAATGCATATTCAAACCCATAATTTGATGTATTGATTAACTGTTCTGTGGTATACTGTTAATTTGCCTGAAGGAGATATTCTGACTTCAGAGCTGAGAATCATGGGAATAATATGAAAAATAGCAATAGGAAAAGTATTGCTGCACAGTTATAGTGACCTGGAAGTCCCTAAGATGGACTTTACCAGTGTTCCTACGAGTGCTAACAGTACATAAGATTGTCCAATCTTTTTTACAGGTTGAAGACTACTTGAACAAAAAGTTTGCAGAGCTGCAGAGTCCCAACAAATTCAGAGTGTACTTAGGCCACGGTGGAAAACCTTGGGTGTCAGACTTCAACCATCCCCACTACATGGCTGGTAGGAGGGCGATGAAGACAGGTCAGTGGTTCTTTCATTTGGCATTAGTGATATTAAAAAGCTTCTGTTCCAGCACATCAAGAAACATTGAGGAGGCCATGTTTGCTGAACATCTGAGCTTACCTAAATAACTTTGGCTCACTAAGTAATGAAGCATGTCGTGTGCAATCCTTAAATTGAAGTCTGAGGTAGAGGAAGAAAAGAAACTGAATATCCAATTCATTCACACAGTTCTGGAACAAGTCCGTTGGTGTGGTGTTGCTTTTGCACAAGGTTGAGACTGTTAGTTCAGATCACCTGCTCAGCCAAATTCTTTGAAGCTTAGTCATCCTATCACCCTTCTTAATTGATTTTAATGGGCAGCTAGAGCAAATCTGACTTGTGTTGGTGTATAAACAGGCTTTCAGATGAAGTGCTGGTGTGTAACTGTTTGAACTGAACTCTCAAAGTGTTATATCTGCTGGGGGGAAGCTCCTCATTGTATGGCCTGTGCAGTTTGGCTGATTTGGCCAGCACCTGGTACAGACATGATTAGTACTTGATGGTTTAAGTAAGGATTTGTTGGAAAAACAAATATAACTCCAAACTGACTAGAGTATCACTTGTCTAGTTTTTGGAGTTGAACCAGACCTCACGAGGGAGGGAGGAAGCATTCCTGTTACCCTTACTTTTCAAGAAGCAACAGGCAAGAATGTCATGCTGCTTCCTGTTGGAGCTGCAGATGATGGTGCCCACTCTCAAAATGAGAAGCTAAATAGGTAAGAGAGTATTTATCCCTGTGGCAGGGTGATTTTACTGTGGGCCTTGGCATATATTGTGAAAAACACTAAGAAATGAACTCGTGCTTTTTTAAATTCTCTGGAAGGCATTGCCATTTCTCTCTAGTAGAGAATGATTGGTTGGATAGCTGGATTCTTTACTGCTTTGGGCTTTATAGACTTGAAACCAGAAGCAGGTTTTATACTTTGATCTCTAAGCTTGGGTACCCCCTACCCAAGAGTGGTGTTTGTCTTGCCAGGGAGAAGCTTGGGAAGCTTCCCCCACGTGGGAAACTTGGGAGTAGTGCCTGTTGCCTGCAGCAGCAATGCCTGTAGTTGTCATGCGCACAGGACTGATGTGTGGGCTTTGCAAAAAGCATACCTCCTGGAAATACAGCTCAACTAAGGCTAATGTAAGCTGTCTTCTTTCCAGGTACAACTACATCCAGGGAGTGAAGATGCTTGGTGCTTATCTCTATGAAGTTTCCCAGCTGAAGGACTAAGTTAGACACCTCACCTTCTGGTTTATGGATCAGAAGTCTGAATTTTCTTACAAAATGTCATGAATTACATGGCTCCCCTCTTCCCCCAACACTCCACCACTACTGCTTTGGTGGGGGAGAGGGAAGCAGGCAATTCCATTTGACAAAGATGATATACCAAAAATACTACTTTAAATGCATACTTTAAATTACAAGGCTATTCCTTACCTGGTCAGCAGTCCTGAACTGCATCTTAGTCTCCTCTGTATCACTTCAGTTTGCTGTACTCATCTACTGTTCCTGTAAAGCAAGAGGAATGGTTTGCTCTCAACAGTTTAAGCAGCCACAGCAGTTGCTGAACTGTCAGCCAAGTCTAAGGTTCTTATACCTGGGTATGTCCTTGAAGTAAGTAATCAGTGACAGATTATGGGGCTACACTGGAATGTGTTCAGGTATAGTGAGACATCTGTCTTTGCTCACTGAGTGATTTGGAAGAGCAGTTTGTCTCTTGTGGTTTATGCCTGCCTGCAGGTTTCAATTTACAGTGAATCAGGGTATGACAAATTTCACTGTGGTAATGACTACTGGTCATTTTTGTAAAGCTGCCTTTGTACTACCAAAAAAAGGATAATAAACAATCATGCTATAGTTTGGCTCTTGCTCTCTAAAGATTAAACAATTACTTGAGAGGGAAAGCAACTTAGGGAACATGGGAGGAACACTTCTCTTGCTATAGAGGCAGATGAGCAACATGGCTACGCAGATCTGGGGATCCAAATACTTGTTCCTAGGCTCTGGCTGCATTACAGTTTGTTGGCTTGTAGTAGCTGTTGCAAAATCCCATTGTCCTGAGAGAAAATGTTTCATTTTGGTTCTGTAAACCAGGTCATCACAGTGTAGCACAAGTGATGAAGAGTGGGTGGAATTTGTGATCTCTCCCTGCTTATGCCTACTCATTGCAACTACTGACTGATGTTCAACTTCAAGCTGTCTTCTGCATACTTTTAAACTCCAACACTTCTGTTATTATGTCAATCCCCCCCTCGCCTCTTACATGTGTGTTAATGCGAACTAGATTGAGATCCCTGATTCTAAATTACCTGATCAGCACCAGCAGCCTAAAGCAAGTAGGTATTTCAAGTGATGATGCTTTGCTCTGAGAGCATGGTGCAGTCCTGTATCCTGACTGAAGTGAGCAGCATATGATGCTTTCTCCCTTAAGGGCCAGAAGGGAGGAATGCCTTTTTTTTCTGTTTTTCACTGTTTCTTGATCTGGAGACTTAATAGTGAAAAGCTCTTGGGGCAGGGAGTCTTCTGGTCTCACTGAAGCTTCTGTAGATTCTCTGCCTTGTTTTGTTCTTTTTAGTTTGTCATTGAAGTTGATGGCTGCAGATAATCTGGTTGGTACTATTAAACTCTGCACTTGGAGCTTGGTTACAGTCAGACCCACATCATACATGGGCATCAGTAGCTGCAAGCACCCAGCACTTGCACAAACACTGGGGAGTTGGCTGGTAGGTTCATACCTTTCAGTGACAGTGGAACTACTCTGCTACAACTTGCAGGATGCACACAGGACAAGACTGCCGTACCAGAATATTTGAAGGCCATCTGTATCCTGAGATCAATTAGTTATACAGGGTAACTAGTCCTAGCAGTCAATGTATCTTCCCTTGGAATTCTCTAAATGGAATAAGTGTTACAGGGAAAGACAATTCCATGGCTATTGGTGGGTGTATATTTCTTGCTTTCTATTTACCAATTTGAAAGGCATTAAAAAATCTATATTCTGAACTGAGCTATTGCTAGTTTCTTATGATGTAAAGATAAAACTATTTGGCCAGGAGAAAAGCTGTTAAATGTTGATGAATTATGTTCTGAACTCTGTTCAGAAAGTATATATAGTTGTCCTATTGCATTTGTAACAAATTTCCTGAGAATTAGTTAATTGGCACTGAAGACACTGCATTGGATTCCACATTTCCTGGATGAATACACCATGGCTGAGTTGTGAAGGAGGCCCAAAACATAAGAAAGTGTCTTAAGGAGTCTGTAGAAAAGGCTGAGAAGCAGATACTGTTGAATATAAAGCAGAAACATTTTGGCATCAGGTGAGTGCCAGAACCTTGTGAAAGAGATTAAAATGGGACTTTGGCCAGAGCAAATGCAGGAGTCTATTTAAGCACACACATTATTAAGTTGCTAATGTAATGAGTACTTTATGAGATTTAATGGGACTTCAGATTTGTTTAGATGTATAATTTTAAAGCTGGAGATCAACAATATCTGTTACTTTACTGCAACAGAACTTCCTTTTTTCTGTAGTCTGCCTGCTTCAGACTTGTCTCCTTGAAGACTTCTAGTTGCAGAGATCTGGCTTGCATCACTGAATGCTTGTGCATAGTATGAAGAGTTTGCTTAGCCCAAGTTGTTTGAATAACAGCACTGCTGTCCAACACAGGAGTATCTGACACAAGAGAATGTGTGAGCTGATAATGAAGACCAAAATGCATCAGTGAAGCACAAATCCTCACAGCCCTGTCTGCTCGGTGTGCAAAGGCCACTTGGCATTTCCAACACAGAACTTCACAGCATTGCCTGTTACAGTTTGCTGAAATGCTTGGCCAGCTCCAGTTAAAATACAGCATGAAAGCTTGTATAATTAATATCCCTCAATAGATGCTCATTAAACGACTTCTAAATTGCAAAGTTGAGCTGACTTAGCTGCCAGACCAGTCTAGCTAGAGGATAGTACCCCCAGGAGGAGGGCAGGACTGCAGCTGTTTCAGGTGGTTTGGGTTAGCCTGGGTAGCTGCAATCTATCTTTGTTGTCCTAGGGAACTCCTGCACAATGGTAAGGACTGGAAAAATCTTCCTGCTGGTTTGTTCCTTACAGCCTTTGTCACAGTCACCATAGTCTGTCGGGTGGAGTTATCCCTGCAGCAACTTTAGAAATGTGAACAGCTACAGTCTCCCATTTTCATGAGTAGAGAAGAAATGTACCAGCTCGGTTTACAAAGCCAGCATAAGCAAAACTCTCAAAAGGGACGTGGTTATGAACTTTGTTAATCTGATAAGCACCTGAATTGTGGCTGGACCTATAAAAGGCATACCAACATGCCTGCTTAAGCTTAGTCTAAGCAATAAGCAAGTATTGCTTCAAGATGGTTTTGGTTTTTTTCACAGTCAGGTTTTACTTGCCTGCCACTTGCCTCTTAGAGGGTAACAAGGTAGGGGCCCAACTTACTGCCGGTTGACCCAAAGAGCATGTGGCTGTAAATCAGAGGTTTTTCCTGAAAGCTTCTGTTTAGCTAAGTTGCATAAAAATACTTAAGTAGTTGATCACCTTTGTACCCTGTCTCTGCCCTGAATGCCAAGATAATTTTGCTTTTCTTGTCCAGATTCCCTTCCAGTCCAACTTGAAGGAACTGCATAAGACTATTTGAAAGCTGAGTTTTATTAAAAGTAATGAGAAGGTTTGTACATCCTTGCTATGCTATCTTTTATTTCCTCTTCCTCAAGTAACTTTAGTCAGCAGCAGCAGTTCCTGGAAAGCAATTCTGGGATCTGGGAGAATTACTTGCAGAAATAAAGATGACTTCATGAATAGGCAGTTGCGAAAAAAAAGCAAAACACCTTCTTCCATCCTTTTTCCTGATATGGAATGATAGCTTAATTCCTGGTAGGAAAATGGGATGCCTCTTGATCAGATGCATGTGGCTTTCAGCAAGTATAGATGGCTTGTATTTCCAGTTCTTCCACTCAAAGAATGGAGAGAAATCTGCAACATGAGTTTTACAACCACTTGTTCTCACAGTTAAAGTTCTGCAAAATTGAGGAAACAGACCTCTGGCTTGTAGTACCTCACTGCTCACTGGATTTCTTGTGTCTTAGCAAATTCCATGGCGGTGCATCTTGATATGGAGTATGCACTTAAAAGAGCAGCTGGAGTTACTACAAGCTATTACCTCAAAATGAATAAGCCATTTAAAATGTAATTTTTTGTGTGTGTGTGTCCTTGGAAACAGAGGCATGCACATTAAAAACAGCCCTGATTTTCTACTATGATACAATCCATTTTAGGCTTCTCATGAAAATGCTTCCTAATTTGAAACTTTTTAAGTTGTGAAACAGACACTTGTTTAGCATAATGAGTTTGGATGTACTAACTAAATCAAAACTTGAAGAGCTTCAGCTTTGTGATCTTCACCTTGAAGCAATGTGAGGAGTGGAATAACATAGAGCTAATCTAGATAAAGCATTCCAGTCAGTTCTTTCTGTCAAACTGCTTGCTCAAAAACATTACAATTTTTTTCAGTGTTATCTGAACTTATTCAATTAAAATATAATAGATTCATGTGTTAAATATGCATTTACATTATGGGGAGTCAATCTGAATAAATTGCCTTCTTGATAATCAAAGTTATGCAGGGGATTTAAATCACTCTTCAGAGAATCTATTTAGGCTACATTGGGAAGTGTGGGAGATAATTTTGATTCTAATCTCTTGTTAGTTTGATCATATAATTTTATATCATGATGTTAGATTATGACAAGCACTGAATGCTAAGACATGTTTTTCTAGTATTTTGAAATATTTGTCTTTCTATTAATTTTGCATATCCTTAGTGATTTTGAGATTTCTTGAGGATTGCTTAAGATGCATGCCAATGAAATAGGCCTGCTGGTGCTAAAACTTGGGTATGCAATGTTCTGTCTGTGCAGGCTTATGTTCTTGTCAATCATGGGGACAGCTCATGGACCTCTTCTATTTCTGCCCATTAGACTGAAAAATCCGATAACAGAATACAACTGAGCAGCTTTTTTGGTCATAGTTACTGTGTGTGCTCTCCTTTGGTAAAGCACCTGTCCTGTAGGCTAATATCAGTGCTGGTTGCTTTTCAAACATCACCTCCTAAGGGCACAGGAGCAGGCAATTCCCAAATTCGGAAGTCAAGCAGGTGAGGCAGAAGGCCAGCTTGGCTGAGCAGGGATATTCCCTTGGAAATAAGGCAAAAAAGGAAGGTGTAAGTCCAATGGAAGCAAGGTCAAGTGACAGGGGAAGAATACAGAGATGCTGCTTGCCATTGTAGGGAGAAAATTCATGTGGCCAAGGCTCAGCTGAAGTTGCAGCTGGCCAGAAATTTGGGAGACAATAAAATGAGTTTTCTCAAATACATTAATAGCAATAGGCAGTATAGAAATAACTGACCAGTTACAGAATGCGGATGTTTACCTCACAAACAGGGACAGAGACAAGGCAGAGGTGTTTAACACTTGCTTTGCCTCTGTGTTCAACCTGGATGATGGACAAAGGGGGGCTTAGTATCTTCAACTGGAGGACCATGACTGTGACAATGATCGACTCCCAGCTGTTGACTCTGAATTGTGCAGGATCTGCTGCTCCAGTTGGATCGCTACAAGTCTATGAGGCCTGAGAGGATTCCTCCCAGAATCCTCAAAGAGTTGGCTGATGTCATTGCAAAACCTCTTGATTTTTGAGAGGTCTTAGGAATCCAGAGAGGTCCCAGCTGACTGGAAGCTGGCAAATGTTGTCTTGATTTTCAAGAAGGGGAAGAAGGAGGACCTGGGAAACTACAGGTCTATCAGTCTCACTTCAGTGTCTGGTAAAGTCATGGAGAAGATTATTCTGGGAGGTATTGAAAAACACCTGAAAGACAATGCTGTCATTGGTCACAGTCAGCACAGCTTTATGAGAGGAAAGTATTCCTTATCAAACCTGATTTCCTTCTATGACAAGATAACCCACGTAGGTGATCAAGGGAAGCCAGCTGATGGAATCTTTTTGGATTTCAGTAAAGCTTTCAATACTGTCTCACAGGATCCTTCTGGACAACATGTCCAGCACAGCTGGGTAAGCACATCATGCAGTGGGTGAGCAATGGGCTCATGGGTCAAGCACAGCGGGTAATAGTGAATGGGGTGACGTCAGACTGGTGACTAGAAGGGTTCTACAAGGCTCCATCCTGGGCCTTGTGCTCTTCAACATCTTCATAAATGACTTGGATGCAGGAGTGGAGGGGATACTAAGCAAGTTTACAGAGGACACAAAACTGGAAGGAGCTGTTGACTCCCTCAAAGGCAGGGAGGCTCTGCAGAGAGACCTCAACAAATCAGAGAGCTGGGGAATCACTAACTGTATGAAGTTCAACAGGGGAAAGTGCTGGATTCTGCATCTGGATAGGGCAATCCCAGATGTTTGTACACACTAGGGAATGAGATGCTGGAAAGCAGTGCCATGGGGGATCCTGGTCGATGGTAAGCTGAATGTGAGTCCGCAGTGCCCTGGCAGCCAGGAGGGCCAGCCATGTCCTGGGGGGGATCAGGCAAAGCATCACCAGTTGGTGAAGGGAGGGGATTGTCCTGCTCTGTTCTGCACTGGGGCGGCCTCACCTGGAATATTGTGTGCAGTTGTGGGCACTGCAATATGAGAAAGATATTAAGCTCTTATAGTGTCCAAAGGAGGGCAACAAAGATGGGGAAGGGCCTGGAGGGGAAGCCGTATGAGGAGCGGCTGAGGGTACTTGGTCTGATCAGCCTGGAGGAGACTGAGGGGAGATCTCACTGCAGTTACAACTTCCTTGTGAGAGGAAGAGCAGGGGCAGGCACTGATCTCTTCTCTGTGATGACCAGTTACAGAACCCAAGGGAACGACCTGGAGTTGTGTGGAGATTTAGCCTGGATATCAGAAAAAGGCTCTTCACCCAGAGGGTGGTTGGGCACTGGAACAGGCTCCCCAGGGAAGTGATCACAGCACCAAGCCTGACAAAGTGCAAGAAGCATTTGGACAATGCTCTCAGGCACAGGGTGCAACACTTGGGAGTGGTCCTGTGCAGGGCCAGAAGTTGGACTTGGGGATCCTTGAGGGTCCCTTCCAATTTGGCATACTCTGTGATTCTGTGAACCCGAGGAGTGGTTGTTTGTATGTACAGTGTTTGTGTGGAAACGCTGTGGTAGTGGAGGGGGGCTAAAGAGATGGCTTCTCTGAGAAGCTGCTGGAAGCTTCCCTGATGTCCGACAGAGTCAATGCCAGGCAGCTTCAAGACAGACTTGCTGCTAGCCAAGGCTAAGCTCATCAGTGATGCCTCTGGGACAACACAGTTATGAGGTCAAAAGAGTTATTGAGCAGAAGTAACTGTGGCCAGAGAAGAGCAAAGTGAGAATATGTGAGAGAAAGCCCTGCAGATGCCAAAGTCAGTGAAGAACGAGGAGGTGCTCCAGGTGCCAGAACTGAGACTCCTCTGCAGCCCATGGTGGACCACAGTGGAGCAGAAATCCACATGCAGCACATTGAAGGACCCCACACTGGAACAGCTGGATGTCCAAAGGAGCATTTGCCGAGCTGGTGAGCACTCCTTTTCCTAGCTTGGTTCTTCCTGCTTTCCTCTTCGAACTACTCTGTGCACCCTTAGGCTTCAGAGGGAGAGGGAGCCTTTTGGATTTGCTGTGGAGTTCCTGAGGACCGATTTCAGCTGCAAGGGGTTGCTGAGAACCACCACCCCACTTGCCCTCATCTTCCAGCGCCTCCTTCTTCGGACAAAGAGGCAAGGAGAGAGAGAGAGAGCGCCTACTCTGCCTGAGAACAGTTCCATCCTGCCCTGTGTGACTGCTGTTACCACCTGAGTCATTCAGAGGAGTCAATACCCCTTCCATCTTTGTCTTACTGGAGGACTTCACTGCCAGCCGAGGCGCGGCGGCGACCCCTGTTGTCTGTATATATAATTGCATCAAAGGGCAAAAAAAAATTCCGTTTCATTTAAAGGGGTTGTTCTTCTGCTTGGGGGTACAGTGTAGGTGTTTGTTCTATCCTAGGTTTTGGTTATATATATATATATATATATTTGTAGGTAAAAACTGTTATCCTCTATTTTTATAAATTTTTCTGATTAGAACTCCTAAATTTCAAAGCGGTGGTGATTCTTTGAGGGAAGCTCTTCTTTTCCTGGTCCATATAAATATCTTCGTTTCTTCTAAATTAAGACAGTGACCCCATAAGAAGGCAATGCTGGAGCAGACTCCTGGAAGGACTCCTGGACCCATGGAGGGGGAGCCCATGCTGGTGCAGTTTGCTGGCAGGACTCATGACCAGACAGGGGACCATGCTGGAGCAGTCCATTCCTCAGAGACTGCATTCTGTGAGAGGGAGCTGAGCTCATGCACATTCATGCAGAACTGCAGCCTGTGGAGGTTGGAATCACATGGGAGAAGTTCATGGAGGACTGTCTCCTGTGGGAGGGACCTCATGCTGGAGCAGGCAAAGGACTCCTCTCCCTCAGGAGGAAGCAAGGGCAGAAACAACATGTGATGAACTGACTGTAACCCCCATTCCCTGTCTCCCTGTGCCTCTGGGGTAAAAGATGTAGAGAACTGGAAATAAACTTAAGCCTGGGAAGGAGTGTTGTGGGGGGGGGGAAGCTGTTTTATAGATTTGGGGCTTTTCTTATTATCCTACTCTGATTTGATTGGTAACAAATTAAAGTAATTTCTCCAAGTCAAGTCTGTTTTCCCCATGATGGTACCTGGTCACTGATCCTTATCTCAAACTATGAGCTTTCATATTTTCTCTCCCCTGTCCAGGTGAGGATCAGAGTGATAGAGCAGCTTTGCTGAGCATCTGTAGTCCAGCCAGGGTCAACCCTCCACACTATTGCAACAAATGTGACCCACAGCACAAAATGCCGAAACATTTGACACTGAAATATGTTCAGTTATTGGATGCTCAAGAAAATCTTCTAATAGAGACATTTCTTCTGTGTTAGCTGTTGCTTATGAATCTGTGTGCCCTACAGTTGTCAATCACAGTCCAGTGGTCTGTACAGAAAGAGCCTTAATGAAATGTAAGTATTCATAAGCAATATGTATGAATAGTATTTAAGGAAGGATCCTTTGAAGGCTGCTGTTACTGCCGATATGCATATAAATAAAAATATGCATAAGAATGCCAAATGCATTCATGTAAAGGTGAGTCTTTAGAGAACTGTTTCCTTGCTATTTTGGACAGAGTAAGTAAAAGGAATTGCAAATATAAGCAGTTAATATATGCAAAACTGTAGCCAATTCTTGAATTCCAAGACAGCTGCTAAGATACATGATGAAATTAAATATGACATTTCTGAAGTACTTAATGGATCTAATGTGGATGTAGTGAATAGTGGAGTCAAGGTTAGACTTGAGAATAAATGCTGTATTGCCTTGAACTGTTTTAAATGCTAATAGGGAGAATTCTGAGATGCTGGCACTAAATTTCAAGAGTATTTATTAAACTCTTCCTTAGACTTGCAGAAACCAACATTATGACTAAACTAACTAAAGTGTTAAAGTCATACAATGGCTGCAAAAGGCTTTTGAAAACTTAAAAGCTGTAAAGTGTTTATAAATATGCCTTTGATAAGGTGTTGGTTTAAACTATCTTGCTGTATTAGTAATGGATTGATATCTTTGTCTCTTCTATTATCAACTGTTTATTGGTACATCATTAGAAACTTTTTAAATGCAGAAATTATGTTTCTTTTGCTGGACTTCCAACAGTGCATGCAAAGTACAGAATACCTGCTTTTTGCTGCCTGACATGTTCTCTACTATTATTGCTGTCTCTGCGCCCCCACACTTATTTTTCCCAATGATTCACATGGAGAGAAGTAATCCTGCAAGGGGGACCCATGGAGTTGCCTAGGAATATTACCAGGATTTCACTTTATAGTGTGATTGTTAATTGTTTTCAGTTTTTGGAATTTGGCATGACAGCATAATAACATTAAATGGAGTAGGAGAAGGCAACTTTTCGTTTTCAAATTCCTCTCCATTGACCTCTTTACTATTTAAGTGAACAGCAACCAAGGAAGATTTGGGCAAAGAGCAGCTGTATCTACAAATCCACTGGAACATACTACTTTTTAATGTGTGGAAATGCCAGAAGTTACAGGCATCAGACAAAAGGCATTTGGAAATGATTCCAGGCATAGCTCTGTAGGTTTTCTTATTGTGTTGAACACTTAGCTGGAGGATCTAGTTAAAAGCTGCAAGAATACAATATAAATTCAGAACACAGTATAGTCTGCATGTCATTTTCAGGGATTGGTTGTCAAACAGAGAATTAATAAAAGGAAAGGAAAATATTTATTTCTGCACAGCTTTGAATCTTGTTAGTATTTTCCCTAATACCCTGTAATGCGTTGCCAACTTTGGTACGGGGAGATACAGTGTTGCTTGTGATTACTTTAAGGCAGTTTTAATTCTGACCAGATGGATTCAGGATCAGATGCATTAGGAGCTCAGTCATACAGGGGTTACCAATTCTGCTGTCTGGCAATAAAATTTCAGTATAAAGATGGGAATAAAGATAACTTGAATGTGGAGAGACTTGGGAAAAACACAGGTAGAGAGCAGGTCTCAGAAATTAAGTAAAGGGTTTTACAAGAGAGGTAGAGATGAAGGTATAAAGAGATGTTCCTAGAGTATGGAGCACCAGAATTCATTAGCTTCTAGGCTTCAGTCTGCTAATGTTCCTTTGCACTGATCTGGAAATGATATTTAGTGGAATTGGGCTGGGTATGAATTTAAAGTTTGTAGAGCTGCATATAATTTTTGGAAGTTTAACTTGGAGTTGTCTGACACTCACTGGTGAAATTTAAATACCTTAAGACCAGTTGGAAATAATTTTTTAAGTTCATAAGAGTTTCGAGGGTGGTATTTGAGAACTGGATAATAAAATGTTGTTTTTAACTGGAGATAAGTGCATGCATTGCCTGGTTTAAAATAGAAATGCACTAAAAAGTAGCAAACACATCTGAGGTGATTTTTTCCCCCATGGAAATTTACTGAGTATTAAATTAATAGAAAACTGCACTGCATTACATTTCCCACTCTGTGAAAGTGTTCCTATAGGATATGACAGGTAATTGAGTCATCAACATAAAATATTAATAATTAAGATGATGCATTCCATTTCTTAATATGTTGTAGCTTCACGTCTATCTACTTGGAACTATGACACAGATTTACTGGGACACAGCAATCACCTTGAAGCTGTGCTCAGTAACAGCTGATTAGCATTATCTGTTCCAAATGTAAAATAAGTTCAGCTTCTTTGACCTCATTAGATGGAACTGAGAGTGCCTCAGTTATAAATGTTCCTCTAGCTTCTTCCAATAATTTGATTTATATGGAAGAAAGTTTTAATGACAATCCCTGCCACTAATAGGCCAGCAGTCCTGAAGGATGTAGAAGATTCTGAAAATAATTAGACTTAGCACTAAAATTAAAAAGGGGGCTTGAACAGGAAAATACTTTTTTTCAATAGCACACAGTCCATAATACATCATTCTTTTCACCCACTTATATACATAGGCATCAATACAGAAGCAAGGCTAATGTATCCAGAAGTGCTTGGTAATCTGTTCATAAACTTAGATAGATGCACCTGTTTGCCTTTGAATTTGAATGACTAGGGTCTATGCCCACCAAAAGTAATTATCATTCTGGCACACTATTTATTAGTCTTTTTTCCATTGCTGAATGTAAGCATTTGGGCTGATAAAATAACAAAATGGTCTATAAATCTGAGAGGCTGCTTTAAGTTTGGATCAAAATCAAAAGTAGAGGATATGGTGAATTCCAATTGTGAAATATGCAGAAATTTGTTTGCTTTATCAGAGAGCAAGATGGTACATTTTAACATCACAGACTTTGCGTAAGATTGTAATGCAAAAATATGGATTGCAATTAGTCTGTTCCAAATATAATTTTACTTGTGTTGATAGAAATTAATATGCCATCCTGAGTCCTTTAAATCTATCAAGTTAATCTACAACTCGAAAGTAACAAACAGCAAAATGGTATACAGGCCTCTTTTGTAGTCTGTGATTAGGGGGAATTGGTTACTCCAGGAAAGACAGGTATATTGGCAAATGATGTACACATGTATAAGCTTGGTCTGTTACTCATTTTTCGCAGGTGTATTAATATACAGAGAGTTTCAAGATGGCAGGAGCAAAGAGTGCCTTACATCTTCCTATTAGCAAAGGAAGACACCAAATACCAAAAAGCCTGCTCCCTAAACTCCTTATTTCAGTACTTGAAATGGCATGTGTCACCTGGATAACATTCATTTGTCTTTCAGTTTAAAGATCAAAAATTCTCTTTAAATTTTCACAGTGCTCTGAATTTGAGAGCTTGATCCTGCTAAATCTCTTAGTCGGTTTAGGGGGCAATTACTAGTCTCTGGAACAAATGAAAACTCCAGATAAGATGACACCATGCTGAGATAATTCAAAAGGAATCAGTCACACTACTTCAGGCTGATGCTTTTTTTTTTCTTTCCCGTGAAATCTTGCTCTTTGAAAACTGACTATTTATGAGACAAACACCCTTTCCCCCCCCCTTTTTCTTGCAGAGTTCACTTAAAACCCCAACTGTGTGAGTTGCATTATATTTCTAATAGCTCCACAGAACATTTTCTGCCCTCCTAGGCAAAACAGAGCAAGTGTAGGTAGATAAAAGACCCGTTTACTTGAGGCTGGGAAAGCTGCACACAGATGAAGGATCTGACATCTCTGACACCTTTGTGTTCAGCTGAGATCACTCACAAGATACTAAATGGATGGTTTGGACTCCTTAAATCTATCATGTTCCAGAGTTAAAGTTTTCTATAGGAGTTCTTCATGTAATTACTGCTCTAGAAATGGATGTATGCGCTGCCTCTGGCAGTATTTTCAATCATAACTTTTCCTTTACTCCAGTAGTGACTGATCAGATAGGTGGAAGCAGACTTGCTGCAAGTGGAGAAACTAAGGCTGACATTATAAACATATTTGTACTTCTCTAAATATGACACAAAAACTGGGTCCATTTATTATCTTTGGTCCCCGTTTCCTTGTGCTAAATTACCTCCCTGTGTGGTTGTTTATGCTCCTCAGGTAGCTTTTTGTTGTGGCCATCTACTTGCCCAGCCAGTTTCCCTGCAGCTATCAACATGAAAAAAACTGTCCTAAATTCTATAGCCTTAATGAGGGAAGGAATCATAGGAAAGCAAGGGGAGGGGGCATCAGAATTTGGTTTTTGGTTCCTATGTGCTGTTCCATAATCAAAGATATTGGCTTCTGGCATAATAAATAAATTTTAAAAGCTAAATAAAAAGTTTGTATTCTAATAAGGAGGCACAGCAAAAGACATAGGCATTGTGGGTTTTCCATATGGATAGAGAAGAAGTGAAAAAAAAACTGTCTAAATTTTCATTGTTTCTTTATGGGCAGTTTCTATGTAATTGCATGGCATAAATTGAGATTTACAGTTGAATTGGATCTTAAAGATCTTCTTTGACTTAAATGATTCTGTGATTAAAGGATATGCAGCTTTACCATTGACTATGTCTTTCCAGTATTTAGAAAACAGACAAAGAATACAATGTGGTGCGAGATAAAGGAGAAACAAAAGCAACCATTTTGTCAGACTGGTGTGGATTGCAGCTAAGAGTCAGATTTTGAAAACCTGGAGTGGTTTGGTTAGGCTGCTTGGTAGCACTCTGCTACTAGGGAGGGCTTTGGATGATGATCAGTTTGGAATGAGCCTTGGAGGGGAGCTTGAAGCCCTGCAGTGGGGATCAGTGCCTGTAGCAATGCATCAGATACGAATCTATGTTATCAGCTGGCTCTGCAAGCCAAGGCAGCAAGCTGAGGGCTGCCCTAATGCTCAGCTTGCATGGTATGCAAAGCCCAACACTTTCTCTCAAAGGTGGGTGATGATAACCATGTATTGAGCGGCCTGATCAGGAAACCCTTAATAACAATAGATGAAATTAAAGCCAGTGATAGTATTGCTCATGTGGAGCACAAAGAGTTTTGTGGCTCAAGCATGCATCCTGGCAAGGTGTATCCAAGCTGCAGTTCCTTCCCCAGCCTTTTGATTTCCCATCTTGTAGGAGAAGGTGCCTACATTATTGCAAGCTCCCCTTAAAGATTGGCTTTTAGGCATGAGGACAGGGGCATGTGGTGGAACCGTTTGACTAAGAGCTGTTGGTGCTTTTGATTTTTCATAGCTGGTAACCTTAATGCATTTTTAAATGCTATCATAGGACTTCCCCTGTTTCTTAATTCTTAATTCCTTCTGAAGTGCAGTGAGTGAAGGGATACAAACTTCATGAATTATCTCAAATATTTAATCGAAAATTTCCTAATTTAAATAAGGATTTAGACACTTGGAGTGTGGGATTAATGGCTTATATCCAAACCAGTGATTTGCAGAACTGTCATTTTCTTAGAAGTTAAAAGCTATGAAAAAAAATTAGTTCTAAATGTTTGGTTTTCTATAATAATAAAAATGAAAAGCCACGATTGCCGTTTGAGCCATGTCAAGGCACATGCTACAGTTTCATTGAAAGACCTTTGAATACAAGAGAAACTGCTCTGTTTGAAAAGACTGTAGAAAAGAGAGCAAAAATACTTGTCTGTGGGGACAGTATTTTATTCTAAACCCTTGTGGAATGAGCGGAGAACTGTTTTCCAAAGAAGTTTCAATTAAGTTTCTAGCAACTCAATTAAAGAGACTGATCCATTAGTTGTGGATCCACCTTAGCTGTTAGCAGGCTCAGTGCCCATGTGCAGGTGTTCAATTAAGATGTCCAGATAAGAACAAGTTTTCTTACCAAAGAAAAACCAGTCTTGTAATTGTCTATCACATTTTTCACAAAATGGCCAATTGCTGGCACAATGTGCAGAGCCTCAGTTCAGTGGGTCTCTGCTCTGGGCTGTCAAAGCCAGTGCTTCACCCTTGTTATAGTCAGTGGCACTTAGACAGAAGAGATGAGCTATGAAATATCTCACACTCCTCTTTAAGGAGGTCACTGTCATAAAGACTTCCAATAGTAACATCTGTTGGCATGAGATGCAACACTACTGTGAGTGTATGTATATATATATATTCCTATATGTATAAACAGTGGGTTCCTTTATTTTTTAAGCTATTTAAGAGCAACTTGACTTTGTCAAGAGAAGAACCTCTCTGCTTGCTTTGGCCTTCTTCCAAATACACTTCAATGACAAGACGGCAGTGGAAAAATACTCCTAAGCCTTTCTTCAGAGGCTGTGGCTCCTGGGACATGCAGCTGAAATGCAAAAGCCAGAGAAGTGTCAAACTGAGTTAACTTTGTGGTGCCCCAGATGTGTGCCTTGAAGGATGCCATGCACACCACCACCTCAGTGACTCGTGCCCAGCCTCTGCCAATTCCTGGACCTCACAGAAAGCTGGGAGGAGGCAGCATGAAGAGCTGCATAAACAAACTACTGCATGGTTAGTGTCAGCTTCACCCCGTGAACTCAAAAAGTCAGTCTCTGATGTGTCTGTTTGGGAATGACTATGAGTTATGCACTGGATAGGAACCTCACCTGCATGGAGAGCAATAATCACCCCTAAGGGAACACTGATGCTACTTGGCTGAGCAAAGCATCTGAAGGATATCAAGATGGGAATAACCTCTTGCCATCGTTTCAGTATGATTAATATCTGAAGATGTTTTTGCTTAATCATTAAGCAAAATGAATTTACAGTGTTGCTCTTGGAAAAATAGGATAGTCTCCTACCTCAGCACTTAGTGCAGTGTACTGGAAAAGGTACTGGACAAGAACTCATTTGCTTCTCTTACCACTTGCATGCTTGGAGCTCTGGGTAAAGACAGCTTGCTGAATGAGCCACCAGGTGGTGAGAAGGCTCCATGCAATTGCTCTCCCTTTACAGAGTGTCTCAAATCTCTGGCCTTGCTCCTGGAAGTTGCTGAGTATTGTTGCTCCAAACAGGACAGTGTAGCCATGGACCCCTGTGAAGCACTGTGAGATCTCTTGCCTAGGTAAGGGGACCTTTTCTAAATCCATCTTTGTCTACTGACATACCCAGGTGTGATTATCAACATTCAGGCAACAACTACTGATCTTGGGGGTCGTTGCCTCTTTAACAGCACTATCTCACTCCACTGTCTGACAAGCTCTTGCAGTCAACAATATTGCTTAACTTGTGGTCTCAGATTTTGCCATCAGCTGTGATTATCTTGAAAGAGGGTGGCTGGGAAATACTCTTCCAGCTGCAGTGGGAAGTGGGAAGGAGTGAAGAGGTAAAAGGGCTTGCTGCTTCTTCACAGGGAGCAGAAGCAGAAATACCAGTTGGGGGAAAGTGTGAAAAGGCCTCTCCATTCCACACTAATACAATGATAAGTTATATTAAGGCAGCATGTTCAGAAATGACAGACAGTAAGCTGCAATAATAGCCAGGTACACTGACTGTGATGTTACATTATCATTCCCTCTTTTCTGCAAGACACCTTCAAGAAATGGAAACTGGCCGGCTTGAGCTAGAGGCAGTTGCTTGGAAAGTGACAGGTGGCATTGAAAACCATCATTTCTCTGTCAATGAAATATTGCTCCTAACAGTATCTTTCTTACATATTTGCTCATTCAAACTTAAGATGGTAATTACTTAAGATACCTTTTAATTACAGTAAGAACTAAAAGTGTGCTAATTCTGCTGAAGTGCCAATGAAATGAAGTTGCTCTTTTTTGTACCATCACTTTGCAACCAAAGATGCTGCCTTGATGTAGTGATAGAAGCACAAAGTAGGAGACCACCTCTGCCCTAGATAGCTTACATTTTCAAAGCACAAGAGAAACAAAGACAGTGATGCTTTTTTTCTTCTTTTAATCATTCTATTTCCTTCTGCTTAAACATTTACTGTCTTCCAAAGGGGAGCTGTCCATGACAACAATCAAACTATTTGAGTTGGTTCTCTCATTTCTTTTAGTTAATAAGCTACCACCAAAGACTGTTTTTATTGAGGAGATAAACCTGCCTACATTTAAAAATGCTTCTAAACAATGTTGGACATGTTTATGATGCTCCATAAATGGAGTAATAACCATAAAAAAAAATCCCTAGACCTCGTTCCAAATTTTAGGTTATAAAATAAGGGACAATTAGCAATGAAATAATAAGCTACAAAGTAATTATAACACTTTTTTTATTTTCATACACTAGTATAGGTCCTCAGTAGTATTAAGTGATAAACAAATCAAAATAGTTGAATGACTAAATTCAGTAAACTTATTTTTAATCTCACTTGCATTATTTTAATTCAGGAATAACTCCAGTGTGAAACATTTCAAGTTAGGATAAATAAAGACAGGATACATGTAAAAAGAGAATTATTTAAAATAAATGCAAATAATCATTTAATTTCCCCTCAGCTTTTGCATTTAATTGGCAAATGAGTTTTTACACATTGATCAAATGAAGAACAAGTACCGAAAAGAAGGAAAAGTCTTTGTAAGGGTCTGGGAGAGAACCTGGACCTGCCTTGGAAAACTGATGCTTATTACTGAATTTGACCTTGTCAATAGTGGTTCAAGAGGACCCTAAGGACAGAAACTTGTATGCAGACACAAGCACCTAAAATTTGCTACAAGTTCAGCAGTCTTCTGGTAGGGGAGAACTGACAGGAAAACCTGGTGAGGCCATCCACATGTGAAGGACTACAAGGCAAGTACAAGTACTGTACAGCCTACAGTTCTTTCCAGTGAACCTCTTTACCATGAAAAGACCAAGAGACAACACAGCTGTCTTTCCATGAGGAATCTTTTTATACTGGTGTCTGTCAGATTGCCAACCAATGAGCAGAAAAATTTCTTAGGTAAATTGTGAATTATGCCTCCTCTGTGAGCACAAAGGGCAATACTACTTCCTAGGAGAAGTACTCCTACTACTTCTCCTTAACAGAAATGTATTCTTTTCTTTTCCAGTTTTCAAGCCAAAGCAAAATCCACCTCTTTTCTCAAAGTCCTCCAAAATACTCTTGTAAAGCAGCAACGCTAATCAGCAATGCTAAAGTGCTTTCTGACATTGAGATTCCTACTGGGATATTGGACTTCCAGGGAGAAAAGAAGGAAGAAAAGGAGAGTGGAAAATTTCTCATGGCTTGATGTGTTAGTGATTTCGCTTTCCTGCTTGGATTGTTATATGATAGAGAAGCAGAAGTGAGCATCTAAAAAAATTTTTAACTTTAACTTAAAACTATTCCTTCATTTAGCTGCAGAACTTATCAGTGAACTGAGATAGAATGTCCCTGTTCTGCAAGTGGAAGAGGCGGTCTTTACAGTCCAGGCTTTCATCACCAGCAATTAAAGGTAGCTGCAAAACAAGAGCACAAAGAGATAAGGACTTTCTTTTTATGTATCATCTGTGTTACAGCAAAGCAGAACTGATAATTGGGGTGTCCTGGGTTGAGCTGGCAAAACGCCAACTGTCCAGGACAGGGTGAAAAGGGTTCCTCCTCCCCCCAACCAGCCAAGGGAAAAAGAAGAGGGAGAGAGGAAAAAAAAACTTCCAAAGCCAGCTTTATGCTGAAACTAACTACTTGTATTTATACAAAGAAGAGAAAATTAAGAGGATACTACAATATAACACACACTTACACAAGTTACATATATAACAAGAAATAACTTCCCACTTCCCAGTAAACACAAATTCTACCATTTTAACTACAAATCATTTTAGAGAAGTTGGTTCTTCAGAGACAGACTTAAGCAGAGAGAAAAGCTAGGAACAAATATTTTACTTCCCTCAGATAACATGATGTTAAGCCGGTGCTCTGGGCTTGGGCCTCCCCATCCCTCCTGGGACAGCAGAGTGTCTTGCTGGGACCACAGCTGTGAAGCAACTGAACAAGCCACACCCACACACCAGCTCTTACCCCTTTTGAGATGATGCAATATGGTATGGAATACAATATTATTGGCCAGAAGAAGTCAGCTGTTAGCTAGCTCAGTCCAGCTCAAGTCAGCTGACAATTCCCAGGCCTAGCTGAACTTTTAAAACCTAAATTTAGGACCATCTGGCCAAACCCATAACAGGGGTCTCACATTTTCACTAAAGGGTTGGCTTGAACAAGGGCCTGTCATTACCATTCTCCAAAACACCCTTAAGGCAATTCATACGGCAACACTTTATGAGCCAACTGCTGGAAACAGCACAGGGTGTTGCAGTGTCACCTGCCAGGAAGTGCCAGATCATACCCATGCTTCACACCAAATATTTTCATTGCTGTTACACAGCTTATTGAATTTGATGTTATTTCTTTAATCATCTTCAAAGGCAGTCAGCATTGTGAGCTGGAGTTCATTCCCCTGCAGGTGTCTGGATCTCTGCAGCCTCTGGTATTTCAACAGTGGCTGCATGTGGTCACGGCTGGACTCAAGAACTGCCACATGAAGAGTTATCATCATTCTCCTCCTCCTCCAAGGGTCTCACCTAGTCAGCTGGAGCGGTGACTGAGGCTTGATGGCCTGCTTCCATCAAAGGTATGTCACTTATCAGGGAATGTTATTAAAGGAAGTTAAATAACCCCATTCTCTCAGTTATCTTCCTTGACGGTGATTGCTTAGAGGAGAGGTTCCTTTCAATGGAGTCCACCATTGACTTGGTAGATTAGTTCTTACTGCCATACACATCTTTATCTCCTTTCGGAAAGTACATGAAGCACACCCTTCAAGAGTGACGAGGAAGGCATCAAAGCACATTCAGGAGCTGCTTCTCATAAGTTTGTAAATTTAGCTGATATTTTATCAGAGTCATCCTAGTTAAAGAATCACCTTGGATTTTTTGTTAAATCACTGCCTAAGAACACTAAGTTTTCTTTTAACAGTGATTAACAGAATGAGAGGAAGTGAGACACAAAATGTTCTTACTACTAAAGAACAAATGACAAGAGAGTGCATGACTGACTGCCATGCATTATTTCTAAAAATAGACAGTTTTCTATAAAGTAGTAAATGCTCTTCGAAATGACATCAAATAAAACAAATTTGAAATTGAAGTCTTTGTTTGACATTCCCTCTGCTCCTTGCTTTATCATCCTTTCAAATAATTTTTCCCCTTCTTGTAACACTGAGCTATTTTAGCCTTGTCTGAAATCTTTCTACAGCTTTATTAAACTGACTCCCTTTTCCACATAAGCTTTTCCAGTTGTGATCCAAACACTTCTTGTTGCCTGTGCATTAGTAGTGCATTACCATGAAGTTTCCTTCATAGCATTTTAGCTTCCTTGTTTCATTTTCTTAAACTGTTAGACGATAATGAAACATGATGAAAACATTCATCTCTCGTCTCCATCTTTGCAGGTCATTTGCATGTAACCGAGATAAAAAGAGAAAGTTACAGTCACCACTGCACAGGTCCCCTGTATAAGCAGCCATTTTGTGACTGATATTAAAAGGTACGTGTTTCTTGAAGTCACTGTAAGGTGCTAAGTGTATATATCTATATACACACACATATATGTATATACAGACACGCACACATATATATATATGTACTCACTCTTTTAAAACTGAAGATGCATTGAATTCAGCAAAATTGAATATTTGGTTAGAAAGAGGGAAAATCATATATGATGGAGGCACTGATACTTAAATCCATTTCTTGAGCTTGGTTACTCTAGCAGTACTCTGTTCTGACCTGTGCTATGATCTTCCTTGTTCAAGTGTGGCATAATCAAAAGGTCTATTTTGCCCATAACTGAACCCAGAGAAACCTGCCAAGTTTTCTGCAGTAAATCTTTCACCCGTTGCTCCCTGGTGGTCTAGTGGTTAGGATTCGGCGCTCTCACCGCCGCGGCCCGGGTTCGATTCCCGGTCAGGGAAACAACGGATGCCTCATGGTTTTTTGATTTTTTAATTTTTATAGATTTTAGAAGTACTTGTAACTGTAGTAAAAGGCAGATTTAGTGTGTTAATATTTCTGGCAGCTTAAGTTCAATGTTTATTTATTGTAAACCCTATCCCATATCGAGCCGAGTGTTATCATGTATTCCTGAAAGCCCTAAGCCTAGACATTAAAGAATCTACTTTTTTATCTTATCCCAAATTAAATTGGCTCGGAGTCAGGTTTTTTGGGTCTCTAAATGCATCAGTTAAATTAGGGTGCATTCAGTGGCCTTTTTTTTTTCCAAACTGACATTTAGAAATGGCAAAGTATAAAGAATAAGTGAAATATGTGTGAAACTGAGGCATCCAGCAGGCTTTATGGCAAATAAAGATAGTGGCCCTGAAGCCTCTCTAGATGAACATCTGATTAAAATCCTCACATGCTGGGATCTCGACCCACCTGTTTGCAATGTCCATGGCAAAACTAGCTATGACCACAGTGTATGATGCCTGTTCCTATCACTTTCTTCTGGAGGTGCAGTGTCTTGCACTCTTTTGGAGCCCCTCACAAATGTATTCATCGAGGTCCCATGCTCTCCTCAGCTTGTGCAGGAACCAGCTCCTCTCTGGGAGACCCAGCTCGCATGTGGGATGCACTGTATCTGTCAGCTCCTCTCTGGGAGACCCAGCTCGCATGTGGGATGCACTGTATCTGTCAAAAGGGACAGATAACTTTGCTGCCTTGGGACTCACTGCTGGCTGAAGTGAGACTGACCAACATCACAAAAGCAGAGTCATTGCCTGGCCCCTAAAAGGACACAGCAACAGAAAGAGAAACAACCAACATAAATGGTTGGCTTTTACTTAATATGGATCATTTCCCGATACCTTGGGCCCCTTTTGGACAAGACCTGCAGAGTTTCGGCTCAGGTGTCCTCCTGTATCTACCCAGGCACTGTCGCAGCAAGTGCCAGCATCTTGCCTGTGCCAGGGAAACTCAGTTCATCAGAGACCAGTTACCACCATCCCAGCCTTGGACTCCTGGTCCTCTCTTCTCTGTCCTGTGCAGCCTGGGAAGTCCTCCTGACCATGTCTGTGAATGAGGTCTTACCTCCTATTGTCCTCTGTAAAATGGACTTCAGTTGCCAAATAGTCACAGCCATTTGCACAGTCCAAGTCTGGAAGAAACAGCCAGACTTGGGGGTTTAAGTTTGGGGTGTTTGTTGAAGGACTCCTGTTGTTAAGCCTCACCCACAGAAGCTCAATCCAAAAATGACTATAACCTAAGTTATGACTATAACCTTATTCTCCACCACATCTTGTTGCTAAATCCCAGAAACTGCTGTGCCTCTTTGAAAATGCCCTGATTTTTTTTCCATACTTGCTTCAAAAATTCCCATAATAATCCCTTTTGGTTTGGGCCAAATTGCTGCTCCTGTGATTGATGATGAAAGTATTTGAAGGTGATTCTTAATTAGATCCACCTGTTGGAGGTGGGGGTTTAACCTTTTAATAGGGAAAACAATGTGAGAAAAAAATGGTACTTTTATCATCACTTAAGGCTGGCTTTCTTTTCTCCAGTGTGTATTAGTATTTAAAAAATAGTTCTACAGGTAAATAATATGCCTACATTTAATCTCTCCGTCCTAAAAATCACAGCCAAATTTGGATTTTCTTGTCTCAGTTAACAAGTCATCTCCATAGCAGTGCTTTGCAGCTTCACTCTTCTGCAAAATCAGCATTTGGTCCCTTTCAATACCAGTGTTTCCACTATCAAGTGGTGTCAGGAACTGGACACTGGGAATACATCTACTGTCACAGGCTTTCTCAAGGATTTACTTCAGAAAGTGAAGTAAAACTTGCAACCTTGCTAAGGGAAGGTTGGAAATTGGGGCCCATCCTTCATCCAGCCAGAATCTCCAGCCAAAATGAATGTTTCCCTCAACTTGTTCATCATTGCTCAGGTTTTCAATCTTTCTTCTCTGTCAGAGAAATGTAATTGAAATTATTAATATTATCATACCCTATCACCTTAGCAATGCATCAGAGTTAAGGAATTATGAATGGACTTTCAACTACAAATTTTGTTACGAGTATAGAATATTTTTAGAATGTACATGTTGGGTTTTGATCTTGGAGTCAATCCCATCACAGCCTGATATAGCAGCTGTTCTGACTTTAGCCCAGCCAGGTATCTAGCCACCCAAGTATTGCTCTGTTAATACCAGTTCAAGACAGTACAGCAACAATTCCAAGGAAACATGAAAGGAAAATTGCAGGAATGAAGAAAAACACACTTCAAAGTCTTATATTTTTTAAATCTTTACTTATCTTGTGAAAAACGAGATGGCAGAGGGGTTTGCAAATGTTTCAGGATTGACATTGTTCTTATTCAAACACAAAAGATATTTTCCATTTAATATTCTCCAGTGTCAGGCTTGTTCTCCCCTATTCATGTAAAATATGCAAGTTAGTGTGTGTCAGTGAATTAATTTTTCTTCCTCCTTCTGGCAGCCAGAAGGGCCAACCATGTCCTGGGGGCATCAGGCACAGCATCGTTAGCCAGTCAAGAGAGGGGATTGTCCTGCTCTGCTCTACACTGGGGAGGCCTCACCTGGAATATTGTGTACAGTTGTGGGCACTGCAATATAGGAAAGATATTAAGCTATTGGAGAGTGTCCAAAGAAGGGCAACAAAGATGGGGAAGGGCCTGGAGGGGAAGCCGTATGAGGAGCAGCTGAGGGCCCTTAGTCTGATCAGCCTGAAGAAAAGGAGACTGAGGGGAGACCTCACTGCAGTTACAACTTCCTTGTGAAGCAAAGGGGAGGGGTAGGGACTGATCTCTTCTCCTTGGCGACCAGTGACAGAACTCAAAGGACCAATTCCAAACAGCCTTACTGGGATCGTTCTGTCTCCAGTGTATATCCAATGTATCCAGTGGGAACTGCTACAGAAGTGTAACACTGTACGTGAAACTAGAATCTGTCCATGTATAACTGTACAGTCAAAAAAGAAGTTACTCACCTAGACTTGTAGCTTCATACTTCTGCCAAGGCATTTCTCTGTAGAGTTTTTGCTGTTCATTATCTGGGCTGGCTGATGAGCCCACAAATTTCATACTGTGCAAACTCTTCAGGCATGTCTGGTGTGAACAAACATTTCCTGAGAAAAAAAGGTCAAGCTCAAAAATTGGCATGTAGCAGAAACCACAGTATGATATACGTAAAATAAAGAAGAGGGGGAAAAAGTGTACCAGTTCATTAGAAAGCAACTGAACACTCATCACCTTATCTAAAATGAGTCAATAAAATCCTGAATCTTTTGACACTTCACACACCATTACCGCTTCTGTGACAACTGGAATTTTCTGATTACACTGAAGTGAAGAGAGACAATTCAAAGACTGGTTAAAAACATTCCTCTCTTCTTTTTAAGGAAACCTCTATGGGTGTGGAGAAACAGACAATAAGAGACCTGTCCTAACTTGGATAAATGCAGTGGAAACATTTAGAGCGATAAAATTAGTAGGTATCGATGAGGACTTCTTTATTATTACTACTATTATTATTATTACTACTACTACTATTTACTTACTTACTTACTACTTATTGTATCTCTGAAGGGATGTATTTCCATTCCTGTGAGTTAGATGATACATCTTTGGCACAACAGAATACATACATTCTGAAATATTAGCTTATTTCTACTACAACATTTAAAGAACTGGTTCCACTCCAGCTACAATGTGTCCTTAAGCAATCCTATTTTGAACAATCTGTATGCAATGTAAATACAGTATTGCTGCCACTGCCATGCAGAGGAAAACCCATGGAGAATCATTCAATATGTATTACACACATTGCACAACTTTGACACTGTATTCTCTCTTGAGCTATTAAAATGGTAAAAAAACAGATATCACAGAATGTCCATGAAGAGTCCTCTCTGCTGTCACGGTCTGCTGATCCTTGGTTTTGCTGCCTACAAGATACCTTCAATTTATGTGTCTGTATGAAGAGAATAAGTATCTAAAAATGCTCCTACATAATGGGCTGTTATGTGACTGATAGATTGGATTTATCAAAACAAATGCTTTGAATGGGTGCATGAACTAAGGACAAATACAATCACTCAGGGACTGACATATCCTAAGGTCAAACATTCGGCTGTATTACTACAATGACCAATACAATCATATTCAAATCATTTACTAATTTTGGAATAGTTGTATCCCCAAAGCAAAGCTAAATGAACACATATTCTAGGTTTTACCTTGGTTAACTAGCATCCTCTGAGGTGAATTTGCATGACATATTTTTTCAGAGTGCCAAAACCCAGTTTTGTGCCTCTTTTATGACATTATGGCACAAATGGAGCTTTAAGTCTTGATTTTTTTAAAGTCATCTTGCAGCTTTCTGAAAAACATGTTTTTCCTGCATCTATGTTACTGAATAGACCTCGGCATCTCTTAAGTGCCAACAAACACACACATTACTGCCTAAAGAGGAGCTGTTGTAAGTAGATATGGTTATGGGTTTGACTTTCTGCATCTTTACAGTTTTTCAAATCATTAATAGCTATTTTGACATTTTAACAAGCAAGCAAAAAGAAATTTTTATTATTTGAAGCCTTTCTCTAGAAAATGGCACAGGCCATCAAACAATATTCATGAACAGTTTGATTTCAAAATTTTTGTGGCCAATTGATGAACCATCAGTGAACTCATCCATGACACAAGTTCATTTAATTTTACACATTTGTTCTTGTCTTTAATCTGAGCATTGAATCAAAATAGAAAGCATCTTAAAACCTGTAATGAGAAATGAATTGTAATGGGAAACTAAGTTGAAATTTTTATCTCCTATGGCATGTGTCAGCATTTCCAACTCCCACTATTCCATAATAAAAGTTCTTCTAATTACTCTTGGACCTGCATCCTTATCAACCAGCAGGCAAGCAAATCCATGTGTGCTAAAAGGACAAGTATAGTAGAATCAGTGGCAATATTTTTATCACCATGTAAATCTGGTGATAGACAACATTTTGGGAAAACCACAGCCCATGGTTCCCACATGGGCAGTAAGAGTGGAAATGTAGAGGCAGAAGATTTTCTGTGAAAACACAACCACTATTACACAGAATGCCCAAAGCAATTAGAATATTGAATAGCACTCTGAGAAAGCCCATGTAGTGAGACATTCCAGAAAGTGTTTTGAAAACTTATTCTCCAAAACAAAAAAGTAGATAAAAACATGAGAAAAAGAACAAATTTTTTCTAGGAACCTGTATGTGTCTATCACTGGCCTTTCTACTGAAGCAAGATATATATCCTATATCCTTCTTTTCCTAATACAATGTATACAGCAAGCCAGCCTGCTCCTAATTTTAAAGCTCTTTTTTTTTTTTTTTTTGAAATAGTTGTTTCTTACCCAGACTTTTCTAATATCCATTTAGGCTATGCCAGTGAACTTCAGGTTTGTAATTGAAGGTATGGAATAAGTGGGGCCCTTGGGGCTAGGAAAACTACTTGAAGAAGAAAACCAGTACTTTTTCTCTCATGTTAATTACATTGTAATTTCAGACAACCTCTGGCTCAGCAACAAGAAGCCTGCCCTTACATATGGGAGTTGGGGAAATGCCTGCTTCTTTGAGGAAGTAAAGGGCACAGGTTATTTGAACTGAGCCTCTGACAGAGAGCAGTGATGTAGCTGTAATTACATCTGCATGCAGAGAAAGACTGAGGGAAAGCCTGACATTTACAATTACAGAGCCTTCTTCTGCATCCCTTTTGGCTTCTACAAATTTCCCTCATCATTTCAATTCAATTAGCCTCATTTACTTCCACTAACTTCTCTTCAATCATCATTTTTCTACTTACCTATCTCCCCGTTGTTCCCTTTCTTATCCCATTACTCTCCCACCACTCTCCCAGTCTCTTCTCATCCTTCTCTCTGCGCATCAACTCTGTTCTCTTGCAGCATCATCCCTATACCCCTCCCCTCCAACTCTCTCCAAACCCCTTTCTTCTGCTGCTCTGCCCTTTTGCAGGAGATATTGCTTAGTGCAATGAATCTGCCTAAAGGAACTCAGTTTATTTGGACCTCAGGGTTTAAAAGGCACACAAAATCTTTGTAACCATTGACAGGAGTGAATAAAAGTGCACTGGAGCCAATGTGCTATATTTAGCAGTCAACGTGAGCTACTGTGAAATGAAGAGCAGAAATTTCTCATCTGGAAATGCTTCCTGATGAAGCATAAAAAGGAATTCAGAGAGAAGATTAAAGAACTCAAGAAGTAACAAAAAAACTGCATTAACTTTTATGACTGAAAAAGAATGAAAATTTTTTAACCAAAGGAACCTTGACAGCCTTGATTGAATTCTTCTAAATCTTGGTTAAGAAAAATGATGCTATTAAAACATCAAAAACGATCTCTGCCTGCTACTAGACAGTTAGCTGTAATGAGGTTTTAAGAAGAATAAACAAGTTTGTTGCAGGGAAATATTTTATGATAAACTCATGTATGAAAATGTGTCTGTAAAAAACTCATTTAATAACCCAAATGCCTCTATTTAAAACCATATGATTCAAGTGACCTATAAATTTTTATTTGTTGCAATCTGGAATTAAGGTTGGACATATAGTCTTAATACAGAACAAGTAAGACACATTCTTGCCTTTGTTATGAAGATTTTGCATTAAATAGAAAGGACAGACAACTTGAAGATTTTATTCTCCAACATCAGAAACAGTAATATGCAAATGTTTCACTTATGATGTATTTAATCTTACCTCAAACCCAGAGGGTGGCTGGGCACTGAACAGGCTCCCCAGGGAAGTGATCACAGCACCAAGCCTGACAGAGCTCACGCAGCATTTGGACAATGCTCTCAGGCACAGGGTGTGACTCCTGGGGATGGTCCTGCGCAGCAATAGGGGTTGGACTTGATGATCCTTGTGGCTCCTTCAAACTCAGCATATTCTGTGATATGTAAGTAATATGGACAGCTGAATTTCTTTCTCTAGTGGTTGACAACACAGCCCTATTTCTCTTTACCAAATCAGATTGTTCCTGACATGATGTTTTCAATTCTATAAATAGAAACAAACAATGATTTCTATTAATTCGTGGTCTCCTATAAAAAACTGAAACAAACTGTGGGCAACAAAACAGAAGACAAAGGTAGCGAGTGTTCATATGTAACCAGTGCTTCTGGTCTAGGTTGAACGTGGCAGCAAGGACCTTCACTCTGGAACTTTTGGAGGCATCATTCATGAGCCACTGGTGGACCTGATAGTTCTGCTGGGTAATAACACACATCACTCCTCAGGAGTAACTGGGGACAGTAACATGTTTAATGGATCTGAGTAAGGCAAGTCTAATCCAAACAAGATTCACAGGTTTCCTAACCTCAATATAGCTATGGTGGCAGCAGCTCAGGAAGGGAACGTCCCCATTAAGACCAGAACTTAAGACATGTTAAACTGATTTCTGTCATGTCAATTAAGAACATTTAAGGATTGGTGGCAACTTTAATACACACACACATAACAAAACCTGGCTTTTTAATGCTGATTTGTATCTCGGTGGGATGACTGTTTCATGTCAGAAGCTGGGCTGACACACCACACTCTACATACAAACAGCAGGTCAATAGTTTTCTTAATAGTAAATACATCAAGTTTGATGGATGCAAACAGTTGTTAGTTTTGAGGCATACTAATTTGGTAAAGAGTTAGGGAGAAGGGAAAAGGTGCTATAATTGCCAGGTGGAATAAATAGGTCCCACTTGTATTGATATCTCTCTTATTTTGTAGAAAGCCTTGTGGATCCCACAGGTTGTATTCAAATCCCTGGAATCTATGACAGCATTGCTGCCCTGACAGAGGAGGAGAGGAAATTATATGAATTGATTGAATTTGATCTAAAGGAACATAAAAATAATATCTGTATCTGTATAAATACTCTGCAGAAAGAATTTAAATCACTCATTTGTAGCATTTATGTATAAAGTCAAACTGAAAGATATATTCAGACAATGGCAAAATCAAAAGAGCACAGAGAAGTAAAAGGTAAATAAAACTGGTCTGCTGAAGATGTAAGGCACTGCATCTGTGCAATGTAATCTGAAATATGAATAATCAATGAAAAGGAATAATGCAAAACTAACAGTATTGTTCTCCCTTCCTTGCCTACCCCTTCTCTCCCCTCAAGCCTAACCAGCCAAACAAAATAAGCATTAAAATGTCTGTATTTAGATTACATAGTAGCAAAGAAGTTGTATTCAGCTCTGAAAAATGGGAGCCGGCTTTAGGCAGATATATTTTGTGTAGGTTTTATTTTTTTAATACAGATTTTGATGTCTGCCAAAAAATCATCCAAAGCTATAGGCTTCTCCTCACCAGCAATTAAAAGTTATATTCTGAATAAAAAACAGCAGGTAAGGGCTAGCTTGGAAAGATCTCTCTGCACAAGAATGGGAGCTGGTTGAAAGGAGTGATTCATTTTTTTATCAGTAACATAATTATACTGGTATAACATCTACTAACATGTATGCTTTTATTTCCATGAAAAAGCTTCCACATTAGCTAAAGCTATACTGTAATAATCAGTAATACAAAACTATAATGTAACTACAATACCTGAGTTTTGATGCTTTACCTATATGAGGATGAAGTGGTGCAAATTTTATGTGCAGGTAAAGTCTAGTCTCATAAAAGGAGTAGAAGGAAAGCAGCAGCACCCTGAGGTTCTTCATGAAGACCAATTTATAATTTATACATTTCTCCTATCTTCCTTAGAATAATAATTTTCTTTCCCCTCTCCATCTTCAGAAAAACTTGGTTACTGAAAATTATCATCTTACCTATTGTATTACTTAATGTTCATCAGTGGATTTTCTTCATTGGTATAATCTGGGAGGGGTCTGGCTGAATGCTTTTTCCTGTGAGAAGTTCCAGGATAAATGAACAGATGAGAAGTTGTTTTGATTCTACTTTGCACTAGAAAAAATTGCTGTTAAGATACTTTAAGACACCAGGTCTCTGGGAAACCTGTGCCAGTGTTTCACCATCCTTATTGTAAAAAAATTTCTGCATGTATCTAGTCTAAACCTACACTCTCTTTCAGTTTACAACCATTACCCCTTGTCCTGTTGTAACAGATCCTGATAAAAAGTTTGTCCCGTCTTTCTAATCAGATCCCTTTATGTATTGGAAGGCTGAGATGAAGTTTCAACAGAGCCTTCTCTTCTCCAGGCTGAACAGCCCGAACTCCTCTGCCTGTCTTTGTAGGAGAGGTGCCCCATCCCTCTGATCAGCTTCGTGGCCCTCCTCTGGACTCATTCTAAGAGGTCCATGTCCTTCTTGTGATGAGGGCCCCAGAGCTGGATGGACCTCCAGGTGGGGTCTCACAAAGGCAGAATAGAGGGGGGCGAGAATCACATCCCCTCATCTGCTGGCCACTCTGCTTTTGATGCAGTCGCCATTCTGGGTTGCAAGTGTACACTATTGGTTCATGTCCAGCTTTTCATTCAACAGAAACCCCCAAGTCCTTCTCTACAGGCTTGTTCTCAAGGAAATATGGTTATAAGCAAGCCTAATGACGCTGGGGATATCTTACAGTACATGAGAAATATATCTCCAGGATGGCAGACACTCCTTAGGTCCTGTGTGAATGCTGCCAGTGGAATGGCATCTGGCCAAATACAGCACCCCAGAGCACAACTAATAGTACTAGGTGCCTATACACAGCTGCTCAAGGTCGGCCCATTTCCCTGGTACATTGTCCCAGGTCTCCTCTTTTTTTCAGGCTGTATATCCATATTGTAGGGAATCAAATGCTCAAGAGGAGGATCATATTTTCCTACTGATTATTAGTGTGAAAGAATAAATTAGAACATTTTCATCTCCATTTAAAATTAGTGAGTTAAGTGTGAAAGTTGCCCTTTTATATTAGATAAATACAGCTTTTAATCCTTATCTAACATGTCAAAAGAGAAGACTAAAAAATGTGTCAGCTATAATGGAGAATAAGATGCTGACAATAGGAGCTAAAGGCACAGAGAGTTGAGCAGACTCCTGACACTGAGAACTAATCAGGCCATCATCTGCTTAGCCTGCGAAAGTGGAAGATTAGGCTAACTTATGTAGTTATGGTTTTCTTTTTCAGTAACATTACTCCCGAGAAGTTTGACTTTGACTCCTGCTAGTTATTCCTTTAGGAATACAGCATTTAGCTTGTTTCACAAAATGTAATAAAACACCTTGCTACTTAAGGATGTCCATAGTTCATGTTTAGACAGGGAAGATTGTGCAACCGTGCCTTTACCAGTGACACGGAAGCCCATGCCACAGTGGCTGGTGAGGACTCATGAGTTCCCTTGTTTCGGCTGGAAAATTCCACCTGCAAGTAAGATGTGAAGTTAAATACTGATGCATGGAAAAAGTCCTGAACACAGTCTTCTCATTTCAAAGATCCTGTTTGTTCTCCCAGACTCATCTCTGTGGGGTTCACCATTGGGTGCATAGGGTGCCTGTGTGTGCAAAACTCATATATGGGTAAGTATATGTAACTGTGCACAATTGTTCTCCCCTACCTCCAGAGCCTGTCCTCTCTGCTAACCACAACTCTCACTGAGAGCTATTTTCCACCATGGGATTTTTTAAGATCTTAAAAGAATATTTGCAATTTCTCACCCTTTCTCCTTTCCAGTTGCTTTCTCAAATACACCCGCTTTCAGAAGACTTCTTTTCTAGGCAGATAGTGACTCTGGAATTGGTCAGAACTGAACAAAAGTGGTACTTCTTCACCTGTACTTATTGTCCTCAGGTGAAGCTTTATTGATTTTCAAATTCATAGCTTTTATCACAGAGTATCTAGAGTTGGAAGGGACTCATAAGGATCATGGAGTCCAACTTCCTGTATGTCTGTATTTTGAGACACAGAAACATCATGCCTCTTAAGAGGTAGGTCACAACATAAATATTTTAAACAAATACATTAACAGAAAAATATGAACAACTACATGTTAACAAAGTGCCTATTTCTCTACTTAGCTCTACTGCCAAATATTTCACTGATCTTCTTACTTGTATTCTTCAGAATTATATACATGTAGCACCCCCATGTTGCAGGTAATTTTAACAAATATGTAGTATATGTTTTTCCTGTAGCACTGCTATATATGGGGTTCGGCAGAGCTCCATCTTAAGCCCCATACTCCTCAGCATCTTCATAAATGACTTGGATGCAGGAGTGGAGGGGATACTAAGCAAGTTTACAGATGACACAAAACTGGAGGGAGCTGTTGACTCCCTCAAAGGCAGGGAGGCTCTGCAGAGAGACCTCAACAAATCAGAGAGCTGGGGAATCACCAACTGTATGAAGTTCAACAGAGGAAAGTGCTGGATTCTGCATCTGGGATGGGGCAACCCCAGATGTTTGTACAGGCTGGGGAATGAGATGCTGGAAAGCAGTGCCACGGGGGGTCCTGGTCAGTAGTAAGTTGAATGTGAGTCAGCAGTGCCCTGGCAGCCAGGAGGGCCAACCGTGTCCGGTGGGGGGATCAGGCAAAGCATTGCCAGCTGGTGAAGGGAGGGGATTGTCCTGCTCTGTTCTGCACTGGGGCAGCCTCACCTGGAATATTGTGTGTAGCTTTGGGCACTGCAATATAAGAAAGATACTAAGCTCTTACAGTGTCCAAAGGAGGGCAACAAAGATGGGGAAGGGCCTGGAGGGGAAGCTGCATGAGGAACAGCTGAGGGTACTTGGTCTGATCAGCCTGGAGGAGACTGAGGGGAGACCTCACTGCAGTTGCAACTTCCTTGTGAGAGGAAGAGCAGGGGCAGGCACTGATCTCTTCTCTGTGATGACCAGTGACAGGACTCAAGGGAATGGCATGAAGTTGTGTCAGGAGATGTTTAGTTTGGATATCAGAAAAAGGTTTTTCATCCAGGGGATAGTTGGGCACTGGAACAGGCTCCCCAGGGAAGTGATCACAGCACCAAGCCTGACAGAGTTCAAGAAGTGTTTGGATGATGCTCTCAGGCACAGGGTGTGACTCAGGGTTTGTCCTGTACAAGGCTAAGGGTTGGTCTCAATCATCCTTGGGGGTTCTTCCAACTCAGCATATTCTGTGATTAGATTACATAAAAATAGACCAGAAAATCAAAACTGACCTGCTAACAATGCAAGGTAAGTGGTATAAAATTTTGGAAGCTCTTTGCAGATTTTTTTTCAACTATGGACTGGAAAGTGTGACTCTTCTTTCTGAAGGCACTTAGAAGTCATTTTGACATTTCCACTACTTTCTAAGTGAAAGAGTCACTGCCTGTTGTAACAGGGCTTTCTAGCCTTGCCTGAGGATCAGAAGTTCCTGAAAAGCTTTTTACCTGGTTCTCATAGGCAGTGAGTTGTTTGGATGGAGGGCAATGGAGACAGTTCCTAGTTACTTTATCTGCTCTCAAAGAGTTTTAAAAATTACAAGTACTATCTGAAAGCATGCTTGCATTTCATTATGTAATTCCAGCCAGGTTCTTTGAGTGAAACTTGACACATTCCTCTTCAAGGCAGGAATGACAGCTGTGTTTTTCCATGGGCTTAAACAAATGTGTGAAAATACAAACACATAACTAGGTGTGGAATTTGGATTCTATTTGCTAAGAAACTTTACCCTTGGGAGGAGAAAAAATGCCCACAAAACCTTGCTTGAGCTACAAAGTCCACACTGCACAAAGTGCATCCTGACACCAAAGAAGCTCATGTTCCTCACTTGATGAACATTTGAGAACTCCAGAGTGTAACCAGGAAATTCTTCGACTAAAGTCAACAGTTTACACAGATTCTTATTTCAGTGGAGGTAGCTCTAACAGGACTTGGATGCATGTGCCAAGTGGATAATATGCTGACTTACTGAAGATGAAAAACATGGATGAAATCTATATTTCATGTAGCATGGCTTTTTTGCATGTTCTTTTTTGATCTGATACCACATTAAATCTTAAAGCTAATGTATTGAAGTATAATGTACTAGACTTGATGTTTATATTTGAGACATCTATTTGAGAAACTTGTTTTGTGAGTTTCAAAGAATGGCAGAGCTGTCAATACTGGCATGCTGGACATCTTCACACATAACAGATTATACAGGGTAATAAATGATTCTTATTTTACTGCAATGAATTATTATTAAAATTAAATGAATTTGTATTAAAAAACCACTGTACAACAAAAGAAAATCCTTGGAGGTTTGGCAGTGTTGGTCTCCAGACAGACTTATATATAGCCCTAGCTAAAAGAAACCAGACATTGTGTACAAATGTGTGAATAATGCTGATGATGCTTTCTCTCTCAAAATGCTTTTGACGATCTCTCACTCTGAAATAATATGAAGTGCCAGCCAATTGCATGTTCCCCATTCTTCAGATGCAGTTACAATTTTCTTTTTTTTTAACATCTGTAAGAATAATTCAAAGATCATGTTAGCCACTTCTTTTTATTTGTGAAATGGAAGGGAATTTTTTTTCTGAGCTCCGAATTGAAACTGTTATCTCTATAATAAAACTGGGAAATACTCAACATGACACACTCCTGACACATATCCTTCTGTTTAAAGAAATGGTTGATGGCAGAGTCCTCGTATGAATTTCAGTTAAGTTTTCATCACTTTTTTGTTATACTTAGGAATTCAACAGTTAATGCTGCTTTACTCGTCTCCTTCATGACAAGGCATCACATTCCATAGACAGGCTTAACATCCCCAACTGATATTCCAGTGACTACTTCAAATGGTAAGAGTTTCATTTCATCACAGTCAAAGAACCAATAAGATCCTGGAGGTACATCCTTTCTCAAGATGGCTTTTTTGGTCAAATTAGGTAATTATTTGTACTTCAAACAAGTTACTTGGCACAACCAAGCTGCAACCTGAGAAGGTACCATGAAGTGAGTCAGAAGGTGCAGCCTTTGATGAAGGAGCACGTGTGGGTGGCACAGGCAGTGTCCCCTTGCTGGCATGTCACTGCCCGAAGGTGCAGCCGTGCCCTGACACAGCAGCCCCTCCCCTGATTTCCAGAGCCAGCGTGGCTGCCATGTCTCAGAGCAGGCAGAGTGGAGGTGTGTGGGCTTGCTCTGTCTGCATCCCTTTCTACACAAGGGGCCGCTGGGACTGAAATGCCAGCTTGGTTTTCTCCACAGGGGCAGCCCCCCATGGCACTTCCCCACAAACCCCGTATCAGAGCTGCTGCCACCCTGCCTGAGCCAGCCCTTGCTGCAGAGTGGTGCTGGCAGCGGCCTGGCGCCTGTTGGGACCTGCCCAGCCAGCCAGAAAGAGCCACCTGTGTTCTTCCCCAGGCTGCTGTTGTGCCAAGGCAGTGCCCGTAACTGGCTCAGCCATGAATCATGGAAGTGCTGCAAGGGACTCTGGCACATACGTAGAATTGTTCAAGAAAAGATCACTGAGTCCAACCACTAACTGAGCACTGCCACATCACCATTAAACTATGTCCCTAAGTGCCAAACCTACATGTCTTTTAAATACCTCCAGGGATGGCAACTCAACCAAGTGGATCAGTTTGAACAGCATGCAGCAGATCAGCCATACTGGCAGACTGCACTTTGCTCCCTGAATCGCACACCTTGACACTTCCAGCACTCACTGCCCAAGCACCGTAAGAAAGCCTAAGCAGAGTTCTATTTTTCAAGGCCTATCTGTGATAATTCTTTTTTGTCCCACAATAGTATATGACTGATTAGCAGGTCTTTCAGTCTGATTATCAAAGAATGCATACATTTATTTCATTGACTTAATGAGTGTTGACTCAAGAGAATCAGAAGGAATCAGCAGGGCACTTTGTTCAGTCACCAGGATACACAAAGTAAGATTTCACCTAATTCATGCACTGGATTAAAAGAACAGAACTGAGAAAAACATTTAGCTCCATTTTTCAATGGAAAGAAAAGCCATCACCTTGAAACGGCTTTTCAAAGGTTAATTGTCTTTTCAATGGGCAAAATAATTTGCATTAAAAAGGGAAGGTATATATGTGTATATATATACATAGGTAATTGACATTCAAAAGGTTTTTGGTGTTTTTTAATTATTCCATTTCATATTTCCTTATGGGTGCAGCTGCATTATCAGAATAAAGATATATGCAATTTCTCTTCAAAAACTTGCCAACTCTATGAACAAACAATGGTGGTTAAGAAACACTTACACACCATACTGTCCACTCTTGACTATCCCCAGACATCTCACAGTGTCCTCTGGAGAGCCTGCCAGCCTCATTCTACCTACATGACCATCACGGAGTCTGGGTTTGTTTCTTCTAAACCAGTTTGATGTGAAACCCCGTGACTCAGAGTTGGTAGGTATTATTATTGTGACTGCCTTTATCCTGCTGAATGCCTGGCTTCTGGTAACACTACCCAGAGCTGTCTGTGTCTCTAGTGCATGAACAAGCATGGAATATTAAGTAGGAAAGACAGAGTTTTACGTTACACAGCTAAGGAGAGAGCTGATACTACTCTTTAAACAAGCAACAATTCTAGTGAAATCAGTATTTTGGTGTGGTAAAAATGTAGCAACTGCAGGATCATTCCTAATGTCATATTCTGTTAGAAAATCGACGTATTCCGTATTTACAATCCATTGATAAACGAATCTATTAATGAAATTTTTACTTATTAATCATTGACTTATTCAGCTTGCATTTTAATATATTTCAGAACACAGAACAAACACTTAAATTTTCAGCACCACTTTAAAATTATGTACTTAGGCCAGAACACTAAATGTACAGATGAACGTAAACAATAAATACAGCTTAAAATTACAAAAAAATTACTATTTTTGGTACAGGCAAAACTTTTTTATTTCATTAATAGTGATTCTGCCTTAATTGTTGCTTCTCCTATAGCAATGGCTCCCTCTTCAGGCTATTCCTAAAATATGTTGTCTCTACTCATCTGTTAGAAATACATCAACTTATAAAACTCCCACTTTCATGACCAGGCCGTTTTCTCCAGTATGTTTCTCTCAGAAAGCAGAGGATGAAATAACTGATGGACCAGGCAGGCCGACTTGGTGTCTCCTGAGACTGAGAACTACAAATCTTTTTAGGCATATGATGCCGTGAATGACCCTTCCCCCCAAAAACAGGACTTCGAGCCACGTTAGTGTAGGGTAAGATAAAAAGTAAAGTTCCTTTAATAACACAGGGCCTACAGCCCACAGGAATACAGGATGACATGCATGTGTCCCAGTTCTTGTTTCCATGGCTTTTATAATAAGATCCCTCCAATCATTGCTTTACACATTTCTCAGTCCAGCCCCAGTCCCACCCCCTGGTCCAACCCCTGGAATTGGGTCTGGGGTCGTCAAGACCCTCTGTCTTCATCAGCTCTTCTTCCTCAGGCACACAAAGGTCTCTTGGAGTTCATCCAGTTCTGGCTTTTGGGTCACTCTGACCTGTGTTTATGTTTCGTTCTGTAGGTCTTCTGATATCCTTCAGCTCTTTACCTTGGAAAGGAGTCTAAACAAGATTAATTAACTAAAGGAATTTGAGCTCCCTGTTCTGGGACAGGGGTAGTGATAGAAAGGCATTAAACTGTTAGAAATATTAACCCTCTAAAAATCTACAACTACTGTGTTCCTAAAATCTACAAAATGTGAAAATCAGAACAAAAACTCCTTTGGCATCACATATAAAAGGAATTTATAAAGAGCAGAGAAATTGGGCTTGAGGGACACCAAAGATTTTTACCTGTTTTCCCCATACTGAGAAGTATCAAGAAAAATTAGACCATTCTTAATTACTTCATTGTTAAAACTGCCAGTGGTTTCCATAGTCTCTCAAACTGTTAAAGATACAAGTGTAAAAACTCCCAGATACCCTTACTACAAATTAAGCAGTATTCTGTGTAACTTCCTTTTATACACAGGACAATTAAAGTCTGTACTGCGACCCTTAGGTACAGGACAAAGAGACAGCCTTCTCTCATCAGTGTTCTGTGTGGTACTTTAGTGTTTTACACCCTGTTCATTCATGTCAATCTTTCCCAAGTCTTGGGTCCTTCACTTTCGTGTGATGAAGGGCTCAGGCCATATAAACTGGTGCATTCTCAAACCATTCTTACAGTCTTTACACTCCATGACAGAACTGGCACTGCTGTGCCACCAACCTGAGAGATCAGCCAGGGGCTAATCGGCTAAAGAGAACCCTGAGTTGTCAGTTCTGATTAGTAGGTTCCCACATGCTGCATGACTGAAAAAATCAGCAAACTTCACACATTCACAATGAAGTGTTCTCTCCAAATGTCTCTGTACCACGGCCTTGAAGAATGCGAAATGCTGTTATGACTAAGATACTCTGTCTACTAATCTGTGTGATCAGAACATAAATGGGAAACCAGCACTTTAAACATTATAAGCCACAGTGGAAGAGTAACTGCATGCAACCACAAAAGTCCTGGGCCACTTCAGATCATGCTTCTTTACTTGGTTATTAATCATGTGAGTTAGTTTAAGAGGGAAAGAACATTTAAGGGTCTTCATCCTCACGGTTTCTTCATGAGCTTATAAAACACTGCTTTACAAATTGCGTCCTTCGCCTTATTCACTGTTTCTCTTTTGAAACTGCATCCTCTGAGGGACTTTTAAGGACAGCTTGGAGACTGTATCACGCTCGAATGACAGCCCTTGGGAATGGCTGCGGCGCTGTGACTGCCTTGTTTACCGCCCTTCCAGGGCAGCTTTCCCAGGGACCAGAGCCAAGTGTTGCCGCAGTGCCCGCGCAGGGCGAGCCTGGGAACCGCAGCTTTATTTTACGCACAGCCCCTCAGGGCCCAAGGTTATTCCGGGTAATCCAGCGCCGGGCGATGCCGCGGGGACAAAGGCCACAGTCACACCGGGCTCTGCCGGGCACCGAGGCACGCGCAGCTTCAGGAAGCTCCCACAGTGCCCGCTGCCTGCGCCGCCTGCCCTGGGCCGGGCCGGCGCTCGGCGCTGCGGCCTCCCCGGCACGCCCATGCCGTGAGAACAGTCAGCGCTCCCTCCCTCCCTCCCTGGGGCCTCTCTCCCGGTCCCGTGTCCGCGCAGGGCAAGATGGCGGCGGGGCGGCGTTGGGCGCGAGGGGCCCGCGCCAGCACGAGCTGCGCCTCCGCCCCGCCCGCCCCGCCGCGTCACGAGCGCGCGCCCCGGCCCGGCCCGGCCCCGCCCGCCGTGACGCAGCGCGGCGGATCTACGGCGCGCCACTGGTGACACGGCTCGGCACAAGCGGAGGCGCTCGGCTCCCCCCGCGCGGTAAGCGCTGCCCGCCGCGGCGCAGCCGCCTCGCCCCGCTGCCCGGGGCGCGGGAAGGGCCGCGGCCTCGGGGCCTGGCGGAGGGAGCTCGCGGGGCCGCCGCACCGCCGGCTCCTCTCGGGCTTTTTGGGCCTCTGCGTTGCCGTCGTTTTTTTTCTTCGGGCGGGCAGTGGCGCTTCCGCTGAGCCAATCGCGTGCCCCGTTCCTCCCCCACTGCGCGCTGATTGGCCGCGTGGCCGGGGGCGGGAAGAGCGCCCCGCGCGCCCATTGGCCGCCTCAGCCGCCCCGGGGCCGCGGCGGGGCTGCCCTTCCGCTGTGCCGCGGGCGGGCGGGCGGCGCGGGGAGCGGGACGGGAGAGCGGGACGGGAGAGCGGAGCGGCGACGCGGGCGGGGGCGCCAGGGAAGGCGGGAGGGAGGAAGGAAAGGAGGGACGGGGGGCCGAGCGGGACGGGAGCGCGGGGGCCGCGTTGCGCGGTTCCGCCTGGCGCGTGCTTTGCGCTCCTTCCCCCTCCCGCCTCGGCCTCGCTCCTCAGGGCCGGGGTGCGCACGCGCGGGGCGATGGCGCCCTAGTCACCCCCGCTGTGAGGGGACGGGGGCGGAGGCGGCGGCGGCGGCGGGGAGTGCCCGGGCCCGTGAGCCGCCGCCCCGCAGCGCCCTAGGGGCGCCGCGCCAGCACGGGGTGCGCGGCGGCGTTTGCGCAGGCGCAGCCGCGCTCGGTGCCGCCCCGCGCTGCCGGCAGGACGCGAGTTTTGGCGTGTGCGGCTTGGCCCTGCTTTGGAAGGGTTTTGTTGCCCGAGCCCGCTTGTTCTTACTTCCCACCCCGCCCCGCGCTTTCCCAAAGGTCACCGTAGCGTAAGCAGGGATGAGCTTTGAGTAGTCGCGCGATTGGCGGTGAGGGACGATGCTCGTCACTTCAGGTGCTCTGTACGCGGCTCTGAACAAGTGATAAAGGATTGGAGCACTCACAGCATCAGTTAGGTTGGAAAAGCCCTCAAATTATCGAGTCCAAGCTATGACCAAATACCAACGTGAACTAGATCATGACACTCAGTGCCACGTCCAGGCTTTCCTTAAACAGCTCTAAGAACAGCGACTCCACCACCTCCGTGGGCAGCCCATTCCAATGTTTAATTAAACTTTTCTGTGAAAAACTTCCTAATGTCCAGTCCAAACTTCCCTTGGCACAGCTTAAGACTTGTGTCCACTGCTGTCACTGGTTGCCTGGGAAAAGGGTCCGACCCCCAACCAGCTACAGACTTGTTTCAGGTAGTTGCAGAGAGCAATTATGCCTCCCCTGAGCCTCCTCCAGGCCAGACAACCCCAGCTTCCTCAGCAGCTGCTCCTCATAGGACTTGTGCTCCAGACCCTTTACCACCAGCTCAGTTGCCCTTCTCTGGACTCTGTCTCTTGAGTCATGAGCGCTCTCTGTGGTGTCAGTCTTGTGATTTTCAACATTGTTTTGTCTGATCTAGGGAGTTGGTAGACGTTGAGGTGACCCATGAAATTGTGGCAGGGAAAGTCAATTCCCATAAATAGCATAGCACTCTATTAAAACATTTCTAAAGGAGTGTACATCTTCAGTAGAAAAAGTCATTAAAGCAAAACTACTGCTTCGGGTGGCCTTTGAAGGACAGGTTATGATCTGTGTATCTGTTGAGGCAATTTTTTTACTGTGAGATGGTGACACACTGGAACAGGTTGCCCAGAGAAGTTGTGGATGCCCCATTCCTGGAAGTGTTCCAAGGCCAGGCTGGATGGAGCTCTGAGCAACCTGTCTAGTGGAAGGTGTCCATGCTCAAGGCTGGGGGTTTGGAACCAGATGATCTTTAAAGTCCCGTCCTATCCAAGTGATTCTGTGATTCTTGTTTGACTCATGACAGGTTTCCTGTTGCTGTCAAATAATCAGCGTGGCCTGTGAACCACAATGTTAATATCAAACGTGTTAGTTAAGGAGAAAGAAAAGGAAAAAAATGTAGTTTGTGCTCTGAATGCTGTAGCTGGTAGTGATCTTAGAACTTGCATAGTTCTGCTTCTTGTTTTCATATGCCCTCCTTTCTTCTTTGTGTAGTTGTACTGATGCAGACTTGCAAGACCTTGGGTTTGTCACATGCGTGTGTTCATCTGTATCATACTGAGCATGATGGTAACACTTAGGGAGTAGTAAATAATGGAAATCCAAAAGTGCAAGGATAATAGTGGCAGAAGTGATTTGCTGATGGTGCAAAACAATAACAGACTAACATAATTTAAATGCTGGATGTAATTCCCTGTGATTCTTACCTTAATAATCCAAAGGTGTGGCCTGTGAACACTATAAATTTGCCATTCCTGTATCAGAACATGAGTAATCAAGATGTTTGTGTCAGGCTGGAGCTCTGGATGCTGGGATCTATATTTTTCCCAGGTCACACCTCTTCTTGAAAGATGAAGACAATTACAGGCTTCAGTTTGGTCTCTTGCAATCTCCTACACTATTCACAGCAAGTTGCATTCATCATAGAAGTAACATTGCAGTCATTCCACCCTTATTTCATAAATTATTTCAGCATGGACATATAATCAGATTGTAGCTTTTATGTATAAAATATGGAGCCTGGCAGTAATTGTATAATCCATACATTTAAAAAAAGTCAAATGCACTGATGTGACAGCCCGATGATGGACTGTGACTGTTTCAGTATGTTCAAACATGTCAGTTTTATTAGCATTTTGGGAAATATAATTCAAACGACCTGAGTTAAATCCTTTACTATCATTCTTCTGTAGGAACTATTGCATAGTAGCAACATCAAAGATTTCTAATTTATTGTGTGAATGTTTTCTTTGTTAGAAATGCTTTTAAAAATTGAACTGCATTGTCTCTTTTTATAGAAAAACATTACTTGGAGATAGAATGTGTGAAGCAGGTGTCAGTCACAATACTCCATTTAAACCAACTTTTTGTGGTGAAGAACAGCATTTTTGTGTTAGTGTGCACAACATTAAGAATAACGTGGCTTTGCTTTGTGTATTTTCTTTACATCTTCTGAGTGTGTACAGATTTGTGGTTTTGTGTATGAGTTAAAATCTGCAGAGATATGGCCTGTGAAATGTGGTTGAACTGGAATTGTTGAGTGGCTCGTACGTTTGAATTTCCTGCTGTGGTTTAGAATTTAAATATTCCCTTTCTTGGGAAAACCAAAAGGCTTCGTGGGATGGATGATGCCACTGCTCAAATAAAAACATTGGTTTAAGGTACATCTGGTCTAGTCATTCATTCAAATTAATGCTGTCGTATTATGGCGCATGTTAAAGGTGCTAAAGAATTCACTTTTTAGATTGCATGTCTGGAGTCTAAATTATCCTTAGAAGGCTTGGGGGGTAAGACAAGATGTGATTCAACAGATGTGGTGGCTGTGGTTCCTTCAGTGACTTTTATGATTCTTGTGGTGATGGGGAAAGAAACAGCCGTGAGGCCAAGTGGTCTCTTTCTGTTCTCTGGATGGTACAGGGAGCCAAACAGAAATAGTGCTTTCATTTTGACACATTGTCAGCAGCTGGCTAGCAGAGCACTTGTGGTTGTTCTACCCCAGCAAGATCTTCTTTTATGTCGGCCTTGCTAACTTGGGGCAGCTCAGCCACCCAGGGCTGCCAGCACTGCCTGAGGCGCAGCTGCACACAGTGCCTGGCCAGCAGCAGCCTCGGCATGGAAACAACACGAGTAGAAGGAGCAGAGTGAATGACAGCAGTTCTTGGTGGTTGCAAATGCATGGAGGAAATGAGCAATATACCTCAGAGGTGATCACAGAATCAGTTAGGTTGGAAAAGACCTCTGAGGTCATCAAGTTCAACCTGTGACTGAACACCACCATGTCAACTGGACCAATGAGTGCCATATCCAGTCTTCTCTTAAACACCTCAAGGGACAGTGACTCTACCACCTCCCTGCTCAGTCTATTCCAATGCCTCATCACACTTTCTGTGAAAAAATTCTCCTAATGCCTAGCCTAAACCTTCCATGGTGCAGCTCCAGACCATGTCCTCTTGTCCTATTGCTAGTTGCCCAGGAGAAGGAGCTGACTTCTCACAGGTAAGGATGATGCTTAGTACTAACAGGTCTAGGATTAACTGTGGGTGTCTTGGAGAGAATGAATTAGGAGTAGGGTCACATGGGAGGTCGTCTTGCAAACTGCTTAAATCTTGCCTGGTCCAGGGTGTCAAAGTTCACACGAGATCTCTCCGATAACGATGGAGTGGTTTAATCTTTGATCTGACTGCCTTTGCAGTGGACACTCTTAGGTGACTACACAAAAGTGTATGAACGTTTAAATGCACCTATACCTACTTGTAAACTTTTTTTTTTTGTCATTTTGGTCTGTGCTAACACAGAGAGTGTTTATTGACCTATGTGTATAAAACCAGTGAAGAAGCAAAAAAGTAAAGCTGTTGTTCTTGTAATCTCTCACTTTCTCACTTGCAGAAAGTCCAAAGGTGATGTTTTGCTTTGCAGAAAGAAGTATGTTTAAAATGAGGGAACCATACCTGCCTTCCTGCGCTACAACTAGTTACAGAAAACTGTTGCCCATCCAAAGTGTTTATGTTAAATATACGTGGAAGTTTTCATACTTAATTTCAATTTCTTTGTAGCAGCTGTACTACGTTTTTTTTCTGGCCTACTACTGAACTACATCTGTAACAGTACAGGTTATATTTGACTGGGCTGGGTGGCTGTGAATATTCTTAGATTTTTTTTCGTCCTTAGTTGTACAGACATAAATTTTAATTGCCTCTGCCCTTCTAAGTCTAAAAATACAAGTTTTTATGTGTGTGGTGTATGCAGTTGCCAAGGAGGAGGCATGCAGAGTAGTTAAGGTATGGAAGGTTTCAGTTTATACATCAGAATGTGTACATATCTGTAGATTACTGTTTAGCTACAAATGTATGCAGAGATGCTTTTCTGTCTGCTATTGCTTTGTCTCATTGTAGTTACAAAAAAAGTTTCTTGTTGTCCTTAGCCCCACTTGGGTATTTCAGATGTTCTTCTCAAAATATAGGTAGAAGGACATAAAAAGACATAAAAATGTTAAAGTCCACTGTAATTACAGGGTGTAACAAAACTCATCCAAACAGTAATACTAAGTCATCATTTTATATGGAAATCATTATTTCATGGGATTTTTTTTAATGGAATCCATACAGTTACGTGGTATGTAAGCATTCCCATAGGAAACATTCCAGCAAGAAAAGTGTGCAGATCCTGAGAAGAATTCTGATTTCAGCGAAGACAGAAACAGGTTGATGTGGTGCCATTTGGATGGCCTAAGGAGCTCCAGTATGGCTTTACTTCTGTACATGTGAGTTCTCTCTTCAGTCAGGTTTTCAAGCCGGGTCTCGCTCTGGAAGAGCCTGTGGCCAGTGCCTGTTTCCATTCGGTGGGTTAGTGGTTGGATTTACTTGAACAGGTTTGCTGTAAACATTTACTATAAGCATGTGAGAGAATCCAGAGTTGGCTTATCAGGAGGAGACAGCTTGCTTTACCTGGACTGGTGATGTGTAGCATGTTGGCATCACCCACTTGACTGTTTGAGGGATAAGCATGAACTGGGGTGACCTTTTGTCCTAGTTTAAGGAAAACCAAGGTGTTTGCCAAGACCAGAGGACGGGACTCCTCAATAAACACTTCACCCCTTATTAAATAAAAAAAAAACTAACTTAAAATGTATATAGGAGGGATAACTGTTCTTAACTACTGTGTATATATATATAGATATAACTATGAACAGACCAGAGCAAACTACTCCCACAGCACCAAAAAGAGCCCAGGGAAAACCTGTAATTTCCTCCCTGTGCAATTATATATGTGGACAGCAGGTGGCAGTGTCTCATCTCATGCTCAGTCTTTTCCCAGCGAGGTAGGGACAAGAGGCAATACCACTCACGTGTGGGAGGGATGGGACCTTTTCCATGGGGAAGAGCACTCTCTCCTTGTCCTTTGTTCAAAGAAGGAAACTCTGGAAGTTGAGGGGTGGTAGTAGTTCCCAGAAATCTCCATGCAGTCATAGTCAGTCCCCAGGAAAGAGGTCTGCAGTGTGTCCCAAAACAGCCGTGACCCTCCTCTCTCTCCTCTCTCTCTCTCTGAAGCTCAGGTTGCCCAGAGATGGAGAAGGGAAGGGAAAGAGCAGACCCAGAAGGAGCTCTCACCAGCCCAGCAAATGGTGGCTTGTAGTCCCGCAGCTGTCCAAAACGAAGTGCAGCCAGCACACAGAAAAAATGCCTCTCCCCCTCCCAGGTACTGGGGGTCTATTTCTCACCTCCGTGGCACCACTAAAGTTGGAATCTGGAGTCGTCAACCCCTCCTTTTGTGCTCAGTCCTGACACTTCAACTCCCAAAACCTCTGTGTTGGGAGGGAGAGAAAAATTCCCTGAAGGACCACTCCCCCCACCACCTTTCTTTGTTTGAACCTTTAGCACCTTTCCGTCTTTGTTCTCATGTGAAAGCATCAGACTCACTACTTCTGTAGTGTCAGGGCAGGGCTGGTACCTCCTGGAAGCACTGCGCTGGCTGGAACGTGTGTGCTGTAGTTGTGTCTCATGCCTGCTGTCTGTCAGAGCTCACTGGATGTGCTGGGGTTCTCTGCGCAGTGTTCTGCATCTGTGCAGGAAATCCTGCATGGCTGAAAAGTGTTGGATTCCCGATGTGTGGGGTGCAGGCAGCAAGTACAAGGCTTCTGAGAAGCCATGACATTCATGGGATGGCCAGCACACGTACACATCTTGCTCCCCAAGAACCATCATTTAGGAATACAGCACTTATGCATTTTGTGATGCCATGTGGTCTGTTGACATGGAGAATAATTCCTGTTGCATGCTTGTCTTTCACTGAATGTTTAAATGAAATCATGCAGTATATATAAGTTGGATTGTTCAAAGTGCTTGAGAACAGGACAGCAAACTCCAAAAAGTCAATAAAGGCAGAGTGGTGCACTTTCCTAGTTTCCTTGCTGTGTAACATACTTTCTGCAGGGTTGAATTGACATTGGATTTGGGACACTGAATAAGCAACAAAGATGGAAATGATCCTTGTGTTTTGGGTTTTTTTGTTTGTTTGATTTGTTCCTTTTGTCTTTTTCACTTTCCATTTTCAATGCCAGTGAAATAAAGGATGTTTCTTTTCGTGCTCCCATGTAAGGCAAACCGAGGTTTACCTCACTCTTTAAAGGGAAGGGGGTCCTGGCTTGCCTTGTGTCATATAAATTTTCAATAGGTTGTACATTTCCGGAAAGTCAGAATGAATAAATAAAAAAATCTAAAGACATCGATAAAGTGCAGCTTGTTTGTTTGTTTGCTTTGAGAGCTCCAGAGTAAAGTGCAATCGGTGATAAAAATTTCTAGTTTAGCCTGTATATCCTTTCTTGGGCAAAGCCTGACTGTTCTAAGTCAGAGCTATTTTTTTTTTTCATTGGAACCAGTGCTAGCATAACATCTAAGTTCAAAGATACAGTACATAAAAATGTTTTCTGGATGTTGTCTTCAAAATCTGCCCACTTCCTTTCTATTGTTTTAAGTTTTATTGGTACAACAATGGACAGATTTGAATTGCATTTGTTTTTTTTCCTTCCCTGTTGTTCCCATTTTCATTTTAAATTATTTAAAACTCTGAGACTTGGAGCTGAAAGCCTAATGAATGCTTTAAAAAATAAAACCTTCTTTAAGCATGTTATGCTTCATGTTTTGAATTTATAACCCAAGCCTTAATGAATAGTTTCCTAGTTACTCTCATCTTAGAATTTATGAGCTGTCCTATTTACAAGTTTTACCTATGCAATGGAAAGATAATTGCTGTTTACCTTAAATGAACTGTTCTTGTTAACAAGCCTAAACTGCTAATTAGGAGTAATATGGCAGTAAATACTATGTCAAACCTTTTAACAATGTGAAGATGTGATATTTAGTTTTGAACCTTTTTCTGGTGCATTCTGTGTAAGCATAGAATGTTGTGGGTTTTGCTCTCTCATATACATATCAAATTAATAAAAAATATTCTAGGGAAAAACTGTGGCCTGTTGGTCCTCACAGAAACAGTTTCACTTCTGTTCTGCATTTAGGGCTATAGGTTTGTGCCCGCATAGCACGATATTGCTGTAAGCCTTGTTGTTGTGAGCCTACAGATAGATGGCAGAGATGTGAAAGAACCCTTATGGCTTCATGTAAATGTGCATGTAGGATTTTGTTAACAGTCAAGTTATTCTGAAAAAACCAGCAGGAATAGCAGTAGTTGTTTTGTTTTTGAGTGTACATTAATGTAATTTAATCAGGAAGGAAAGAAAACTTGAGTCTAGAATTTGATGTTATTTACCTGACTATAAATTGGAATATTTTCATTTAGTTTAACAGAATTTTTTCAATTTGTGTCAAAATGATCAAGATCAGAACCTAACACAAGCTTTCCATTTCATAGTATGTGCATACAAAACCAAAGACATAAAATTGGATTTTATTTTTTTTGTCCAAACTTACTCCAAGAAACAGGTTGGTTCTTGAGCAGAGTTTTTATTGTACAGTAATAATGTTGTGTTGTTACTTGTTGGTACCAGGAAGTTGGCAGATATGTTGCATGAAAATGCACCCACCTTTTTTATTCTTTAGTTGTTTCTGATTGGGGTTTAAGTGTCAAAGCTACAGACTTGTGGATTTGGGCACCATTCTAAATCCGGGTAGCTCAAAAATTCTTGACAAGTATTTCTTTGACTTCTTTGTGTGTGTCTCTGATATCTGCCGACAATTGTATGTAGGCTTTGTTCCCTGTCTGATTTTCTTTGTCACCTGAGGAGTTTGCTGTAGGGATGGCAAGCTGAGGAGGGAAGGGCAGGAAGAGACTGAAGAGAAACTTGATGTAGGTCTAACGTTGGAGGTGTCTCTTCTGCTTCTCCAGAGCAGACATCTGATGAGACATAAGGAGGTCCTTCTCTGAAAACCCAGGAATGCTTCTTGGGCACAAGGTTATTAGGTACAGTAGGTAGTTGTTTGGAGAGACCAAGTGAAAACCTGGTAGTGCATTTTGCCAGCTCTGTCCAGGCTACTTAGGTCTCACTTCCAAGTAAGAAACACGCTGAGCTTTGTTGGTGGAGGTTGACTTCCAGGAATGCTTTCTCTTTTAGTTCATTCACATCATCATGATTTTAGATGTTGCTTGTATCAATAAAGTATTTTGAGGGAGAGTGTTGAATGAACTTTCTCTCCCCCCCACCCCCGAGAATGTGTACCTTTGTGTTTTATATTGTTGCCATGAGTGACCCCCCCAAAGCAGGACTCTGAGCCACGTTAGTGTAGGGTAAGATAAAAAGTAAAGGTCCTTTAATATCACAGGCCTATGGCCCACAGGAATACATGATGGCATGCATGTGCCCCAGTTCTTGTTTCCATGGCTTTTATAATAAGATCCCTCCAATCATTGCTTTACACATTTCTCAGTCCAGCCCCAGTCCCACCCCGTGGTTCAACACCCCTGGAATTGGGTCTGGGGTCACTGGGACCCTCCGTCCTTCATTCTCCTCTTCGTCGGGCACACAAAGGTCTCTTGGAGCTCTTCCAGTTCTGAGTTCTGGGTCACTTCGACCTGTGTTTATGTCTTGTTCTGTAGGCCTTTGTGATAGCATTCAGCTTTTTACCTTGAAGAGAGACTAAGCAACAAAGAGAATTTGAGCTGCTGATAAATGCTGAGGGTTAGGATGTATAAACAATGAACTTAGGCTGCCATAATATTAGCACATTAAATCTACATTTGCTACAGTTACTGTGTTCCTAAAATCTACAAAATGTGAAAATCAAAAATCAAAAAACCCCTTTGTCATCAATATGAGAAGGGCATATAGCCCAGCCCATAAGGGGGTAGATTTTTGAGGAGGTGGCACACAGGCAGAGGTAATATATTGTGCCAGCTCCTGCAGATGGAGAAGTAGGCAAGCTTTCAGGCACATAGGCTTGTCTTTGTATCTGCTGTTGGTACCGGAGTAATTAAAATATATTTGAAATGAAAACAAATGTAACCTCTTAAGTTTATATTTAAATGTTACAGGGAAGTGCAGGCACGTAAAGAGTATGTCTTTTTCGGCAAAATAGTTGTCAAATAAAATTTTATTTATACATTAGTTGTAAGTACTCAATCTTATCTTTAAACTTGCAATTACAGAGTTTTGGGCTGACAGTGCTGAGAAAACTTAAGTTGGTGTCACTGTGGCCATGGTTTCATTTTTATTTTATTTCTCAATTATTTTCCATCCTTGTAAGTTATGTGTCTGATTTCAATAGGACTAGTTCTGGGAGAGCAGAAAGACTTCACATAATGTTTAAATTTTATTTGAATAAACCACCTAGAAAGCACAGAAAAAAGGGTATATAATTGCTAAAATAAAATCGCAGCAGGAATTTTGTGATGGTGTTCATAGTGCTGGATTTGTCTAAACCATCAGAATTGCCAAGCATAAATAATGACATAGTTTCACACTTTCCAGTGAAGTCAGACCCTGATTAAGAAGTTGACAGCCTGAAAGAGTCCGCTCTTTGACAGTGATGTCTGTATTCCCTCAATTTGTAGAGCCTGCAAATAGGAAAACAAACTGAGCTTTAAACCCCTTACTTTGAATAAGAACACATTGACAAAGGGAGAATATTCCTTTTATTAAAAAAGTTTTCATACTTTAAATGCACAGATATTTCAGCTTTTCTGCTTTCAGCTAGTGTAGATTTTGCTGATACCAGGTCTTCTTGCTGTCTTGGTCCTCACTGTCTTTCAGTACATTTGATATTCATATTTCTTTTTTATTCCTTCTTCCTTGCTGTGCTTTTTTTCTTCCTTTTCTTAAACAAATAGACAATATGGTAATATGGACTCTAATAGGAAAAAGGCATTGTTTAACTCAGTTGGGGTACTACTAATCCAGTCACCAAATGTAACCATAACACAGCATGCATTTTAATTATTAAATATAATGGAAACTTTGCATTTTAAATCTGGAGCTATAAACCACTTGTTTGAAAATGCGCAGTTCAGCACTATGATTTTAGCTTGTAGTGAATTACAGGGCAGTATTCTTTGATCAGTTATTACAAGTTGAAGATTAGTAGCATTCACTGCTTGTGTTAATTTTGAGAGTACATATAGGAGTCACTGCAGGTCAAACTGAAGCTCTGTCGTGTATATTTTTAATGATTTAGTGAACTGACTGGATAAAGCAATGTAAAAAATGTATAGCTAATACAGTCATGCCAGTCATTCCAAACAGGGGTAATTTAAAGGCACATTTTAAAGACTGGCACTCCCTAAAATTCCAGTACTTTGTAAAATATGCTTTATTATTAAATGCAATATTGTTGAGATTTTGCTTTTAAAAATGTTTGTGAATAGTTCTGCAAAGTGCTCCTAAATGCTTTTTCAGTGTCCTTCCACTAAATAAGAGCAGACAGGTAGAACAATTAATAAATGTTTGCTCATGTTTATTCAATATGTGTTTGTGTAATGAATACATTTTGACCATAAATGCTAATAAATACAGCGAATTCAAATGAAATACTCTCATTGTCTATGCATTTTTAACATAAAATATAAAAGTACTCCTGGAGTGGAGGTGGATTTTATTGAATCATCATGAAAGTGTACAAATCCTGCAGATGTGCAGGCTGTTTTCAGAAGTGGGGACACCCTGTTACTGATTCCCTGCAGTAGGTTTGGAGGAGGCTTTGCTTAGGTGTCTGCTTCAGGCTGCTCGTGCATCAGGCAGGCCACAGGTACGAGAACAAGACTTCTCAGATTCGTGAGAGGTACATAATGTGGTAGTAGCTCTGCAGAGTCAGTATCTTCTTTCCTTTGTCCAGGTAGCTTGCTGCCTTTCTCTAGCCCTGTGCTTGTTGCAAAGGAGCTGGATTTTTCATTTCTCTCCCTGTGTTGTATGTGAGATACCAGTACCTAAATGGGACTCCAGGTCTTGCTTTCTGATCCAGACGTTCAAATCCCTGACATTGCCCAGTACAGTAGTGGTCAGCATACCAGGTGGATACAGACTTGAGTACCTGAGTGATTTTGAACTGTGGAATTTTGGGAATCGAGTGCAGATTTTTGTGCCATAGCACCACCTAATCCCTTAGAGCATCCTTGCCACCTGGTTCAGGCTTCTGTTTTCCTGCATCTTTTTTTTCTGTTGGTGATCTGACATAAATTCCATAAACTGGTAACTGATTTTACGATTGCAGTTTTGCTCTTTGAGTCTGGTTGCTTTAAAGCTGCGTTTGTGTTAGGGGACCAACTTTCTCATTCTTTCTCTTGTTCCTCATTGTTCATCTTAATTGCAAATCAAATTATATCAAAATAATGAATGATATCAATGTCTAATAGATCCTTAATATTCATACTTTGTAGTTCTTTTTGCTCATATACCTTTTTGAATGTGTGGCAGGAGAGTGTATAGGTAATATTTTTCTACTGTGTTTGTTTTTTACACATATTTTGGAAATATCCTCTGCTGTCTATGTTTGCCAGATTAATCTAGTCCACCAAAGGATCTTTATGTGAAGGTTACTTTTTTTTAACTTGTTACTATCTCCAAGCCTGAATCACAGTAGAGAAAGAAAGAGTTTATATAAACCTTCCTTGCTCATATTATTCTGGGAGTGAGTTGCAATATGTGTACATAGGCCTCACGGACTGTGGTTAAAGAATTGCTAAGACAGGTTTTTTTGATGAAAAATCTTAGTTGAAGACTAAATAAAGGCTATGTTTGAACCCATGACCTTGGTGGTTTCCTCTAAGCAAAAGAGCGCAGCATCACCTGGGGCAAATGGGAAAATCCCCGGAGTTCAGGTTGTTGCCACCTTCCCTGGTGCCCCTGGGACGGTACCTGCAGGCAGCTGCCTGGTGTAGCTTGGCCATTGCTCCTGCCAGCCTGCCCAATTCACCAGCTGCACTGTGAGAACCAAAGCAGAGTTTGCTCGTTCGCTGTTTCTTTCTGACTGTAAAACAGGGACACTGAAAAGGAAGGTACATTTTTGCTTTTGTGCTTTTTGTTGTGCTCTGGGAAAAAGCTCAAAGTAAGATATTACTAGTAGGGAATAGCCTAGGTTGTAGCCTTCATGTGAAGGTCCTAGGTTACTTGTCTCCTGTTGATTTATTTCATGCCTAATTTTGGAATCTACCTTCTTATGTATGAGTTGTTTTCCATGCTGTCTTTTTGTACACCTTAATCCTTTGGCTTTGATGACCTTCTGCTGGTTTTTGTTTCCCTTTATATTTCTGTTGCAGTTTTCATTGCACTATATGTTGTCCAATCTCCACTTCCTGAATTCTCAAGTCTTATATCTTTGAAGTAGGAGAAGCTTTTTTTTACATAATTTTTTACATCTATTTTTAATTTTTAAGATGTGCTGATGTGTTTTGTCTGTCTCTTTTCCAACAAAGCTGATTTTAGTGCTTTTTGCTGTTTTCACTCTTCCCATTTGTCCAATTCCCAGTTGTACAGATGACTTTAGGAGACAGCAGTAGGACAGGGAGGCTTTCCTCCCCAGTCTGCCAGCCTGAACCTGGCAGGTCAGCAGCAGCTGGAGGTTGGTACTTGGTGTCCGTCCACCCAGCTGACCATCTCCCAGTGGTTCCTCGGGCAGGGGGCAAAATGGGCCCGAATTACAGTAGGTTGCTCTTCATGACTGATTTAAGTGCCCAAGCATTAAAATTTTTAGTCTGATTGCTTTTCCCCTTCTCTCACCTCCTTCCTTGCCTTCCTTCTGGAAGAGATTTTTTTTTTTAAATTTGTAAAAGGAAAAGTATACCAACTTTAAGTAAGAAGTGGATTTTTACAGCCGCGTTATAAATTCCAAAAACTTGGCGGTTTGTAATGGAAATGCTTAGGGGGGAGAGGGGAGGGCACACTATAATACGTATGTAACCTTTTTTCCCTCTCTTTAGTGAATAGACCATTTAAACTAAATTAAGTAAAGGATATAAATTCTGTTGTTTCAGTTTTTAATATTTCATGGCTGATTTTATAGATAAAAGTTACATTTAACAATAAATATGAAGAATTTATACAGCCTGTTCTAGTTTGATATGGAACAGCAAATCCCATTTCTCTGTAGCTGTAAAGAAAATTCATTGTAATGACTTTGATTGTAAGAGATGGCTTCATTGTGATTAGTTACACTGATAATAAAACAACCTTTTTACAAATGGCACAAGATACATGAGATCTCATGTGTCTGCCTTTTAATAGCATTGGATTTGTGCATTTGGTACCTTTATTCTGTAGTCTTTCATTTATAACTGGGGACTTTGAAAATGTCCAAGTTATTAAAAATAGTCTAATATAACTTAATTTTTCTTATGAAGCATTCTGGAGAAGGAGTTATTAATGCAGCTAAGCATTTTTAGTTGTTGAGTTTTCAAAATAGAAACTATTTTAAATAGAAAAATTACATTTATGTAATTTTATTCAATTCTGCATAACAAGTCTTTTCATAAATATAGTGAAATCTGGATATATGGCATTACTTTTCAAATTCTTTATAAGCACCTGAAGAAATATCTTGATTTTCAAAGGCCCTATTCCCAGTGAGTTCAGCTGAATTTAGATGTTAGTATGTATTTGAGTAATTTAAAATATACATAGTGGATTTAGGATGCCTGAGTTAAACGCTGGCTGGCTGGTTGGACCCACAGAGTGGTGGTGGATCCAGCTGACAGCCAATCACAAGGGTGTTCTCCAGGGTTTGCCACTGGGGTCTGTTAAATATCAGTGATCTGGGTAAGGGGATCAAGTGCACCCTCTGTCACTTTGCAGAGGACATCAGGTTGGGTTGGAGTGTTGATCTACTGGAGGGCAGGAAGGCTCCGCAGAGGGATCTTGACAGGCTGGATCGGTGAGCTGAGGACAATTGTATGAAGAGTGTGTGGAGTGGAGTGCTGGGTCCTGCACGTGGTCACAACAACCCCACGCAGCGCCGTGGGCTGGGGACTGAGTGGCTGGAAAGGTGCTTGGTGGAAAAGAGCATGGAGGTGCTGTTTGAGTGTGGCTAAATATGATCCAGCAGTGTGCCCGGGTGCCAAGAAGGCCAATGGCATCCTGGCTTGTATCAGAAATAGTCTGGCCAGCAGTCCCCAAGTACTTGGCACTGGTGAGGCCATATCATGAATCCTGAGTCCAGTTTTCATGCAGTCACTACAAGAAGGACATTGAGGTGCTGAAGCATCTCCAGAGAAGGGCAGTGGAGCTCATGAAGGTTGTGGAGCAGCCGGGGGAGCTGGAGTTGTTTAGCCAGTAGAAAGAGGCTCAGGGGGGAGACCTTATTGCCCTCCACAACTACATGGAAGGAGGATGCGGCCTGGTGGGGGTCACTCTCTTCTCCCAGGCAACAAGCAGTAGGACAAGAGGAAATGGCCTCAAGTTGTGCCAGGGGAGGTTTAGGTTGGATATTAGGAAAAATTCTCTTACTGAAAGGATTGTCAAGCCCTCAAACAGGCTGCCCAGGGAAGTGGTGGAGTCACCATCCCTGAGGGTATTTAAAAGATGTGTAGATGTGGCACTTAAGGACATGGTTTAGTGGTGAACTTGGCAGTGCTGGTTGGACTTGATGATCTTAATGGTCTTTTTCAACCTAAACAATTCTATGATTTGGCAAGAGGGAGAATTTTGTGAGGATTCATTAATGGAGTATTTATTTTTTCCATTGTGTGTGCATCTAAGAATACTTAGATCTCCTTAGCACAGTAGCACAGAATGAGATTGATGAGAAAAGTGTAATGGTTGTAATAGGATCCTTTGTGTGTTTATATTGCCATGATTTGTGCTGTTAAAGGGGTTTAACCAGTAAAATCTTCTGTATTGTTTAGTATATAGAAATAATGTCAGATATTAAATCCAGGAAAAATAGTGCACTTGATGCAAAATTTTAAATTGTATAAAAATGTAATTGTATTTTTAATTGTAAAATGGAGTTGCAGAGTCACCATTAGAAGTGAATTCCTTTCCTGTTTTGTGTAAAAAGCTAAAGAATTTGGTTCTTTAGAATGAGGAAGGCTTCACAGCTGACAAAACCGCAGTTGCATTTCATTATCAAATATTTATGGATTTATCAGAAAACAAAAATCTGAATCATAGTTCTTCAGGAAAAATAGGATGTAATGCTCAAGTCTTCTGGAAAATGCATGATGGAACAGCATGCTTAATACTATGTTTTGCCATGAAAGGCATAAACCAATATTTTTGCTCCCATTTTCTGTAAGCTTTAATTTTACATTGCTGTTTCTTTTCCATTGATGATAAGAGCTAGGAAAAGAAGTCCTATAGCACTTGTTAAAGTTTTTCCCAGGGTGAATATTAGGAAAATGACTGTTGGTGACTGATACACATGGCTAAATATTGTTTTTATCCTCTGAGAGAAAAACAGGCTACACTGGGACCCTTTGATATAGAAAGCAGCCCAGCTGACTTGCAGTCTACTTTCTGTGCCCGCATTTCTCTGTCAGAGGAGCGGGCTGGCTCTCTAATGGGAGCTGCTCATTCACCTGAGAGTGCAGTGCTGAAACCCTGCCCTGTCTGTGGTGTGGAGGTTGGACTTTGTGTCCTAGCTGCACTTTGCTGTGATAAGTCACCATGCAGGTCACCCACAAGGGTAAACATGTGGTCCCTCAGATCCTGGGGGTGTTTGAGCTGAGCAATAGCCTGCTTAGTGATATGTCAATTTTTTCCTGCCAGAAGAGTGTTGGAACAGGTGCAATTTCTTACTCTAGCGTGGTCTCTTGGTACTTGCCTGTGGTTGCTACAGAGTATGTTTTCTGTGTTCATTAAAACCTATTGATTTCAGGAAAGTTCATGGAATTGATTTCAACTCGGTACCTTTTGGGGAATTAGTAGTATTTTTAGTAATAACACTCTACTAGTGCATTCCTGAGAGAGAGAGTGATGATGTGTTGAGGAAATACAGAGGCTGTGCAACCGAGTTGCAGTTCTGACACAGCTCCTGAGGTACCTTGCCCAGGGAAGCACTTCATGGTCCTGCCGTGGCCTCCTGTGATGTCACGAGAACTGTCTGCAAAGGGTCCAGCAACCTGCTGTGCTCACTGCTGAGGAGGGCTTTGAGGAGTTAGAAGGACCACCAAGTTGACCTGGCACTTGTCTTCCCAGCCTGTGAATGAGGAGGGCTGCAGTGTCACCCTGATCATGCCACCTGATGGCCAGGTTAGCAGGATCTCTGTGTGGTTGCCAGGCTCTGGTGGGAAAAAGAGACTCCTCTCACACTGGGTTCCATCGCTGCTATATTCCTGGGGAGCTGTTTGATGTTGTGGGTGCTGACTGGATATTTGAGTTTATGATAAACCAGCAACTGAAGGAAATGCATTGTAGTCTTGTGTAGCTGTTAAACTGTGTTCTTCAAAACAGGAAGAGGGATTTGCTCACTAGATACCCAAGTAACAGAAATCTGGTAAGCAAGGTGCAGCTCTTAGATAGAACAGAGTGAAGCTTCATAATTTTTGAAGGTATTAGGGAAGTGGTCCCCAGTGCAAATGTTCCTGTTCTTACACCTCATGCATGGAAATGCACTTGAACACATGTGCCTCATGTGAATCCTGCTGCCACCATGCAGTGTTTAAGCATATTGCTGGTTCTGGAAGACTGCTGAATTTCAGGGACTGATTTAGGTAGGCACCAAATTTGTTAGATTGAAAGAAATAGACATGGAGGGAAATGGATACTGTTGACAAGCAGCAGGATTTGAAACCTTCATGGTATTTGTTCCCAAAATACCTCTGCTATGAATGCTTTGGACTAGTAAATGGTGATGGTGGTGTCAGCAAGGGGCTGTTCCTTCTGTTCAGTTCTTTCTCTCCTTCAGTTCTACCTGCCAGGGACCCATCCTGAGAAGATGTGTTTGCATTATATGGACCTCAGTGCAAGGTGGATGCTGCTGTGGCATCCCCCCAGATCCTCTCTCCCAGGTAGCACGGCCTCCTACCTCATTCACCTCTACTCTTCATCTGCTGAGCAAGAGTGTGTTTTGCTGGGGAGGAGTGTGAGCCTCTTTGGCCTTCAGCCTCGTTTTGGTCCTCACCTGGAGTGAAGGAGGCTTTTGTCATCCTCATCATGGCTAGGCTTCATGAACAAAGATTTGGGAAGGGCACTACCCACGCTTGCTGCAAGCGTGCTGATGGCTAAAAAGGCCGATACGGGATAGGCAAGTCCGGTCACAAAAGGCACAGCGGAACGTCTCATTAGGTGATATTGGCGATGCATGGTTCTTTCTGCATTGTCTTTTCTCCTCGAGACTGACTCTCCGTGCATTCTCAAAGGAAGCAGCAGCGTCGTGAATGGTGTGTCTCCATGAATCCTGATTGGAGGCCAGAGTGGACCATTGGTGGCAGTCAATATGGCCAAGGCTGAGGTGTTGTTTCAGGGAGTCCTTGTATCTCTTCTTGGGGGCTCCTCTCTTGTGGCAGCTGGTGGCGAGTTCACCATAGAGCACAATCTTCGGGAGGCGGTGATCCTCCATCCTGGAGACGTGCCCTGCCCAGCGCAGCTGCGTTCTCATCAGCATGGCCTCGAGACTGGTGCTCCTGCCTGTTCAAGAACGGACACATTGGTCACGTAATCAGACCAGTGGATGTTTAGGATTGAATGGAGGAAGCACTGATAGAAATGTTTGAGGAGCCGCAGGTGGTGGCGATAGATGATCCGTAATTCAGACCCATATGAAAGAGTAGACAGTATAAAGGCTCTGTAGACACTGATCTTTGTACTTTTCTTCAGGTGTTTATTGCACCAGACTCTTTTATGGAGTTTTCTGAAGGCTCTGTATGCCTTTGCTAGCCTGTTGTATATCTCTTTGTCAATCTTACCATCTGAGGAAATGATGCTTCCCAGGTAGGTGAACTGCTGGACTGACTTAGACTCTGATTTGCCTGTGGTGATGTGGGGATGATGGAAGACTTCCTGAGGTGCAGGTTGGTAGAGAACTTCTGTCTTCTTCAAGCTGACTTGCAGCCCAAAAAGCTCAGCAGCCTCAGCAAAGCAGGATGTTAAGCACTGCAGAGCTGCTTCTGTGTGAGCAACGAGGGTGGCATCAGTGAGGTGCCAGTGCTTGGATCAAGGATGAATCCAGGTTGTCTTCAGGCTGTCTTTCTGCTGGAAGAGAGTGTTGGTGATGGTTAGCTGCTGTTCTACACAAAACTCTAGCAGGAGGCATCTGTTGTTGTTGCAGTTTCCAATGCCGTGCTTGTCCAGTCCTCCTTTCCAGGTTTCAGAGTTCTTTCCCAGTCTGGCATTGAAATCACCAAGGATTATGAGCTTATCACCTGCAGGAACCTTTTGGGTGAGGCAGCGCAGGTTGGTGTAGAATTTGTCTTTTTCCTCAGGGTCAGCTTGGAGAGTTGGGGCATATACACTAAAAAGAACAACATGTTGCTTGTTGTGCAGTGGGAGGTGTAAGGACATAATGTGATCAGAATGACCTGTCGGCAAATTTTCAAGTTTGGAGGCAATGGAGTTTTTATTCATGAAGCCAACTCCTGAAAGGTGTCTTTCGGTTTTGGGTTTGCCTGACCAGTAGAGGGTGTAGCCAGCACCATGTTCTTTAAGGCTGCGTTACTCGTGAAGACGAACTTCACTGAGAGCAGCAATGTCGGTGTTGAGTCGTGACAGTTCGTGGGCAATCAAAGCAGAACGACACTCAGGATGTCCACTATCCCCAGTATCAAGCATGGTTCTGATGTTCCAACATGCAAGTGTTAATTTGAACCCACCTTTGGAGGCAGGTGTATGCCTTTGTCTCTTTGTTTGGCTGCATCAGAAGATGCCCATAGCTGAGATCTGTGTACAGCTATTGCCTATTTATACTAATTTCTAATGATGGATGTTAATTTCTTTCTGTTAGAGATCCAGTAATACAAAGATGAGAATGCTGGTTTGTTCACTTTGCTTAAGTGTGCTGGAGGACTGACTCTGCTGGAGGGATTTGGAACAGCATCTATTCTAAGGAGCCCTTCCCAGTGCATTCTGGTGTGAGGCAGCCCTCTACTTCCACTGTGCTTCTCCCCATCACTCTCTGCCTTATGTCAGCAACCAAGCTGGAAAATCAAAACTGAAAAAATTTGGTTTCCTGTGTCTTGTAGGATTGAGCTGAAATACTTCCAGTGTTCTCCTTTCTATTTTATTTAAGAGAAAAACAGGGTTTGTTTCTAATAATTAAATTTTTGAATATGTCTGTGTCTACCAGTAATACAGTAATTCTGATATAGACAGACATGTAAATGTGCATTTTCTAATGGATATCTATTCTAATTGATAATATCATCTGTCATTTCTATAGATATCCTTACCAATAGAATAGGTAACACGTTTCTGTTTGATCTGCTTTTCTCAGATAAAATGCAATTACTTCCTTGTGTGAAGTGGCCACCAGGTGTCATCAGAATGCTTTTATTTTTATTAACGTCTTTTCTTTAGAAGCTTATGTACACTTCGTATTCTTTTCTGGAAACTTTGTTAACCTGTCACACAAAAAGTCCAAAGTCTTTTTGTTAGCTGTTCATCCAAAAACTCGTGCAGCTCTTTTCAGCTGAACTTCTTGAATAGGCAGCAGATGAGGAAAGCAGGATGCACAATACTGAGAGGGACGTGCACATATACACAGATTACTATATGCATTCTTTTCCCAGTAGTTTCAATGGTGATAAATACAGTAAGCTAAATCATGGGGGCCAGATTTACTTTAGTAGAATGTTATTAAAGGCAATTAAAATGATTAGACGGAAAAAACAAGTATTTAAAACATGTTAAATTTTCCTTTCTGCTTTCTGCACTCTGCTATCCTTAATGCCTTTTTCTACAGTTTTGGTGTCCTGAATTCACACTGAATGTGTTTGGGTTTGGTATTTAAAAAAAATTGGTTTATACGGTTCTTATTTTATTTAGCTGGGAATTTTTGGCATACTTCCCTTAATTAATTAATACATCCCAACTCTTATCAGCCTACCTTTAATTTATGTTTTTTCTGTCTTCCCTGGACGAAAAGAACTTCTAGTTTGTACTTCCCTTCTACTTGTTGGTTCAGCTTGAAACGTGGGTTCTTGGTTCTCCGCCAGCAGAGCTGGCCCTCTGTGTTGGCCTTTTCACCCTGTTCAGGCTGCTCAAGCTGAGTTAGTGGACACGTGTGTCCCAGGCTCTGATGATGGAGGCCTCTTGTTGCTTTCTGTATGATGAGGTAGTATTAAGCAAAGAGCCAAGAAAGCCATCCTGTTTTGTCTTTTTGGGTTTCATTTGCAGCAAAGGTTGGTAGAAATGTAGTAAGTCTTAGCAAATATTAAACACCAGAATAACCTCATAGGAAATTCATGCTTCTCATTTTTTAAAGGAGAAACGAGTCAGGGCTTCCAGAACCAGATTTCTAGGGTAAAATTTACAAGAACTAGTGTGCAAGTAGCAGCAATTTCAATTTACTTTTATCTTTTGCTGCCAAAGTGCGGGAAGAAGTTAAGACTTCCAACATTTTTCTTCAGGTGGCAGTGATAGTGCCTGTGTATTTCCTCTGATGAATTTTAGTGTGGTCCACTGTACATAGGTTACTGCAGCCAGCAGTAGAAAGGGATTCAAACTGCATTTTAGTTTTGGCTTCGCTATGGTTTTAATTGGTGTAGTTGGTGAGAATTGCATCTTGCATGAAACCATGTTGTTCGGAGAATTCCCACAAACCACAAGACTTACTACTCTATATGAAAAATGAACATTTCTTTCCTGGAAGTTTCTTTCGTGAACCTGATGAACTCTCTAAAGTAAAGTGTTTTGAGAATACTTAAAACGTTCTTTTTATCCATAAATATCACAGTGCTATATGAATACAGTCTTTCTTGGATCCTGAGAAGTTTCTATTGCATATTTTTATTGCTGTTGTTATATGTATGCCTTGCTCTGGAAACAGGCAGAATTCTGTGAATTTAAAACTCAGAATATACGGACCTTTTTAAATTTTCAAAATTTGAAAATATGGAGGTTACTTAGCATATTTTAGGAGATTCTAGTGCATATCCTCTGATTCTCTGTCTTGGATATACATGCCTATTGATTCTGACAACACTTGAAATGAGTGTATATCCATGTCTGTCTTTTTTGACTTCCTCTTCAAAGCTGATCTAATCAGCGGTGACTGCTGCATTTTGCAGCGTTTGCCTCCTGAAATGAGTGGATGATGAAGTAGGAAGCCTTTCCTTTTAATTTTTTTTCATTGCTGTTGGTGTGGATTAAAGAATATTTTCCTTATGTCAGGAATTCACAAGAACTTCCTTTATGTTGCCAAAGGCCACTTTGAGTGGTTTTTAAACAGAAGCAAACAGGATGTGAACAATATTGCAGGATGCATTTCCTCATGATGCTGTTCCAGTTCTTTCTGGTGGCTCTGAGAAAATGAAGTTAATGGGTGCAGATAATTTGATAATTTGCCATTTTCAGTGGTACGCAGGTGATGACTATCAGGGGGCTTTTTATTGTGTTACTTGAACTGTTGTGGATAGATCCATGTGGAAATCTCAGTCTTTAGCCTTGTGAGTCTGCAGCTTGGTTGGAAATCTCCTGTGAAGATGTTGCTGTCCTAGGAAAAGGAGTGGCTTTACATGAAGAACAGGCATTTTTGAGCTGCAAGGGAAATGGTAATGGATAGCATCAAATGCTTCTCAGAAAATGGTGATCCAGATCCATTTAAACCAACCACCATATTGTCTCCTATATTCCATTATTAAGGAGACTGTTTGCTTGGATTAGTCTCTCTGAAGGAAGTGAGGTAACTTTGTAAGGCCATGAGACAGATGTATGATTTGATTTAGGAAGGATGTTATGCCCCTGAGAAGGTGCTTATTTGCTCAAAGGTTGTATGTTGAAATGAGTAGTTCACATTCAGTTTTGTGCAGGCTATTTAAGGAGCTCATTAAAATGATTTTGCTTCATTGTATCCATGATTTCATTGAAAGAATTAATTGTCTGAAAAAAGGGGAATTTTTACTGGAAAAATTATGAAAATCTGTTTTCCATATGTCGCATCCTTTACACACACTGCAGATTGGGCATTGAATTCTTGGAGACAATAGTACTGGGACTGAGAAGTGCTCTGGAAATTCTAATGCCAGGATTAGCATAAAAGAAGTAGAGTTTGGTATTTGTAAATTTGATTTTTTTGGATTTTTGTGTACATATCCCTACCCCTTCCCTTGGCATATGACCAAAAAGAGAAGTAAATGAAATGCTATTGAGGATCAAGTTAAGGAACTTTCTAGTTTATTAAAGGTTTATGGATCATAAGTAAATTGCTGTTCCTTTTGATCTTAAGATTACTACTTTCTAAATTTCATCTGAGGATTAGGCAACGCAAGTCTTACATTGGAAAGCTGAACTGCAATGTCTCTACCTTTTGGCATAGAGACATTATATACTGGATTTTTGGACCAGTAGAAAAATATTAGAACACTCAACTAAACCACTCTTTATTTCTGTCATAAAAAACAGCTTCTGTCCACAAATGACTGATTCTTGTGTATAGAACTGTAGCAGGCACTATATCAATATACAAAAAAGCTTTGTACAAAGAATACAAAAATCTGCATTGTTATCAGGTAAAAAATCATGTTAGCAACTGAAGAAGTGCTATTTTTTCTCTTTTTTTTTGGTATTTGTTTTCTTTACAAATAGTGAGATGATGCAGAATTTTGACTATGGGATGTCTTTTAAATTAGTTTAAATATTGAAGCAAAAACTCCACAATTCTGATGATCTGGAAATCCCAGTGGATGAAAGAGGAGAATCTTTAGCTAGATTGGTTTATGTGACGTAACCAAAATACTGTGTATTATGTACATGCAATTTAAAATGTGTGTCACCTCATATATTCTATAAAGATCTGGATCTTTGGCCTATGCAGGTGGAACATGTAATATGTAATATAAACATTTGGCTTTTGAAGGTCATGTTTCACTTCTTTTGGATATTTAGAAACTTATAAGAAAAGCATTATGTTGTAGTGCCTATTTCCAATAGAATTACTGAGTTCAGCTTTTTCTGCACAAAAATTTTGAGGTCACAATAGGTTTCTTTCCAAAACTCAGGAACAGCAGTGTGCTGCAAAGAACCTTCAAATGCATTAGGTAATGTATGACTGTCTCCAAGCAGAAGAATTTGTTAACCTGAAGCTAATGTGGCAAATTAATTTTTGGTCATATCCTTTAAGAATCTGTTCAGCTATACTTGATTTATATGAACATTAACAAAAGATTTATGTTACAAAAAGTCAACCCACTTTTGAGTCAGAACAGCTTCATTTTGAACATCAAATACCATGTTAAGAGAGCACTGTTTGACAGAATTGGCTTTAAACTATGGGAACTATGGAAACACTGAAGATTTGACTGCTGTGTGCTTAGCTTGGGTTTGATCCTGTGCTCTGGTCTTCTGCAGTGTTAGACCTGCCAATACCATTGTTGCTGCCTTGGACCCTTGGACCCTTTAAACCAGGTTTATGTACGCAATATGTTAAGTGGTTATGTATCACTGGGCTTTAGGTACTTGTTACTTGTGAAAATGTAACCAGATGATGCTTTAAAAGATGAGAGCTTGCACCTTGCATTGTTTTTAGTCTTGTTAGTCCATGAATAAGGTAGTTCAAGAGCTGTTCTTCTCTACCCCTACTGCTGTACAAGTTTGCCAGCATTACATTGCTATCAAAAGGCTTACTCAGTCACACTAATAAGTAGGAGTTAGACTTGAGCATCTGCTTAAGCTGCCATTGCTGCAGAGGGTTACTTGGTGCATCTCGAGTGTGTTCTTAGATTAATTTAATCATATTTCATATGCTGATTCTTTGCTCATGATGATGATCCCTGTGCCAGACTAAGGTTTAGTCCAAGATTAATTTTGCAAAAAGAAACCCGTATAACCTTATGTGATTACTGGGACTGTCCAAACTTTGAGTGCTGTTTATGTCTTCTGGAACGCGTTGGTTCCTCTATGTTTTAATACCAGCTGCAGGCCAGCCCTTAATTAGTGTGGTGGCTTTGATGAGAGCAGAGGTGAGTCGGCTTAGGCGAGCAGAGGATTTATGACCAGTTTGTTCTTTGCCATTGTCCTCTTGGCTTGTGGCAAATCTGGGAGGAGGCTTTTGGGAGGGAAGCTTACAGCAGAGGAAGCACTCTAGGCTCCTTCTGCCTTCTGCTTATGGTGCGCTGAATGCCTTCTTCAAGTAGTGATAACCATTTGTGCAATAAATTCCTGCAGGAGGGAGCTCACACCTCCCTTTGGGTGTGAGGCACTACTCTGCCATCAAGGAAGCTGAGGTATGTGCTACTGAAAGTGTGTTAGAGGCACAGCAGTGTTATCTAAACAAAGACTGTAGCTGGAAGAAATGGAGTCATGGTTCAGTGCTGTGGTCTAGACCTTATGTGAGATGTGGAGAACTGACCAGAACTCAGCAAATTGCTGACTGTGGTCCCAAGAAAAAGTAGTGACAGTAGTCAGTAGTGTCTGTCTCAGATGTGCTCTTGTCCTAAAAGCAACTTTAAGAGATAGTAAAAGAAACTGGAGGCTATTTGATTCCTTAGAATAATAATACAGGGGTAATTTTAGAGAAACAGCAGCAGCTATCTCAGAGTTGTTTTCTTTCATAGGGAATTCCTTCCGGATTGTGATTTCATGCAGGTGCTGACTCCCACGTAGTGATATGATGCAGATTGTATGGAGGTGGGACAGGGGCAAATCTAACTCTGGGAAGCATGTGCAGGGGGAGACTATTTTCATGGAAACTCAGGTGTGAGGTAGAGATGAAATTGGTAAAGGTATATCATTTAGTTGTTGCCACACTTTTCCTGCTGTGCAGCTGAGGAGCAATCGCCTTGATAACGCTTACTAGTTGGGCTGGATGTGAGGATGTTGACTTCGCTGGGAGCACTGCCTATAAATGGAACAAAGTGCATCCCTGGTTTGCCTGCTGGAAGTTTGTAATGGAATGAAGGCAGAGATAAGTGCCTATATTTACTACTAACTTGGAGTACTGGGAGAATTAGGCAAGAGGTCTGGGGTGTAAGGCTCCTTAGCATATTTGCCTTACATATGTGATTATTTTAATTTCATAGTGAATTTATTGGCAGCACCTCTGAGATTTATCTTTTGCATTTTACACTTGTCTAGCAACTAGTATGTGGTTCTGACTACAAACAATTTACGAAGATAAAATAGAGGAAATACATTTTTTTTTCCGTAAGCAGTTGAAAAACCCATAATTGGTACAATACAGTTGAGTGGAAGACAAGGTTGGAGACCAGAACTGGGATTGCAATCTGAGCACAGAGCAGGATGAACTTCTATTGGAGAGTTTGTGAACAAATACAAAAAAAGGAGGCTAAACCTGCAGAGACTGTGCAGATAATCAACCATCTTTTTTAGGTGTGTGAATGGCTGGTGGAGGTGAGCAGAATTTGCATGGGAGTGGTAGAAAGGGCCAAGTTTTGGTTGATGGAGAAACCTCTGTTTATACTGATACACCCTTTGATAGTTGAAATATTCAATGCCAGTATTAGTTCACTGCTGGACAAGTTTTGTGATAAATCTTGTGGTCTGAGAGGAAAGTATCCTATAAAGAAGATGGAGAACTGGTTTGAGGTTGAAGTTGTCATGTACAGCAAAGAAAAAACTGCCCAGGCCATGGAAGGGAAGAGTCATCAGGTCTCAGTGTGGGGCTGGGAAGCTGCTGTGGAGATGCAGCAAGGCAAAGGACCCACTGCTGCTGTGTGCACACATTTAAGGGTGGAATTGTGACACTCATCACTGAAGTAACTTGATATTTTTCAAGTTACATAAATAAACCTGTACTGCAGTTAAACAACATAATTTTAATCTGATCTTTTTTTCTTCTGTATCCCAAACAGTGCTCAAAAACCTTTTGGGGGGTAATCTTGCATTTCAAAGTCTTCATCTGGTCCTGCTGTAGCATTTTTGACATATTGACAATATGCTGACTTATACCAGCTGAGAATAGAGACCTGACTTTTAATTCTGACTAATTGTGATTGTTTCTCTCATGGTTTAGTGAACAAAGGAAAATAAGAATCAGAAAACCACAGTTAGAGGAACAATACTGTGATCCTTGAAAGGGCTATTGTGACCTGGGGGTGGTTATTCTCTTGTTATTTAGGTATAACTAGCTCAGTATAGGTTTGGTCGGTGCTTTAGCTCAGTGAGTGACCAACAGTGGAACAAACTGTTCAATGTATACAACTAATGTTCACTCAATTCCCTAGGGGCCTTCCACAAATTATTCTTAAGCAGAAAAATACATTTTAACTTCGTAGTCCAACTAATTTGAATGTATTTTCTCAATTTAATATTTTTTTACTTTGTCCTCAAATTTAAGCATAATTTTTTTTTTTTAGCTTGTACTTGAATAGTATTTTGTACTGTCCGTTATCTGTATCAACACTGGAATTACTTAATCGTGTCAGGAAGTACTTACAGTTGTGGTCATGGCCTCATTCAGTGAGTAACTGAACAAAAAAGTGAATACTTGGATCTGCAGCAAATTGATGTTTAAATCATAGTGTAAAGCGCATAGACAAACAGTTAGTATTTAATCATCTGTTAAAATGAAATGCATTTTCAATTCTCAGTTGCTTCATATCAAAATGAAAAGGTAATAAATGTCAAGATTTGATTTCCCATCCCCATCCCTCTTATAAACTGTGTTGGTAGCATCAGTTTTCTAGTGGTGACATCTTTTGGGGAACAGGAAGGTCACACTGAGCAGTTGAGCAAAAGCTTTTGGTAGCTTAATTTGGACAGTTGAAGCTTGTGCTGGGTTTCAAAGATGCTGCCCTTCTCTGCATGGCTATTTCATGACTATTTTTCTCCTTCCTTCTCCCTAGTTGGGAAACGAAGTTTTAGAGGATGTTTTAGGAATGATGGGAAGCTATACTTGTGACAGATTTTTTGAGAACATGGCTCTATTTGTTTTCCCTCTTTCTCTTTAGCAGGTAACCTGAGCAGAGGAAGGAAAGCAAGCTGCATACTTACAGTGTTTAATATTTATGTTGGCTTTGTTTTGCTTGTTGTTTCAGTCATGATTATTTCTTCCTTGGAGCTTTTAAATTTGGGAACCTACATTTCTAGTTCATGAACTGTTAAACATTCCATGACCAGTTCCCTGAAAGCTGTTAGTATGTTGTGTCCTAAATATGTTTCCAGAAACAAAGGTTGGGCTTGTCTGCTTTAGTTTAAGCATGTAGCAGATTACTTGATAACACAAAAACTTGAATCCAGTGCTTGATCACATAGTGCTCATCACAGTGAGAGCTCTGTAACCAAGTGCACAGAAGGTGGTTTAAATACCATGCTGAAAATGTAGCTTATATGTCTCAGTGTGTCTGTCTTCCTGACATGATTTTAATTTTCTATATTGCAGGAGTTTTAAAAATTTCTGATTGTGCATGAAAGACTAATAATAGCTCTTTTGTTTTGTAGGTGCAAAGCCAAATGATCTAGAATTGATAATATCAATGATAAGGATGGATGGAGAGGAAAATAAGAAGAGAGATGATGTTGATGAGAATTTGCAAGTTGAGTTGCCAGAAGAATCCTCAAGAAATACATCAGGAGAAACTGCTGGATGTGACTCTTCATCTCAGCAGAAAACAAGGCTTGTATCAGATGAAGTGTTCAGGGACCTTGAAAGCAAAGGAAAAGAGAATGGCACAAACGAAAGAGCACTGTCAGGATCACCAAACCTGGATGTTGTTGAAGCAGACAAACCTGAATATGTCACCAGAAAAAGAAAGCAGAGCTCTTCAGAAGACATGAAAGATAGTGGAAGGAAATTGCAAAAAGTGTTACCTGGAGAACCAGGTAGTATGATAGCTGAAGCTGTAAAAAAGGAAGGAGCCACCAGTTGTCCTGGTAGTGACATATTTAATTCAGATATCCTGTGCCTGCGTTATGATTTCAGATGTGCTGCTGATGATTCCATATTGAAAATTCACAATGAAAATAAACATTCTCAAGAGGTGTCAGGTGCTATTCCTGATAAGTTATCTTCTTCAGAAGATATCAGTGTTGTCTTTACAGCTGGAAATACAGACAAAGGTCTTAAAGGCAAAATGAGTGATCCGTGTTTACCTTCCTGCTCCGATATGGAAAAGCATAAAGAAGGAAGCCTCTCTAAACCATCCAAAGAGCAAACATGCCCTCATCGTAGTTGCATAGATGAATGTAGTTCAACATTGCATATGCACGTTAAGCAAGACCATGAGAAGTCCAAGTTATTTTGTTGTGAACTTTGTGGTTTTCAGAGTACTGAAGAAAATCTCCTGAATTCTCATTTCCTTGGCAAGACTCATCTTCGACGCCAAAATCTTGCTGCACGGGGAGGATTTGTACAGATATTGACAAAAAAATCCTTTAAAAACCAACAATCTACTGCAACCAAAGACAGGAAAGTCAGAGCAAAACCTGGGACCAGTAAATTAAGGACAAGAATTGCTGATGCAAAAGAATTAAGTGTTTGCACTACACTTAGAGGCTCAAAAGTAAACTTGCCTAAACAAAAGGACAGCAGTGAACTTCTTGAAATGATGCCATCTTCAAATATACCCACTGAAAAAACATGTACTGTGTCAGAAGAAACATTACCTTCTGGTATAGAAAGAAATGATGAAGTTCATACTAAAAAACTAGAAATACCGGGACCATCAGAAAATATTTTGCAGAAAACAGAACTCCCATTAACTACCAAAAAGCTACTTAACAGTTTACACAGGACAAGGAGGTTTGACAGACTGAAACATAAAAGAAATCTTTTTTTGTTAAGGTCTTCATTTGGACAGAGTAGGTCTTTTAGATTAAAAAGGCAGGTTAAAAGAAGGTACAACTTGTTGGGTAAGAGTAAGAGAGACAAGTCTGAAACTCAGAGAGTAAATGTGAAGCATAATTCCAGCACAAACCTTAAACCTGGTGATTCAAGCCCTATGTCACATAGAGAATTAGAAACAGATGCTAAAAGTAATTGTTACAGTTCTGCAGAAATTCAAGAGCTTACTGAAGATAAGCCAAATACCCTTTCTTCTGGCAATGAAGATGCTAAAGATTGTGGTGTTAAACTTACTGCTGATCATGGTGCTCTTCATACTTGCATGGATTGTGGTCACATTTTTCAGAACAGAGGAAGTTTGGAGACTCACATTGCGAAGCTTCATACAAAAAGGATCCAGTTTCACTGTCAGATGTGTAGTTATTCCTCTGGTGTAAGGGAAGAGACAAAGCAACACTGTCAGGACAGTAAACATCAGATGGGCGATTGTAGCTTTAATTGTCAACTCTGTTCATTTACCACCTTGAAGGTGATTAACCTTCAAAACCATATGAGTCAAGTGCATAATATGTCCCATAGTTGTCCAACGTGTGTTCTTTTTTTCCAAGTGGAAGAAGAGCTGATAAATCATCAAAAAAATGAGAACCATGATGGTTCATTATCTCAGCAAGCTATTCCATTGAGTAACAGTGATCAGACCTTGCAAGTGGTAACTCACGCTGACTCACTATCAAACAATAGCCAAAGACTTGCAAAGGAAATGGAAGTATCAATGCAAGCAAAAACTCCAGACTCCTCCTTCATAAATCATAGAAATGAACTAAAACATTCTGTTTTGAATAAAACCCAATTTCAATGTAAAAAGTGTTTTTATAAGACAAGATCTTCCACAGTTCTTACACGGCACATAAAACTCCGACACGCACAAGAGTATCACTTCCTTTGCAAAGCGTGTAATCTCTACTCACTGAGCAAGGAAGGAATGGAGAAGCATATCAAAAGAAGCAAGCATCTTGAAAATGCCAGGAAAAACAACATTGGACTACGTTTTGAAGAATGTATTGTAAAAGTTTGTGTTGGTGTTGGTGGTATTAAACCAGTGGTGGATACTTCTGTTTCTGGGAGTGGAAATACTGAGTTAGATAAAGAAATTATGCATGTTTCATCCTCTTCTGTAGAAACCATATCTAGAAATAAGGAACTTGTTCCACTTGATCAAAGGATGGGCGGCAGTGAATTGGTTTTAGCTAATGCACCCAAAAGAGGGAAACACAAAGGCACTGTTTCGAGGACCTGTACCCATTGTGGTCTTTTGGCCTCCAGTGTTACGAATTTGACTGTTCACATCAGGCGAAAGCACAGTCATCAGTACAGCTATTTGTGTAAGGTTTGCAATTATTACACTGTAACCAAAGGAGATATGGAACGCCACTGTGCAACCAAAAAACACAAAAATCGTGTTGAAATAGAAGGATGCGGAAAACAGAACTCGGAGATCATTGTTAGCCCTGAAGGAGGTAATGCTGAATCCATGATCAAGAAGGTTGACAGCCCCATGACTGCCTTGTGTGAACATGTTGAGGACGGTGGCCAGTCATCAGATTTGGAAAATTCTGTCTTAGACAATCAGGAAGTTGAGCGAGGAGATGTTGAGCTAAAAGTTACAAATGCCAGCAGACTGCCAGATTTGCAGCCTGCTAGCAATCCATTAAATCTAAACCAACGTGTGCTTCTGGAACCAGCCAAGGTTGCTCAAGACAGTGACCCGAGGTTCCAGAGAAGAGCAGTGGGTGCAAACGACAACAAGTGTGTACACTGCGGTTTCATTGCTCATTCTGCTGCTTCTTTAGAGCTGCATGTGAAGCGAAAACATACAAAACAATTTGAATACTATTGCATGGCTTGTGACTACTATGCTGTTACTCGCAGAGAGATGATTAGGCATGCAGCAACAGAGAAACATAAAATAAGAAGGGAATCTTATGTTTATTCTTCTTCTGGGGAGGAAGCAAATACAGCAAATATTGTTAAAGAAGGCACTGCTTTGCCTCAAGAGGAGCACCATCACAGTGCAGGAGAATCAAAAACTCTTTTAGGGGAAACAAAATGTGACAAAAATGCAGCACAAGGTGATCATATGGGTAAAAGCTTAACTGAGTGTACTGTTTTAGATGAAAATGCATCTCCAGGAGCCCCTAAAGATGTCAGTTCCCAAAATGCAGTAGGAGATGAACTTAATGAGGAGTCTAAGAATGGAGAAAAAAACCTTTTTTGTAAAGGATTCCAGCAAACTCCTCAGAAAGATAAAGTTGCATTTGCAAAGGAAGTATCAGTTAAAGAAACAGGTACTTGTGAGGTGCAAAAAAGTAAGCAGTGTCAGAAGCTGCTCAACTCAGATGATGATTGCACTGCAGAAAATCAAAATAGGTCCAGCAACACAAGCTTGAACTCAGGAAAAGGGAAGGAAACCTTGGAAGAAAATAGTGAAAACCCTGAAGTAGAGTGTAGAAACAAAGACAGTCTCAAAATAATATCACCAAAGAAAAATAACCCACTTATGCTAAGTCTTCCAGAAACAAGTAGTGCAGTAGAGCAATCAAATTTTTCTGGGAACACTGGAGAAACTGTACAAAATATACATAGTTTAGATGGTGACAGAAGTTTCAGAGAGAATCCTACTGGGGAGGAGGTAGAAGACCTTATGGAAGCACAACATGAAGCTGAAGTAACTATAAATAACGAAGTTTGGGAGGCAGATGGCTCAACAGCTGAGGGCATGCAAGAAAGTAGTAATGAGGTTTTAGGAACAGTTACCAGTTCTGATGATAAAGGAAAGGCAATGCAAAATTTTGGCAAATTTGATTCTTCTATAGTGAGGTTAAAAAGTCATCAAGATGGGGAGGTCATTGACCATTCTGCAGAAGGACAGATGTCAGGTGCAGTGAAAGCTGGTGAGCTCACAGTGAAAGCAGACACTTCACCAAGTGGTGGGAAAAAGAAGAAGTCAGAAGGAATTTCCCTTGGGGAATCAACACGTATTCGTTGCGATGACTGTGGTTTTCTAGCAGATGGTTTGAGCGGACTAAATGTTCACATAGCCATGAAACATCCTTCAAAAGAAAAACATTTTCATTGCTTACTCTGTGGAAAATCATTTTACACAGAGAGCAACCTTCACCAGCACTTGGCCAGTGCTGGGCACATGCGAAATGAGCAGGCGAGCGTGGAGGAGCTGCCTGAAGGAGGTGCAACCTTCAAGTGTTTGAAGTGCACAGAGCCCTTCGATTCAGAGCAGAGCTTGTTTCTCCACATCAAAGAGCAACATGAAGAGCTGCTGCGGGAAGTGAATAAGTACATTGTGGAAGACACTGAGCAAATAAACAGGGAGAGGGAAGAGAACCAAGGCAATGTCTGCAAGTATTGTGGGAAGATGTGTAGAAGTAGCAATTCCATGGCCTTCCTAGCTCACATCCGTACCCATACAGGTATGGAAATGCTCTCTTTGCAAGTGGTCTCTTTCAAACTGTGAATTATACCATTGGTCTTTTTCTGATTGTTAATCTCCTCAGCATTTCTTATGAACTGGCATTCGTGTTGCCTGATAAGCCTGTGATGAAATTCAAAGTTATCTACAGGGTTATGAAAATACACTGATCATAGGTCAGAAAATACAAGAACATTTTAAGCGCAGTCATCCTTCTACTTTTTGTTTCATATAGAGAGATTTCTTTCTTTTTGATCTAAATTGTAACCATTTGTTGGTTCTTAAATTTATATAATGATACAGTGATGGTTTGAGAGAACAATTAGCTGTTCTTTCTAACTTTGTCTTCCTTGCTCTTTTTTAATATCCAAATTGTTTATTTCATTTGAATTCAGTGAAACTTTCAGCACGACATAATGTTTCAGGACAGGCATTTGATATTACATAATTCCTAAATACATACCAGTAATAAGCAACAAGAGGTTTTTGTAGAAATGAGTTATAGGGATTGGAATTGGTCAGCGTTTTTGGAAGGTGGTGTGCAATGATGCACAGGGATGTAGCATCTGATTTAGTTTCTGTGCTGATCACACTTTCAATTCATTTTTATGTTTAATTTTAAGTGGAAAAATTTAAAAACATTTCTGTAGAAAAATGCATAAGCTGCAGTTCTAAATTTATGTAAAAATTCACTGCGATGTTTCTATAAACCTGCCATACATTCTTTATTTTAAATAGACAGCTTTTCTAAATCACTGAGCTCTGCTTAGACAAGTGGTGTCTCCATGGTTGAATTTATGAGTGGATTTGAATAATAAATTCACATTTCAATGAACATATTTTCATTAAAACTGTAAGGTTTATTTTACTGTACTTTTAAATAATGGCTTATTATGGAAGCTATAGTTTAAATTCATGCAGTATTTGAAACTTAGTGCATGGTTACAAGGAAGAGAACAAAAAGGTAAGAAAAAAGAAATATAAAAGAATGGTAATTCTTGGCATAATCCTAAAATAGTTTTATAAGGTTTTTTTATGAAAAAGCAAGGGCATGACTGGACAACAAATCCTAAAATTAATCTTGAGGAACAGGGGCATTGTATTTCAAACCTTTCAAAGTATTTTACTATAACTGCAGTATTCATGTATACCAATAACTCACGTACTTAATACTTTCAGCATTACTTCTGTCTTGTCAATACTGTAGTTATCTGTATTGCTTCAGCTAATATCCAGCTTCGAATGCAGTGTTAAGTCTTTAGAGGGATGCTCATGTTCACATGGTCAGAACAGCTGTATAAGCCCTTAATATGCCCTCTTACGGCAGATAAAACTGAATAAAACTAAGGGGGTGGATGCTAATGGAGCTCTCTTTAGAATTCTTTATGCAACTGTCTGGTCAAGACATGTTGCTTATAATTGATGTGTCCATTACTTGAATTCTCTTGTAATTATAGTCAATAAGTCTTGTAAATGTGTTAAAGCTCACTAAAAGCATACAAATTCAAGAACAGAGTAAGGCTAATAATTTAAAATAATCAATGTAGGCATTTCAGCACTTAATTTCCCTTGTGTGTTGATAGCTGATCATTCTTAATCCATTAAGATTTATTTAGTCGTTTACAATGCAAAATAGGTTTGCACTGGTCACTTGTGCCATTTGAAAATGTCCACCAGGTTAAGTGCAGAATGTAGTCCATTAGTCTTCCTTGACTATATGTATTAATTGCATTTAAAATCAAGTTAATGTGGATGTGAAAGTGAGGTAACTATCAATATATGACAGAGCAACCCTACTTACATAAGTTACATCATTGATTGTAACATTTAGTAAAAGTTAGTGTACTTTTTAACATCTCGTGCGTAGGACTTATCATGGAGTATATTTTTATTGTGCCTTCGGATAGCACTAAATATGCAAAGCAGTAAAAGAATACATTTACTTTTGCGAGTCATTTTTTGGTGGTGCCTGCAGAGAGATAGAAGCTTACAAAATGGAGTTTTATCAGCCTTCTTTCTCACTGCACCCTTAAATGAAATGCTTTTCTTGTGCTTTGCTTATTCACACAAATAGTAATATGGAGACTTTTATTAATAGTTAATGGGAAGAAGGGTTTCTCTTCCAATACGTATTTTCGTATTTGTGGTTTTCTTTGAGTCTTATAGAACCTTTTCTTCCAATCTGTATCACAGTGGATACAGTTTAGTAAGAAACAAATATTTTTAGGTTATTGGGAGTAGTGGCAGAGGGAAATGACCTACTCCACCAACTATATGTACTCTGGCTTATAACTTTGGTGAGGCAAAGTGCAGTATCTCCAGTTTCTGATCCGTTCCAGAGTAACAACAGGTACATAATAGGAGCACAGCTACACGTTCCCATTTGTTGTTCTGATTATGTGCTTTAAAAAAAATATTTCTTCAGCTTCTGGATGTGTAGAAATATGTTTATATATGTATGTATGTGTGTGTAACTCCTTGTCTTTTTGTTTTTCAGTTGAGTAATGATGGTTTTGGTTGGTGGGGGGAAGGGAAAGTTTTGGAAAGATACAACTAATGATTTCCATTAATACAAAAATAATGTTTCAAAATACCATTAAATAATGTAGGAGATTTTCACATTGCAAATGAAAGCGAAGGTTTGCTAGAGAGGACATAACAAATAAGTCCATCACATGTTGACAAGTGAAAATGAGGAAGTGTAAAGAAAAATAAAAGGAGTAGGAGAGGTGGAAGACTTTTTAGTTCGCAATCGATGGAGGTCCCATGAACTTAATTAACAATCAACATCTGAGGAAAAATCACCTGCAAACACATCATCTTTGTTGCTTTTCTTGTCAGATTTCTCAGTTAATGTCAGTTTTGCCTGATGTAAGTGTGGTATCTTACTCCCCATGTCATAAACATAGGAGGAAATGGTCTGATGATATTTCATGTGGCTCTGCTCACTTTGTTTTGGGCCTGAGCTGGGAACACAGCCATGCCTGCAGGTGCAATGATGTTGCCTGTGGCTTAAAGCTGAGACAGTGATTTTTTTCTTACAGCTTTGGGTCTGTATTGTCCTAATGTAATGTAAGGACTGGAACCTCGAGTCTTTTTTTTTTTTAATAAAATAGTAGCATGGTTTGTCTCTGCCTGACCAGAACTTTTAAATTTAGCCTTATATTCAATTTGGTGTGGTGGTGGTTTTTTTTTTGTTTCTTTGCTTTTACTTTTTGTTGCTGTTGTGTTTTTGTTTTGTTTTGTTTTGTTTTTAGCAAATACAGTTTCTTTTTTTTTCCCATTAGTTTAACTCTTAGTCCACTGTCTTCATTTTTAGTACAAAATTTTGAGTTGTTCCATTCAAGAACACATTGGAACCAATTTGGCACCAGTAACCTAAAAGGGAGATCCACTGCTTTTGTTTCAGGTGATAAGTCCTGAGCAGCTTGCCACCTCCTGAATTTTCATGGAGTCTAAATGGAGATGTTAACAGATATTCAGCTCTGGATCTGAGAAAAAAAATCAAAACCCCTCGAGACCTCAGTGATTTTTGGATGAGAGCAGTCAACAGAATAATACATTTCTGTATTGTCAGCAAACTGTAGCCAGGACTGGTCTGAACTTGAGTTCCACACAAAGGAATCATGTAAATGGAAAACAGCAAAGGTCTTGTATGGAAGCCCTGTGGGACACCTGCAGTAACAGAATGAGGAACGAATTTACAATTTAATCAGTAGGAGAGAAACTAAAGGAACATAGGGTTGAATCCACATGACATTTGAATTCTATGAGAGAACAGTATAAACACCAACAGACTTTAAAAAAGTCTACTCCAACTGTGGCCTTGATGTTATTAATTGTGCAATTAAAGATCATAAGTTAAAACGTCCACTTTTAATATTCTTTTAATGCAAAGATAGTTTTTTTTTATTTTCATGAGTCTCTTTGTAGAATGCAATGTTGATTTGAAATGTCACCAAATTAATGATTAATATAGTTTTATCAGGATCATTTAAATAAACTGGGGGTTTTTAGTGTGATAGATAGAATGTGATTGCTGTGAGCTGCAGTCTCAACCTGCTTTTGACATTTAAACATATAAAACTGACTAGATATAACCATTGAGGTGCTAAATATATTTTACATCTACTCTCAACAGTAGAAATGGAAGTATTAAGAGATCTGGCTTCATTGTCATTGAACTGTGAAATATTCAACCTTGTCTGCCCGTGCTTAGTACTGTTGACTTTTTTATTTCAGTTAGAAGATTAAAATGGAATGCTTCATTTTTCGTTAGCTTTTGGGAATTAAATTAAAATTTAAGACTCTAAAAATTTTTACTAAGATCCTGAATTTCACCAGTGGATTCTTGGAGGATGTTCAGTTTTCAAGGGCAAAGCAAAAAGGTCCATTGATCAAGTATGATATAGCGCAACATTTTTCTTATCAGAGCTCTTTATGTATATTTATTAAAGATCACATATTTCATATTATTTTTAACAATATTGGAAGGAGTACTTCACAAAACATATACTAAACATAATATGAAGACTCTGTGACCATATTGTACTTACTTATAACTGCAATTCTATGACTTTGATTTATTGATTTAAGGATTTACTGTTCAGAACATTGTAAAGTGCTACTAGAATGGTGTTGCTGCATAATAACATGGGGACTGACATGTGCCAAATTTCATTATGTCAGTAAAACTCAGTTTTTCCATCTTGAGAGAGGATCACAATTAAGATAGGCAAATAATTTGATTTTTCCTGAATTGATGCGATACAAGAAATAGGCTGATACTTCTTCCTTGGAGAAATAATTTCAGAGTTCTTTGGTCTGCAGCAGACATTTAATATTAAAGTTTGTTCTTGAAATAAATAATAGCCAAAATGTCAATACTTCTGGTTTGCAGAATAATCATAAATTCTTGACCATAAAACAGTCATAAAGGCATAATATTTTATCCACTGTATATTCATACATTGCATGCCATTACAATAGCTAGGTGATGAATCATTTTCTGTGTGTGACAGAACAAATCTGAAATACTAGTGCTAATATGAAATCTATTCAAAGTCAGAAGACTTGTAAAATTACTTTACTTTAAAAATATTTGCTTACAAAAAGAAGTACATTTTGCAGTTTACACCAATACCAAGCCTCTTTAAGACCATTACCTGAGTTTCAGCGTTTGGAAATGGGGAAAGGGGTAGAACAACTTTTACCATCTTGTTGAAATGTTGTCTACTTACTTTATTGTCTTCATTTTAATATATTTTGTGGGGTTTTTAATGGTAAGAAAAAAGAACAAAATAAAAGTTGACTCATTTTCTGTGATCTTGAACTTGAGGAAACTTCAGTGAGTTATGTATATTATATACTGTCTGTGTCCTGGGAGTTATAAATTTATGTACAAGTTACTTTCTTTATTAGGCAAAAATCTCAAACAGGTTAAATGTAGGATAGGCTTTTTAAAAGGTTATTTTTTCTCAGGATTTTTTATTTCTTTAACCGTGGGTGATATTTTATTCTAATTCAATTCATATCTTATGCTAAATTTTACTTAGGATCAAAGCCATTCAAGTGCAAGATATGCCACTTTGCAACAGCTCAGCTCGGGGATGCCAGAAACCATGTCAAGAGGCACCTTGGGATGAGGGAATACAAGTGTCATGTCTGTGGGTGAGTAAATTGAAACAGTCTCCACCATGGTTAACCAGGAGCAGAGCGCAGGATATGCATTGTTTCAGAATTGAAAACTGTGATGTGAGCAAGAGTGGCTAAAATTATGCATGCATATCCTCCTTTCCATTGTTATGGTAAATTCCTTAAATACAGTTATGACATTCTTTTCCCACTTCTAATCCTGCACTGAAGATGAGCAATTTTATGGGCTACAAGGTCAATTTGAACCTGTAATCTGTAAATTGACTAAATTATAGGATGTTCATTCACATTGCCAGGGAGAACTGTAAATTCCATTTAAAGACATAAAAAATATATAATATAGACTTTACTGTGTGGGGTTTTTTCTTTCGCTATACTGTTATAATTTTAGTACCATTAACAGATTTCTGGACTCCATTAGGTTTTTCATTCTTTACGAAAACAAAACAGAAGACAGGTTTTTCAAACAAACGGATCTAAAATCTCACAGGCATAAGACTTTTAAAATAAATTGAAGTCTTTTATGTATGTTTGTGTTCCTGTTTGTTACCCAAAAAAATCTTGTTTTCCTTTTTACAATCATTATTTCCTCAGAAGGATCGTTCATAATGTTTAATTGTCCTTCAAATGTGTTGCATTTAATAGGAGGCATTGAGACTCCTTAATGCAAAACTAATTAATTTAGCAGAAATGTTTAAAAGGTTTTAAAATGCCATGGCATATATGGTACATCATAGGACATTCGAAGTTGGATTTTAATACCCTAGTTCTGATTAAAAGTATATTTTAATGTTATTATGCTGAAGAAATTAACTAATATATGCATCATATAAAAATATTTTACTCAAACCTATGTAATCTGCTATAGCAGTCTTATGGCTAATGTGTAGAGGAGCACAGGTTCAATTAGATGATGCAGTGCACACACGAATGGTGTGGTGTGATGTTGGGGATAATATTCAGCAAGAGGGTCTTTTTAGCCTTAGTGTACCAATCTACTGCAGGACAAAGTGAGTTACACATTTTAAGGGACAAGTGAATCTTCAGCTGAAGATGCACCTCAGTGATTTTCACTAATTCATCTCTCTGTTTTTCAAATGATTTTGCATGAAGCATTATGAGATACTTTGGATGGGTTTACTCACTTAAGAGAATTAATTGCTGACATCTTGAAGCAAGAAATAAAAATGTGTAAGCCCAATTCTTAAATCTGCTGTAAACCAGTAGTAGAATAACTTGTGCTACTCCTTATTTTGCAGCATGGTTAAAATAAACTTGGTAGGCTATTTTATATTGTTTAAAAGTCTTATTTACTATTTCTGCTGTATGAATTGCCAAGAATTTGACATGGAAGATAGTTAACAACTACAGATCCACAGAAGTGTTTAGCTGAGGCTAAGCTCTGTTCTTTAGAAGTTATCCACAAACTTGACGTTGGTTCTTTATTCAATTCTCTTTTAACTTGAACTGAAAATCATCCTATTAATTAACTATTTCATTGTGAGAGGAAAAGTAGACTAAATCTCAAAACAGCTAATACAGTATCTTTTATAAAAAAGAGAATTAAAATTATTAGGATTTGGCAAAGTCCCTCATTTTTTTCAAAAACTCATTCCATCGCTTCAGGATTGACATGTCTGACAGAACCTGTTTCAGAAATTACACAACTCTCAGTTGTGCTTCACAATGGTTGTGCAAGAGAGAGAGCAAAACATGTATGCATGATTTAAACTTTGGATTGGAATGCTAGTTGCTTTTCTAAGCTGACTGCTTACTGTATGTCACTGACATGTCATACCTGGTAGCCAAGCAGGTACTCATTTTCTGGTTTTGTATACTATTGTGTTGCTAATTTCATCAACATGAAGCTGTGCTATTTAGATATGGCAAAACAATCAGCTGAAGAGACACACACCACAATACCCTGTGCTCACAAAATATTATTTATATCCCTCTTTAAATAATCATTGCATTTCACTTACTGTGCACCAAAAATGTATTTTAACAATTACATACTAACACTGATTTATTTGGAAAAGACATTCGTGTACTGTAGGTAACTTTCCTGAAGAATGGAGCAGGATTTGAAGGAGGAATGACCAGTGCAGTTTGAACCGTAGTCCATATAATGAATGTGCCATCTCTGTATGTGGAAGAGGAGAAAAAACCTCAATAGCTTATGCTGTATTTCTACTCTTTTAATTAAAAGGATTGGGTAGTGTGTTGGTTAAAAAAATAAAGTAGCAACATAAAAAAAAATAAAATTGCTAGGATTGGCTATCGGATTAGTGACACTATAGAGCATTGGTACATTAACACCACTGACAATGTCAATTCATTATCATTGATGGCTAAATAATCTCAGAAATGCTCAGCGGACCTATTAGTTCCTGAACATAAGCAGCTCATGCTGCATTTCTTCATTAGCTTTAATTGCTATAAATTTTACCTTTTTAAAAATCATGCTTTAAAAGGTGAAGTGATCTTTCAGGAACATTAACTCTGTAATTTTGTCACAAACAGAAGGTCCTGCACTATGTTTTCTTTTCTACAGTAGTTAATATTCTATCCTCTGACTTCTAGATTCATAGTAATAAGCCCTCTGCTAGTTGTGAGGATAAATTGTGTTTCAAAAGCTTTTGAAACTGCTTGGGCACTTTTTAAAGGTGAAATGTCAGTGCAGCATCATGCTGTACTGTTGTCTCAAAATACCACCTTTTTCAAAGACAAATTCTTTTGAAATTTTTGTCTTTAAAAAAAAGAGGCAAAACCCTGAATTTTTTGTGTTGTTTGCTCTGCCTCAGTTGTACAAATGATCCTCATATTTACATGCTATAAAGTATACAATTTATAATTCACTTAGTGTTGAAAAAGGCAGTAATTTTGCTGTGTTGTTTTATTTTTTTTTAGTTCAGGGTTTATTTTCTTCAGCTGCAACTACATGACACTGAAATTGGACACTACTAATGTTTTAACATTTGGAATAAACCGTCTGTTACTCATTTCCTTATTGCAGATGTGTGTTAATTGTTTTCTTTTCCATATCCGTGGCTGTAAAATATATCCCATTATTTCAGGGGTAGTGTCTGTTTTCAGTAGCAAACTGCTGCACGTTTGAATTGAATTTTTGAAAGTTTGACTCTGAAATTGGCTGATAACCTGGGTTAGATGAGCAAGTCTTGGTTGCCCAGCACTTAAATTTTTTGTTTCATTTGCCTGGTAAAATGCAGCTTATCATGCACTTTTCGAATTTTATGCCTCAGGTAGAATATGAAAAATGCATTGCTCTGCAATTGAGATTTTGAACAGAATTTATAGACAGTGTTTGATTTTAAAAAAGTATCTATTATTCCTTTGCCTTTTTCTTACCTTTGCTTTCAGAAACAGGATTTTTGGGGATGTAGTTACATGTTTCAAGTAAGAGGGGCTGCTTATTTCTTTTCTTTTATTCCCTCCTTTTTGACTTCTTAAAAATCGACTGAGGAAGATGGGTATAAGGTAGGTTTGGATTTTTAGGAAAATTTTCAGTATTTAAAACATGCACACAAACATTTTTTGCTACATTCCTACAAATTGAAAGGACATTTTTAGCAATGTTCCTATTATGTTTACTACACAAACAGTATTTCATATACAGCAGTCAAGAGTTTTTAGAGCACAAGTAAGTATTAGAGACACAAAGGAATTTGGAGGGGCGTGGAAAAGATTGGATTTTTAATGTATTTTGCTGCAGTAGTTCTTTCTTGTAGTTTTTTGTTGTTGGGGGAGGGTTTGCTTTATTGTGGTCTTCTGGTGAATGGAGGTGTTAGTCTTTTTTTATTTTCTGTTCCTTAGTTCTCGATTTTCTTTGAAACTCCTTTTCTCAAGATATCGTATGATGTTCTACTAAATAAGTGTTTTGCTTAATTCAATTAGTTCTTAAAGCCTCATATAAATGAGGTTTGAGGACATTTATAGTGTCCCAAGCATGGAAATAACTTCACTTCTGCTGCTGCTCTTAATACTAAGAGTAGTTTGGAGATTTGTTTAAAGTTTAGTATTTTAATGACATTGGTTGCTTTGACAATGTCTAAGGAAAAATATTCACCTATATTGAGCACAGTGGCTAATCTTTGTTCTTTATAGATAAGGATGTGCTTTGATGAGCTGCCTGAAAAGAATTTGGCTGTACTTGTGTGCTGTGTTCTAAAAAATCTAGATTCTCAGATTTTTTTAACAGATTACTCTTAATTGCAGGCTACTTTTCGTGAAAGCCTACTCTTAACATTGCTTTTAGCCAGCAAAACAGACTTATTCATAAATTTATTGGTAGGAATAGGAAAAACATTATATTTTCAAGGATGCCTTAATGTACTGTAATGTAAATTAATTATTAATATTTCTGCAGTTTGGGAAATCTTAAATAGAAAGTTGCTACTCTAGTAAAACTATTTTTGTGTGGTATTACCTAGTTTTTTGTGCATTAGAAGGGATCTCTGTGTAGATGATTATAATGTCACTTTCTGACCTTTGCAGCTTGAATAATTGTAAATCATTGCTTCATAACGTGTCAGAGAATGTCTGTACTAGGGAATTAAATGGCAGAATATAATAGACCAAATTATTGCCTGTCATGTTTTCAACAACACAGTTAGTATTTGAGTTACACTTAATCATTACGTGCATTAGCAACTTCATTGGAATCCAGCTTCAGGCTGAGCATGAAATACATTACATTATTTAAACCTCTAATGGTAGAAGTCATTTATTTGTGTTGAAGTGTACAACATGCAGAGTTTCATAAAGCAAGGAACACTTGAGAGCTTAATTTATCCAAATCAAAGTCTAAATGCAGATAAACACAAGTGGCAAAAATTAGTAATTTTTATAGTCTGGAAATATTTAAAAATACATGGTTGTGGGTAATTGTAGGCAGCAGGAATAAATTAAAATCACTAGTTTTAGTCAGCTCTGAGAATTAAAACTGTTTTATACCTAAATAATCAAGTGCATCATGAAATTGCATTTTTGAATGAACAATTAATTACGCACATCATATCTACAGATGTGTCCAAACAAAAAATATATATTTGGTGCAGCTGTTTAGATCAGAGATAATTGCATGTGAAGTGACTGTTCCAGATCCAGCTATGCTTAGTTTCTCTATTTGCATTTTGCCATTTGGTCCTACCATATACTTTTGTCTGCGTTTACTTTAGTAAAGAAAAATGAGGTGAACCTACACAGCAGCTTTCCAAACTTGCATTCACTTTAAAAAAAAAAAATAAGAAAATGTTACAAAAAATAGCTGGA